>NC_045030.1:57024359-57030762 GCF_008632895.1 Mastomys coucha | reverse complement strand
AAACCTCTGTAGTGTGACACTCCCCTGGAATCTCTCTTCTGCTTCACAATGATGCTTTCTTTTTCCTCTCCCTGGCATACACAATTAGGAAGCTGCATGTAGCAGAAGGACACTGCTTTTCAGTCTAACAGAGCAGGATGCAAATCATGTTTCTGTCATTTGCAGCTAGCCCCTCATATTTATAGATTCCACATCTTCAAATTCAGCTAACTACACACCAAAAATATTGGCACGGTTGAGACAGGAACTTACAGGTAGACCAGGCTGGCCTGGAACTTGCTATCTTCCTGCCTCAGTCTCCAGAGTTGTTAAGATTACAGTTATGAAACATCCCACTTGACAAAAAAAAAATATATCTTTTTTTTCAAACCTGATTACATAGGAGCCAGACATGGCAATGTATTCTGGTAATTCCAGTACTTGTGAAGTAAAAGAAAGAGAATCGGAAGTTAAGGCCTCAACTACATACTGAGTTTGAGGCCAATCTGGACTGCTGTGCAATACCCTCTCTCATCATAGATAGATAGATAGATAGATAGATAGATAGATAGATAGATAGATAGACAGACAGACAGACAGATAGATAGATAGATAGATAGAGACAAATATACAGAGAGATAAATAGACTCAAAAACACTAAAAATTAAAATGAATATGCATAAAATTCTTTGCAAATAAGATGCCATTTTCCCTAGGGAGGTGATTATTCTTGAATTTTGGTATTCATAAGGGTTCCTGAAATCAATTGCCCATAGACACCAAGGGACACGCATATTTTCTTGCTATATGATTTGAGACAAATAACTTCTCTGATTTACAATGTTGTCATCTATGAAATAGAAATTCAGGGCAGGTGGTGTAAGCAGAGACTCTAGTACTGAGCCATATTAGCATCAGATAGAGTACCAGTACAGCAGCTTTGTGACTGCAGGAAAAGGAAAGATAATAGTTCCCACCCTAGTAAGAAGGTAATTCACTTCTCTATCTTCTGCCCTGGGGAAGAGAAAGACTGCATAGCCTCAAAATCAGTCCAGTGCTTCAACTAGAATATTGGGGCAGAAACATATGCTTTCTACCGCAAGGACCGTGTCCTTCTGGCTGGCCCTAATAGTTGCTAGTTCTAGGGACTTAAAACGTGGAATAATGGCAACTCTCAGTAAGTCACGCTCCTTAGCTGGAGCCCTTAAACCACTAGCTGAGGAATCTTGTTCTAAATTGACGAGTAAGAAAAGGCAGATTCTAGCCACAAATATTTCCTGTGGCTCTAACTACTCCCCAGTTTGAGGTAGTAGACACATATGGTGTGATTTTATGTCTTCCCGAGATTACAAACTCCAATGTTAGAATTGATTTGGAGAATAAGAAAGAAAAAAAATTAACTTATTGTGCTATAGTCAAGAAAGTGTGGATTTCCACACTCTGCAGGAATGGCCAGGAAAGTGTTCACAGAGAAGGATGACATTGGCTTTGAAGTGTGACTAGAATTTGAGCAGGCAGAAAGAAGAATGAGGATAACTTCTTAGGGAGGAAAGAAATGACAAAGTAGAGACAGGAGATGGACTGCAGATGGATGAAATGGTCTGAGTGGGAGGCAGTGGGACTAAGGGAAGAAAGTCAGGTTTGTGACCTGAATACCACATAAAATACAGCAGAGTTGATTTCCTATGTTATTTTTGGCTTTGTGAGGAAGGCTGTCACTATGCAGTCCAGGCTGGCCTCAGATCCTGACCTTATCTCCACCTCCAAGCGGGTAGCACTACCAATGTCTGATTTGGTCTCTAGGTTCTTGGTGTTTTTTTGTTTTGTTTTGTTTTGTTTTGTTTTGTTTTTGTTTGTTTGTTTGGTTGGTTGATTGGTTGGTTGGTTGGTTGGTTTTTCGAGACAGAGTTTCTCTGTATAGCCCTGGCTGTCCTGGAATTCACTCTGTAGACCAGGCTAGCCCCTGAACTCAGAAATCTGCCTGCCTCTGCCTCCCAAGCACTAGTCTTAAAGGCGTGCGCCACCACCGCCAGGCAGTCCCTAAGTTCTTAAGGTAGGGACTGTATAATGGAATTCTCTGAGCATCCGATCAAAGGCTATGTATGTTGGAAAAGAATATTCCTGGTGTTGCATGAAGAAACACACAAAGTGAAAGCAATTCATAAAGGCAATTTTCAGGACATGCAAAGACCCAAACCAGGCAAGTACATTGGGGTGGGAATTCACTCCATTTTTATTCTAAAACAGGTGGAGACTGCTTCTCACCACATAAGTGGGAGCTCAGCCTCACAATTTGATGTGATGGGCTAATTCATAATCAGTTCAAAAGGGAAGGGTTGGATGAGTCAAGTCTCAGCAATGTCTGGCTTCCAGGGCAAATAAGCACATACATTAAGAGTTTGATTAAGGAGGCTTCTTTGAACACTGGCCTTTGGTGGGTTAGCCATTTTTTATGGCCGTACTGTTTAGCTTTTGTCAATTTGACACAAACTAGAGTCATTCTGGAAGATGAAACCTTCATTGAAAAGATATCCCTATCAGATTGGCTTGTAGGCAAGTCTGAAGCATTTTCTTGATTAAAGACTAGAATAGACAGCCCATCCCACTGCTGGTAATGCCAGACCTGTGTAGATTGTCCTGGGTCGTATAATAAAGCAGGCAGAGTCAACCAGTAAAGAGCATTTCTCTAGGGTCTCAGCATCAATTCCTGCCCTGTGTCCCTTCCTTAACTTTCCTCAGTGATGGATCGCGGTCAAGACCTGGAAGCCAAACAAACCTTTCCTTCCCAAGTTGTTCATGATCTTTACCACAGCAATAGAAAACAACAAGGACAAAAGGAAAATGGTTTCTCAGATGTATATGGTAGGGTGCTAGGTTAAAGATACTAAATACTTCCCTATGAGACCTGAAACAAGAAAGGAATATACAGAAAATCAGATGGAGATCAACTTATGAATTTGGATTAATTTTAAGGAAGTTATGTTGCCAGGCAAGGTAGCTTATGATTGTAATTCTATCCTTTGAAAGGCTGATGCAGAAGGATTTCTATGAGTTGGGGGCCAATGCTACATAATGAGACCCTTTCTCAAAAATACAAAATAGGAAGCTGGGCATGGTAGTGAATTTCTGTACTCTAGCTAGTAGTAAGAGGATTAGGAAGTTCAAGGTCATCCTCTACCAGATAGCTCATTTGAGAGCAGCCTGAGCTACATGATACTGTCCCAAAAAGTCTAGAGAGGATATAGAATGGCTATAGAGACAAAGTGGACTTCTTATCCATTTCTTATAAATTAGTTGACATTATTTTTAAATATTAACTATTCTATCTGGGTTCAGTGGAGAGGCACACTGAGACCAGTTTCTGATGATTACCTCCTTTAAGAACTCCAACTAGTACCAACTGGGGAAGCTGGACTAAGATGTAGAGTTGGCAGAAACCCACAGAGCAAAGAGAAGTCCTTACATTTATAGATTTAAAGGGCAGTACCTCTAAACTTAGCCAATTAGTGAAGGTGCTCCATTAGCTATACAGCCATAACTGCAGTAACTAATCCTATTGACCCATCCTGTCTTGGAGCTGCCACATGCCACATGCCCTGAACTTAGCAGCTCAGGGAAGGTACTAGCTGATTCTCTCTACAGGGACAGCCTCTGTGATCCAACAAATGTGTAAAAAGGAGGAAACACCAATAATTTGGCCCATCCATTGTAACTGGCTTTATTTGTAACCCTCAAGTGAAGCAAAACTTCATCCCATAAAATTTTAAAAAACAAACGAACAAAAACAATTAATGTACCCACGTTTCTAAGGCATCTGGCTTTGTAGAAGAACAAAAGAACATCGGTCATTTCAAAGTTCCTTTCTTTGTAAGACAGGAAGAACAGAAGGGAGAGAAAGAATGGCTCACACTGGTAATTCAGGTTCCTTCTGGGCAAAGCTTAAAGCAGAGGGAACTTCATTATTTTGCCACTTGAGATTGTCTCCTTTGGGAAATCTGGCTATTATCTCTAATTCTGAATTCTGAAAAGTCTGATAAATGGCTTACTTCCTTTGTTGTTGCTGTTGATTTTAATGTTGTATTTTAGTTAAAGAAAAAGATCCACTCTTATCCTGTTGACAAATGTTCCATATTAAAACCATTGATAAGGTAGTATATATATATATATATATATATATATATATATATATATATATTTCCTATTTGTAGTACCTATAGTTCAAGTGCCTAGTAAGCAAGTTTCTTAGCTAGGCTTTCTATTGCTGTGATGAAACTGCGTGGCCAAAAACAACTTTGGCTTAGACTTCCATATTGCTGTTCAGGTGGTCAGGTCAGGATTTCAAACAGTGCAAGAACCTGGAGGCAGTAGCTGATGCAGAGGCCGTGGAGGGGTACTGCTTACTGACTTACTACTCATCATGGCTTGCTCAGCCTGCTTTCTTATAGAACCCAAGACCCCCAGCCCAGGGATGGCACCACCCACAAGGGGCTGGGCCCTCCGTCGTCCATCACTAATTAAGAAAATGCCTTACAGGCTGGCTTGACTGCTGGCTGATCTTACGGAAGCATTGCTTGACTGAGATGCCTTCCTCTCTGATGACTCTAGCTTGTGTCAAGTTGGCATAAAACTAGCCAGGACAGCAACTATGTGAGGCCAGTGGCTGACATATGGAACAGGAAGCCCCAAGTGGGTCCTTGCCCTCCACTTGGTTCAGAGCCAAGAACATACTTTTGTCCAGCTCACATTTCAGATATTAATAAATATGAGCACCAAGACCACATGAGCACCACTCTAGCTGCAGACTTGCTATTTTTTGAAAGAGTACTTCAAAGGTTTTGACCCTATTCAGGTTGATAGAATCCTTTAGCTGTTGGTTGGTGACAAGTAAGTCACAGCTGTCCCTGGAAAATGGAAATAAGTATGGGGAACTGGCTTAACAAGCAAACAGTATAAAAGAAATGATCCTGGTTAGGAACATAGAAGCTCTGGGCTACCACTCCCTACCATGCTCATGTGTGTGTTTCTACATTTCCCCAACTTGTGCCAGGGCTATATGAAGATTCTTTGGAAATTTAACCAAGTGGAGAGGCAAGATTCACAGACTGCTTTCCCTTATTGAATGTTCTGGATGCATGGGGTCTCTTTCAAAGTTGAGCTGCTCACATGTGCCCAAGCCCCTTTGGGAACTTGGTTAGTGAGTGTGCAGGTTCAGATGCAGGAGTCTAGCAGAGGAGGGGGAAGTTCAAGTCTGCCATTCTAGCTAATTAATTATCTATGTAGTCACATATAAAAGAAGCTGTGAGCCAGTCACTGAAGCAAGAAACAGGACACTTGCCATTTATATAGAAAAACAGGACAAGAGGATATGTTACTTGTATGCAATGACCTTTAGCATAGCAACCGGATCCAGAATTAACAGCAATGAAATTCAGTCCATTAAAAAGTATTAGTCTTCTTCTTTCTTTAGGGAGAAACAAATGAAGGGTACAGAAGGAGACTTACCATATGTCAGAGGCCAGCCTGCCATCCACAGTGAGTTCCAGGAGTTCTGGGTTACATTGCTAGAATCCACATCATCATCATCATCATCATCATCATCATCATCATCATCATCATCATCATCATCATCATCATCATCATAATACAAAAGGATCTGGGAATGGTGGCAAATGCCTTTAATCCTGCACTTGGAGGGAGAGGCAGAGGCAGCTAGATCTCTGTGAGTTTAATGCTGGCTGGTCTACATCTAATGAGACCTTGTCTCAAATACATACATACATATATACATACATACATACATACATACATACATAAAAAAGAGTTATTCCTAAAGGATACAGAAGTCCCTCTCTTCTACTGAACTATGAGTCTCTGGTTATGAGGGTCTCTTGCAGTAAAAGCAATAGACTTTTCAAAGAAAAATGACAACTTCTAAATATAATTTCTAGGGCCAGGGGAATAGTAAAAGTACTTGCTATACAGCTTAATGATGTTTGATCTTGGGCTGGAGAGATGGCTCAGTGGTTAAGAGTGTTAACTGGTCTTCCAGAGGTCCTGAGTTCAATTCCCAGCAACCACATGGTGGCTCACAACTATCTGTAATGTGATCTCATGCACTCTTCTTGCATGCGTCTGAAGACAGCTACAGTATACGCATATAAATAAAAATAAATAAATAATATTAAAAATAATGTTTGATCTCTGGAACTCACCATAGGAGAGAACCAAGTGCCAAAAGTTGTCATCTGACCTCTATAATTGATTTGTGCTTATTTTGATTTTATGAATAATTTTCTTTTCTTTTTTTTTTAAAGTATTGTTTATTTTATCTATTTACATTTCAAATGTTATCGCCCTTCCTGGTTTCCCCTCCGAAACCACCCTATCTCCTCCCCCCTCCCCCCTGCTTCTATGAGGGTACTCT
>NC_045030.1:57017164-57023968 GCF_008632895.1 Mastomys coucha | reverse complement strand
TTTAGTCCCTGGGAGCTCTGAGGGTACTAGTTAGTTCATATTGTTGTTTGTCCTAAGGAGCTGCAAACTCCTTTAGCTCCTTCAGTCCTTCCTCTAACTCCTCCATTGGGGTCCCCATGCTCAGTCTGCTGGTTGGCTGCAAGCATCTGCCTCTGTATTTGTTAGGCTCTGGCAGAGCCTCTCAGTAGACAGCCATATCAGGCTCCTGTCAGCAAGCACTTCTTGGCATCAGCAATAGTGTCTGGGTTTGGTGTCTGCAGATGGGATGGATGCCTAGGTGAGGCAGTCTCCGGATGAACTTCTCTTCAGTCTCTGCTCCACTCTTTGTCCCTGTATTTTCTTTAGACAGGAGCAATTCTGGGTTAAAATTTGGAGATGGGTGGGTGGCCCCATCCCTCAACCAGTGGCCATACCTAACCTCTGGATATGGTCTCTACAGGTTCTCTCTCCCCTTTGTTGGGTATTTCAGCTAATGTCATCCCTGTTGGGTTCTGAGAGCCTCTTGCTTTCCTGACATCTGGAACTTTCTGTTGGCTACCCCCAGTGTTTCAGGCTGGCTTGAAACTTGCTGCATAGACAAAGATAGACTTCAACTTCTGATCACCTTGCCTCCCTCCCCAGCACACTTGATCGCCGATATGGGCCACCATGTCCCATTTGTGCAGTGTGTGTGCTAGTAACCAACCCTAGGTCCACAAGGTCCACAGCAAGTGCTCAAGTGCTCTTAACCCTGGAGCCATATCTCCATGCTCTCTCCTCCTTTTTTTTTTTTTTTTGATACAGAGTTCACTGAGTTGCTCAGGTTGGCCTTGAACTTTCATTCTTCCTGTTACTGAATTTGTAGCCTCCCAAGTAGCAAGACTCAAAGGCCTGTTCTACCAGACCTGTCTCATAATAGATTTTATTTGAAGAAAAGGAGATGTACAGAGAAGTGTTATAGTCAGAATCATGTGCATGCGTACATGAAAGCTTGAGTACATTGGTTATGGATAAACATTTGTATAAATATAGAATATTCAGGAATAATCCATTATTAATACCACTCTTGAGGAATGATATGTTAGGAAAAAAGAATATCACCGAGTGGTGGTGGTGCATGCATTTAATCCAGCATTTGGGAGGCAGAGTCAGGCGGACGTCTGAGTTCGAGGCCAGCCTGGTCTACAGAGTGAGTTCCAGGACAGCCAGGGCTACACAGAGAAACCCTGTCTCAAAAAAAACAAAAAACAAACGAACAAAAAAAGAATTTCTCTAAAGATGTAATTAGGTCTTAATATCTTTGGGTATCCTCACATACCTGTGTGGCAGGGGGAGATGCAGGGTATGGATGGAATAAGGCTGGTCATGTGATGAGCATGTGAAGGAAGTTATCCACAATCGTTCAGGAGTGCCCAGTGTAATCACAAAGGTCTTGTACATGAAAGGGAAGCAGGAAAGTAGCATCAAAGCTGAATGAAGCTCTGAAGATGCTATAAAGGATGAGGTCTCGCCCAAGGTGTGAAGATTATGACTAGAAGCAGAAAGGCGAGAGCACAGGTTCCCCAAGGAGCTCCCAAAAGCATCTTCTCTTTGGAGACCCATTGATTTTTATCCCAGTGAGACAGAATTGGAACTCTGACTCTCCAACTGTAGATAAGAAATCTGCACTTTCAGCCACTGACTTTGTAGTCATTTGTTACAGTAGCAACATGTAACCAAATGAAAAGGGAATGAAGGTAAGAGGATTCGCTGGATCACTTGCTTATTTAATACAGAGGTTTCTGTGGCAAAGGATGGCATGAACTCCTCATCCTCCTGTCTCTGCCTCCTGAATGTGCCACTATAGGCTTTCATCAACCCATCTAACTCTCTCTGACATGCTTTTACTTGTCTTTTTTTTTATTAGATATTTCCTTTATTTACATGTAAATTTCTCCTTTCCCAGTTTCCCCTCCAAAAAACAAACAAACAAACAAAAACAACAAGAACAAACCCCTTTTGCCTCGCCCCTCCCCATGCCTGCCACCCCACCCTCTCCCACTTACTGGCTCTGGCATTCCCCTACACTGGGGCACAGAACCTTCACAGGGCCGAGCTCCTCTCCTCCTATTGATGATCAAATTGCAATCCTCTACTATACACGTGCTGCCAGAACAATCAGACAATTTAGACTTTTCATTTTGCATGTTGTGATGGCCTGAATATGTTTGGCCCTGGGACTGGCACTATTAAGAAGTGTGGCCTCGGGCTGGCGAGATGGCTAAGCGGGTAAGAGCACTGACTGCTCTTCCGAAGGTCCTGAGTTCGGATCCCAGCAACCACATGTTGGTTCACAACTACCCGTAATGAGATTGGATGTCCTCTTCTGGTTCATATGAAGACAGCTGCAGTAAATTATGCCCGAGCGCCAGAGCAAGATGGGCCGGAGCAAGTGGGTCCAGCAGACGTCCTGAGATCAACAGCAGCCATACACATGATAGCTCACGGCCATCTGTACAGCTACAATGTACTCATACACATTAAATAAATAAATAAATAAATAAATAAATAAATAAATAAATAAATCCTTTTTAAAAAGGAGTAGCTGTGTTACTGTGGGCATTGAATTTAAGACCCTCATCCGAGCTGTGTGGAAGTCAGGCTTCTCCTAGCAGGCTTCAGATGAAGATGTAGACCTCTTAGGTCTTCTTGCACCATGCCTGCCTGGATGCTGCCCTGCTCCTACCTTGATACTGCACTGAACCTCTGAACCTAAGCCAGCCCTAATTAAATGTTATCCTTGTAAGAGTTGCCTTGGTCATGGTGTCTGTTCACAGCAGTAAAACCCTAGACAGGAGTTGGTACCAGGGACTGGGGCATTGCTGTGATAGGCCTGACCATGCTTTTGTTTGGAAGAATGTGGACTTTGGGACTTTCGATTTGGAAAGCAGTGGAAATGCTTTAAGTGGATCTTAGTGGGCTATCCTAGAAGGAATATGGAAGACTTTGTTGCTGAGTGATTTAAACTGTGAAGACCTGGCCTAAGAAGTTTCAGTGGAGAAGGATTTCTGTGTGTGGCCTCAAGACTGTTTTGTGGCATTTTGGTGAAGAACACGGCTGCTTTTTGCCCTTGTCTGAAGAGTCTGCCTGAGGCTAAGGTGAAGAAATTTATATTAATTGCATTGACAAAGGGAGTCTCAGAAAAGCCCAGCAGAGATTTTGTCCTCTGGTTAAGTCTCATGAAGAAGCATAGCAAGCCAGTAAGCAGCATTCTTCCATAGCCTCTGCATCAGCTCCTGCCTCCAGGTTCCTGCCCTGTGGGAGTTCCTGTCCTAACTTCCTTTGGTGATGAACAGCAATGTGGAAGTGTAAGCTGAATAAACCCTTTCCTCCCCGACTTGCTTCTTGGTCATGATGTTTTGTGCAGGAATAGAAACCCTTGACTAAGGCATATATATATATATATATATATATATATATATATATATATATATATATATATATATATATATATATATTATACATATGTATGTTCACATGTGGGTGGGTGTGTTCATGTTTGGGGAAGCCAGAAGTTAATGTGCCTTTTACAACTGCTCTTCACCATATATATTGAAGCAAGGTATCTCATTTGGACCCAGACCTTAACAATTTGGTTAGTCAGCTAGCCAGATTTCTCAGAGGATCGTGTGTCTCCATCTACAGAGCACTGGGATTACAAGCAGGCCGCCACATCTACCTAGATATAAGTGAGTTCTGGTGACATGTGCTGACATGTGCATGGCTAGAACTTTACTTGTTGAACTTAACCCCAACACCAGTTTGGATGCTATTGTGAAAATATTTTTATATTTACCTAGTGTGTGTGTGTGTGTGTGTGTGTGTGTGTGTGTGTGTGTGTGTGTGCATGTGGTTCACATATATGTCACAACATGAGTTTGACAATCATAGGACAACTTGAATATTTCAATGTATTCTTTGAAACTTCCATACAAGTATACAACATATCTTCATTATACCCATGCCCACTCCCTTCCTCGAATCCCCCAGGGCTCACATATTTCTGTCCCAACTTCATGTCCTCTTTCTTTTCTTAAAAAATAACCACTGAGTCCAATTAATTCTTCCCATATGTATACAGATGTGGGTTCATCCACTAAGGTCTGTGCAATCGAATGGCTGCCCAAACAAAGGAGACTCTCCCTCTTACCGCAGCTGTCAAATAGCAGTCACTCTCTTTTAGAAGCATATCCTCTCCTTCCACCATAGAGATTCCAGGGATCAAATTCCAGTCATCAGGCTTGGCTGCAAGCAACTTTACTCACTAGGCTGTCTCACCAACACTGTATCCCTGTTTTGAGGGATAAAGAAACAGTTACAAAGTCAAGAGCTAAGTGATGACTGTATATGGATAGTTTCATCAAAGGTCTGGGGCACAGATGGAGGAAGAAAGGGAGGGGGAGGGAGGGAGACATTGATTGACACCTGAAGAGTTTTCACTTTTTTTCTGGTGATACCATTCAGCTTTGCTGGCTGTATTCATTGGGGCACTCCAGAGAAACAAAAACAAGTGTATGTAACTATAGAGAGAAAGAGGTTTATTTAATGAATTGGCCCTTAGGATCACTGAAGCTGGCAAGTGACAGATATGTGGGATGAAGTGGTGAGCTGGGAACTCAAGAAAATGTTTTAGTTCTAACTCAAAGGCAGGAGCAAAGCCAACATGCAAACTTCAAAGACCACCAGACAAGAAGAATTCTCTTGCATGAGGGAAGTTCAACCTCTTTTTTTGTAAGCATTTAACTGACTGTGTAAGTAAGCCCACCCACATTACATTGATTTAAATAGTAATCTCATGCCAAAACACCCACACAGACACATTAGAATAATGTTTGGTCAAACATTCTTGACCCTGTGACCCAGCCACTTTAACACATAACATTAACCATCACAATGGCTAAAACAGGTTTGAACATCGCTGACATAACTTTAAAAAAAAAAACAAAACAAAACTCCCCCATTTTACTTATGACTAATTTGAAGCCAGAGAGTGAGCCTTTGTTCTTCTCATTTTCTGGGCTATATTTATTTTTGTTGATCTATTACAAGGTGCAGAGCTTCGTTTCCTTGTAAAGGTGCCAGAAGAATCCATTTCCTTGCTTTGTCCAACTTCTGAAGGCTCACATTCCTTGGCTCACGACCTTCTTCCTTTCTTGTGAGAGAAATAGGCTAATCCCTTTTATATCAAGTCATTATGGCCGATTCTCCTGACTTCTTTTACTCATAAGGGCCCTTGTGATTATATTGGTCCCACCTGAACAATTCCAAAGCCAAATCTCAAAAACAAGTCACTGATTGATGGGCAAGATAAATTCCATCTAACATTTTGTTGAAGCAGAGTCTCATGAAGCCCAAGCTAGCTGTATAGGTAAGAATGACCTTGAACCCCTGACTTTCCTATCTAGACCTGAGATTACAGGCATAGAACACTTGTTTTTCTTTGTTTAAAAAAAAAAGTGATTTTAGTGCCAGGTACGGTAGTG
Organism: Mastomys coucha; assembly: GCF_008632895.1. Classification (NCBI taxonomy): domain Eukaryota; kingdom Metazoa; phylum Chordata; class Mammalia; order Rodentia; family Muridae; genus Mastomys; species Mastomys coucha. Next base: position 57,018,467 of record NC_045030.1, on the reverse strand, counting down.
CATGTCTTTAATCCCAGTACTTGGGAGGCAGAGACAGGCAGATCTCTGAGAATTTGAGGCCAGCCTGAGTATACATAGTGAGTTTCAGAACAACCAGAACTATGTAGAGAGACCCTGTCTCAAACAACAACAACATTAATATTTTTTTAAAAAATGTATGTCTATGTGTGTGTGCCTGCTTATCTGTATGTACACCATGTGCATGTTGCACCTATGGAGGCCAGAAGAGGCCATCAGATTCCCTACAACTATAGTGAAATGTGGTTGTGAACCATTCAACCTGTGTTCTGGGAACCAAACTTTGGGTCTTTTGCAAGAGCAACATGAACTCTTAACCACTGAGCCATATCCCTAGCCTAATGTTTTTTTCTTTATTTTTGAGACAGACTGTCATGTAGCTCAGGCTGGTCTGGAAATATGTAGCTGCCCTTACAAAACATGTATCACTAATGCCCAGTTTATGCAGCACTAGGGATCAAAGTTAGAGTTTCATGCATGCTAGTGCAAGCATTGTACCAACTAAAATATGTACCCAGCATGTCCTACCTAAATCTTAGTCCTCCTGACCTTGTAACAACTTATGCACAGATGCTGTATGTGATAGTTAGTGCTGTCAACTTGACAAGGTTGGAATTACCTAGAATATAAGCCCTCCAACTTTCTGGAATCTAGATTCCCTCATACAACAGGGTCTTACTCTTCTGGACCAGCATTATCATCTCAGAATTTCTTTTATTGATTGTTTGCCTAAAAAGTACTTCTTATATCTCCTAAAATCTAGATTACAGAGCCAACATGAGTGCAACATTTCATTAGTAAATAACATACTGAAGCAAATTTGAAAAGGTTCTATACATATCAGGGTCTCTGTATTTACTATTTTTAGTATCTGCAATGTTGTTTCCCCAGCTTGTTGCACTCTTTCTTTCTTCAATCTGTACTGATTTTGATATTGTTATATGGCTGGGCACAGTGGCACACATCTTTAAAGGGAGGCAGAGGCAAGCAGATCTCTGAAAGTTTGAGGCTAGCTTGGTCTACAGAGTGAGTTCCAGACCAGCAAGTGTTACTTTGTGGGAGGTCATTACACAAAACTAACATGTATAAATGGCATGCCTCTATTCCATCCCATGTCTCCCTTATTTTATTTTCTGCTTAGCATTTGTCACGGTCTCATACATCATGAATGATGGTTCTTTTTAAAGGTATTGTACTGGCTGGTTTTGTGTGTCCAGTTGACACAGGCTGGAGTTATCACAGAAGGGAGCTTCAGTTGGGGAAGTGCCTCCATGGGGTCCAGCTG
>NC_045030.1:57004394-57017016 GCF_008632895.1 Mastomys coucha | reverse complement strand
GAAACCCTGACTAAGACAGGTATGTATTTTTTATGTATTTATGTGTGTGTGCACTCTCACATGCATATGTATGTGTATGTGATTGTATATCACATGTGTGTAAGTACCCATGGAAGCCTGAAGAGGGCGCCAGATCTCCTGAAGTTGCACCTATTTAGAGTTGTGAGCTGCCTGACATGAGTGCTGGGACTCCAAATCAGGCCCTTTGGGAAAAGTAGCAAGTGCTTTGAAACACATCTCTCTACCCCTGTGAAGTTGCTTCTTTTGGGTTTGTCTGTCTTTGTTTTGTTGTTTGGGTCCTGATCATTGAACCTAAAGCCCCAAACCTTCTGGGCTTACTACTAATTTACACTAGAATGTGAGGTCTACCATTGGCAGAAGTTTGTTTCCGTCATTGCAATTTCCCAATCATCTAGGACTAAGTTTGCTATCAACTAAGCGCTCAATAAGTTTTGGAAGCCATCTGAGTTAATCTCTTCATTCTGCTGCCACACAGAGTTTCAATGCACATTCTCTTGAATTTGGATATTTATGAAATCTTCTATGCTGGCTTCCAATGGCTCGTTCTACAGTTAAAATAACCTTTGAAAACAGATGTCTTACCTTGGCGACTTTGGTGGTTCAGGACCATAACCCTAGCACTTGGAATGCAGCAGCAGCAGATTACCACTGCTCCACATGACAAGTTCCTTGCATGCCCAGGCTACATATAGAAACCACCACAACAAAAGCTTCAGATCTTATTTGTTTGTTTTTGGGATTCCAAACAATCTCCCTGCCTCAGGGTTCTGGGATTACACACATGTACCATAATATTCATTTTCTTGGTGTTTTTTGTTGGTTGGTTGGTTGGCTGGCTGGCTGGTTTTTGTTTTGTTTTGTTTTGTTTTGTTTTTTGAGACAGGGCCTAATTCTGTAGTCCTGGAACATACAAGGTTAAACAGGCTGACTTCAAATATTCAGCAATCCTGGGGGCCATAGCAGCTACCTGTAATTTAATACAGGAAGCAAAGAAATTTATCTTATACCAGCTCAACAATGAATATACTCCCTTATTGATACAAAGTAGAAAGGACAAGCTGGAGAGATGGTTCAGTGGTTAAAGTCACTTCCAGAGGACTTGGATTTGAATCCCAGAACCCACATGACAGTTTACAACTGTCTGTAAATTCAGTTCCAGGGGATCTGATGATTTTCTGGTCTCCCTGAGCACCAGGCACACAATATACACACATAGACAAAACACCTATACACATTAAATAAAGAAATGGAAGTTTAAAAAAAAAGGTAAACATTAGTTTACTAGGAGACTAGGAGACTAGGCAAATGCCAAGTTATAATACTAGATAATTCATACCACCTGCAAAAAAGGTCTCAGCTCTTTAAATATATTTCCTTTTTAATTATGTGTATCTGTATCTGTCCATGAGCATGCTAAATACTTCCATTCCATTACTGACCTTTAGGGCAGATTAAGGGAGGGTCCTGGTAGATTAATGGAAGTTCCTGGTAAACAGAAACTAGTCTTTAGGCCTCTGTTTGTCCAGACAAATTCCTTCTGTTTAGGACATTGTCATGACTGTCATTTGGGGGGACTGCTTTGGACCTAACAAGCATTTTTGTTTTTAAATCAGGGGCTCATGCATCACAGACTGGCCTCAATCTTACTATGTAGCTCAAGATTATCTTGGTGCTCTTATACTCCTAGTCTTGTTGCCTTTACCTCCCAAGTGCTGGAATTATAGGTGTGTCCAGCTACTTGCCTTTAAAGCTCACTAATTCTGGAACTAATGTAACTGAGTTGTACACTGTTAGTCTCCCACTTGATTGATAGAGATTTGGAACAGATAACATCTCTGTCTTCTCTGACTTATGGGATAATGTTTGAGTAAGTGAATCTTCATAGACTTGAAGGTCATTTGTGTTAAAAAAAAAAAAAAACTCTTCACATATGCAGTTGGTGACTTCTTGGTGACAGAAGGATGTTCACCCTCCAATCATGTTTAACATGTCATTTTCTGAACATACATCCCATGAACAGCCATGAACTTTGATTCCATGTGCATAGACCACTGACAACCTTTACCTTTCTCCATGGCTGATCACTCTACTTCTTTTAGAACAATTAAGGGTTTCATGTAGTATGACAGGCTGGCGTTAAGTTCTCTATGTAGCCAAGGATAACATAGAACTCTTGTTCTTTCTGCATCTACCTCCCAAGTGCTGAGATTATAGGCATGTACCACCACACCCAGCTGTCTATCCCATAAATACCCCTACGTCCGACTTTCAGTTTAAAGAGTCCAGTCTTCCCCTATATGCTCAGCCATCTTGCAAATACTTTTTTTTTTCATATTGTGACATGAACAAAGTGGGCTCAGGTGGAAGACGTGTCCTCTTCAGCATCATCCAGTGTGAAAACTTCTCTCTAATGCACTCTTGTCCTCCAAGACAAAACAGGCAAAAAGTTTTCCAAAGCCTGACTGTGAGGCTCCTTTAAATAGAAACCTTAGAATTGTATAGTTGTAAAGGGTCCTGAAACTATTGATTTTTCCCTGAATACAGACTGTCTTAGGTCTGAATGTAACTGGGCTGCTTCTATAAGCAAATGAGACATTTAGTCCCCTCTGCCTTTTGGTGTGCTCCCAGATAAAGGGATGGCAAAGGCCTGTGGTGCCTGCCTTCAAAGGCTGTTGGGAAGATTCCATGAGATGGAGATTATCACAATAAAAAATAACAATAGCTAATACTTCCAGGAGGGTAGGTTATAAACAGCACCCTTGAATGAAGTGGTCTCTATAATTATATCCAGTTTGCACACAGAGAACCTGACACACTGGAAAGTAGGTTGAAGCACTTTAAATGCTAAGGGACTAAGGTAAACGTGTTGAGAAATATCCCTTCCAGACCTAATCCCCTGAGTGTAATTAATCCCCATGCCTGGCCTCCTGAGCAAAATTTTGAAAAAAAAATGTAGATACATTAGAAAACTGTTCATAACTTGATTAACAGTTTAGGTGAAACTTGGAGAGATTGCAGAAATTAGGCCTATCTTGCTTCTAAGGCCAATATTCAGCTTTTGTGTCCATTTTATTAACGTTCACTTCCTGTTCATCAACCACATGCAAGAAAGTTACCTCACTTGACCAAAAATCTGGTAGCTTGGTTTTATACACCAGTACTCCATGTGTATCCTGAGCCCAATAAAAGCTTTCATTTCATCAATAGAAGCATCCTTGAAGTTCTTGGGATAACAGCAGTTTGGTTTTTCTGCATGCATTTGAAAGGCACATAAATTTGTCTTTTCTGTCAAATTCTGCGAGAGGTTTTTCCCTGATAAATAAGGAGAAAAAATCTGTGCTCCTGATTTCTTCCATCATATGCCCTGGAATGTCACTGCCCCTTTATCAACTTCACTGAAGCTAGATCCACATTTGGTGCCACAAAGTTCCTAGTCCAACCCTCATCAATCACACCAGCATCTCCCCTATCTCTTGGTTGAGTGGCATGGGCACAGGCACACCCCTTTACAACACACACTGTTTTTTCATTTTCAGACTCACCACTATCACTTTCCCTCGATACTTTGTCAAAGTAATTGGCACTTGAATCAGAAAGAAAAAGGTAATCCTTGCTAAATTCTCCCTCATCAGACTCATAATTTTGTAAGATGTCCACTACTTGTTGAACTGAGTACCAAATTGATCTCACTGGTTTACCCTTTGAAGTGCTCAGTTCATTACTTACTCGCTTTATGGTCAATTCCCCTCACCACCAAAATCACTTCAAAATACAACCAAAAGAGACATTTGCAATAGGCAGCCATTTACAATCAGCTAACATCATGATAGCTTGAGACTTAGCAATGATTGGATGTTATTTTTAGCTCTTGATATTGAGGAGTCTGCTATTCCCACTATACTAGGAACTCGGTATTATAGACATTATGTCATTTCCAATATAACGGGGATTCTAGTAGGAATATGGGGCTGGAGAAACGGTTCAGTAGTTAAAACAGTATAATTCTCTTGTTGAGGACTAGGGGTCAGTTTCCAACAGCCACATTGGGTAGCTCACAACTGCGTGTAACTCCAACCTTTGGGCAACTGCACTCATGTAGAAAGAAACACAGTGCACACATATACATAATTAAGAAATAAAAATAATCTGTTTTTTTAAAGAGATGTTGAGAGATAGAAATGTAAATGACCCCAAGCAAGTTACATCCCAAACTGAACCTATGTTTCTCATCTGTAAAGTGAGAAAGTTGAACTACTTCAAAACGCACCCAAAACTTCCAAAGAAAACTTTCAGAATCGCGCCCCGCGTGGAAGCACATGCTTGTAATCCCATCCATCACTCACAAGGCAGAGGCAGGAGGATCTTAGGCTCTAGGCCAACATGGGTCACATGAGCTGCTCTTACAGAAGAACAAACTTTTGTTCCCAGCCACAGCTATCTGTAACTTCAGCTCTAGAGGTTCTGACTTCCTCTCCTGGCCTCCATGGGCATCCACACACGTGTCACACACGCGTGCACGCACATACACACACTCACATACATGCACAAAGGAGTATAAAAAGTAAAGCCTTAACAAAACCAGAAACAAATGAACTTCAAATGGAAAAGGCTTAGGATATAATTTGTTGATAAATTATTTCTGGAAGTTCTAATCAATTATCATGCTTTCTACAACAGCTCTATTAGATTCACGTGTTGAAGCATACATTGCCAAATTGCCTCTTATTTTACGTTTGACCAGCATGAACACTTCAAAGCGTTCTGAGTATTTCCTCCGTAGAGGGCAATAAAAAGGCTGAGGGACATTTTCAGTAAGTCTTCTTAATGCAGATTATAATTTAATAATACATTTATAGCTCTTTTGTTCTGTCTCACTGAAATATTTAATGTGTACTTTTCTGTGAGATGAACAGGATGGTCACTCTCCCCCCCACACACACACACTCCCCAGTACTGGGGCTTGATCCAGGAGACTTGCACATGCTAATCAAGTGTTCTATCACTGGACTACTAATGACTAGCTCTCCTCTCATTCTCCTCTCCTCCCTTTCATTTTGAGAGAGTCTGACTAACCTTTCCAGGCTGACATTAAATTCACTCTGTAGGTTAAGCAGGCCATGAACGTGGGCTGTTTCTGCCTCACACCCCTAAGTGCTAGCATTAGAGGCATACACCACCATGCCTGGCTCCTGCTTGGTTTTGAGACTGGATCTCTCTATGTAGCCTTGGTTGGCTTGAAGTCCCAGTGTGGCCTCAAACTCACCTTGTTGCTGTCTCCTGAGTGCTAAGATTAAAGGCACATGACATTACACTCTGAAATGACTTTTTATTTTGAACACCACTTCAGTGAGAGACACTAGCTAGTTGATACATACACATTACAATGCCATTTGTGTTCAGCTTTATTCTGACCCTCCTGAGATTAAAGATATCTTGTCTTCATTTTGCATTGAAAGAAACCAAGGCTTTTTCTATGCTGTCCCCAAATTTTGTTTTACTCATGGGATGGAGAATTTCATTCCCCACTGTTTGGGTTTTGGCAGAATGCAGGGCATGCCCAATTCTTTTCTGTCTGCTTGCTTGCTTGCTTGCTTGTTTGTTTGGGGATACTGAGAACTGAACATAGGACCTTTTGCATACTAAGCAAGCAAATTCTTGCTTGGCTTCATCTTCAGCTATCTCTCTACTCATTTTTAAAGAAAATTTTGCTATGCAGCTATAGCTGGTGTGGTATTCACTATGCAGCCAATGGTGGCTGGAAATTCACAGCAATCCTCCTGCTTCAGACTCCCACGTAACTGCAGATTTTATAATGACATCCAGGTTTGAAAGGAGACAAAAAATAGAAAGAAAATGATATGCAATTTTGAGGATATAAAGGAAAATAAACTTGTTTTGTTTTACCTTACCTCAACTCCTATAACTTTTTTTTTTAAATACAACTGAGAAACACTACAAGCTATTAGCAACAGCAGGAAACACAAATGACTTGGGTAGAGTAAGTACACTGACTGTTTTTAGAATGTCAAAGATTCAAAGGTTTATTACATACATGTGCCAGTGCTTGAAAGGATATCAGGGTCACCTTGAACACTCGAAATATCACCAAGGTAATAATGGCAACAAAAACAAGATCCTAATAATAAGAACCCCTAAGCAGATATGCATCTCTTAACAGTCCCAATGGCCCTTGTAGCAGCTTCTCAGATTTGAGCAATGTGTGGGCCCTCTCTATCAGGAAGAATTCCTTCAGCACCTTAGTGTTGATGCTTTATTTTAACACTAACCATATGACATCATAAAATGAGATATAAACTCCTTATGCTTCATGCCATTCGACAACTGTAATACCAGAAGGATTTTGCATGTTAAATGTAAACAAACTGAAGAGTCAATACACCTTGAATTATCAATATTCAGTTAGTATGACAGATGGCATTGAGTTTTCAATGTGAATATTACTATGTGTATTTAAAAAACATTTCCTTGGGGCTGGAGAGATGGCTCAGTGGTTAAGAGCACTGACTGCTCTTCCCAAGGCCTGGAGTTCAATCCCCAGCAACCACATGGTGGCTCACAACCATCTGTAATGAGATCGGATGCCCTCTTCTGGTGTGTCTGAAGACTGCTACAGTGTACTCACATATATAAATAAATAAATCTACAAAAAAACATTTCCTTTAAATCAATATAATATTAACTGCCTTCATGTAAGGTAAACATTTTTGCATTGGGGTTGACTTCTAGTCTTTTCTCTTGGATCCAAAATAAGTACTCTTTGGCACTGTTAGGATTATAAAAAGAGATGCAAATTCTGTTGCTACTTTTGCATGTCAGTAAGAGTTCCGAGTTGATTGTCCTGGGATACACCTGGAAGATGACAGTTTCTGACACACAGATGAAGAGCATCAGCATTTGTGTCTGGCAGATCTGAAATTGTGACCCGGCTGTGGCGTGTCCGTGTTCTAGTTGTGCATATTTCAATAACTTACCTAACCTCTGTGTTCCTCAGCTTATCTCCTCTATAAAACCTGGAGGAAAATAATAGCATTTTAATTTTGCCAACAAGGTCAGTGAGGTGGTTCCGTGGTAAGGGCGCTTACTAGCAAGCCTAATAACCTGAGTTCAATCCCTGTGACTCAAATGATGGAAGGAAAGAACCAATTGCTATGGGTTGTCCTTTGACCTCCATGTATACCCCATATCATGCACTCACACAGACTAGATAAATAAATAAATAAATATCATTTAAAAAAACTAGCCAGCTGGTCTGTTTGTAGACACCTTTAGTTCCAGCACTCAAGAGGCAAAGGCAGGTGGATTTCTGTAAGTTCAAGGCCCACTTGGTCTATATAGTGAGTTCCAGAACAGCCAGCACTACCTAGTAAGACTATGTCTCAAAATTAAACTAACACAGCTAGCAGAACTAGGCACCATGACCTACTTTCTTGACATGTCAATGTTTAAGAGTGAAACTCTAGAGAAACTAGAAGTTAGTGTCACTTCACAGCTCCTCTGTAACTTGAGAACTACATGGGATTGGGCAAGTTGCAAAAAGAAGTTCCTCTGCCCCTACTCTGCCCTTCCAATATCTGCATCTACTAATCCAGGTTCATGTTTTAGAGCAGAGCTGGAAATGGGGTTGAGCCCATTAAGGGAGACAGAGAAAAAGAAGGCAATGCAAATCAACAGCTGGGAGTCCACGGAACGCGTGCCTCTAGACAGCTGATGTTATCTAAAGCCCACCAACAAGGGTTTGCTTATTTGCTTCCTGGCTTGGAATGAGTCCCTTGATTCCTGAGGCCCCCAAGGTTGAAAATAGCCCAGCCACCTGCCAACAGTTGGTGTATTTTTAGGTCTAGCAGGATTGGAAACCCAGCTCTGTACGCCTGGAACTTGAGCCAGGCTGCTTGGTGGGTCTTTCACCTTCATTGGGCTTGGTCTGAGCTGCTAGATATAATATCACAGTGGAGGAAAGAGCTATGAGAACAGACTGGATCAGAAAAAGGAATATGTGTGTGTTTAGGGAGTGTGTGTATGTGCAAGATTTTAGCTAGTGGGTAAGTAGTAAAAGGATAAAGGGAAAATACAGGCAAATTTCATAAATGACAGGACCAGACAACAAACAAATCTCAGCAGTAGACTTTTTCAAAATGGTATTGGGGCTAGGGATGAAATTAAGAACATTTGCCTACTGTAGAAGGCTCTGGGTTTGGCCCTCAGCACTATAAAACAACCAACACACACACACACAGAGGGAGAGACGGACAACATATGCACACAGAGGGAGAGACACACAGGCAGACAGACACACATACAGAGGGAGAGACAGACAGACAGACAGACAGACAGACAGACAGAAAGAGACAGAGAGAGTTGGGTGAGAGTGGTGACCAGGCCTATCAGCACACGTCTGTAATCCTAGCTACTGCGGAAACTGGGAGGTAGAAGACTGAGAATGCTACGATTTCCTGGGCCCCAGGAGGAGTTCAAGTTTGACATCTTTCTGAGACTGTTTCCAAATCAGAAGAGGTATATATTCCAATGGCAGGATTTTTGACCATCACACATGAGGCCTTGGGTTTTCAACACATCAGAGTAGATGGTAAAGTAGCCCATGACACAGACACTGTCTCAAAAGGGATGAACTAAGAGGATGGGGATACAGCATAATGGTAGAGCACTTGCTAAGAATATATGAGACCAGAGATTCAACCCCAATAATAATAATAAATAAAAAGGCTAGATGTGTCACCTCATGCCTATAATCCCAACACTCTGGAGGCTGAGGTAAGATAATTGTCAAAGACCATTCTGGGATATATATAATAAATGCAGGCTATCCTAGGCCACAGAGTAAGCCTTTGTCAAGAACAACACAAAAGGAATGAGGGCTGTGGCACATATCTTTAATCCCAGCACTCAGAAGGCAAAAGCAGGCACAAGTGGATTTCTGTGGGTTCAATGCTAGCCTGGTCTATAAAGAGTGTTCTGGGCCAGCCAGGGTTATATAATGAGGCACTGTCCCAAAATATGCTTGAGCAAAAGTTTCTTTGTTTGTCTTTTGTACATTGTAGGCAGGCACTATAGCAGCCCAGCCCAACACACTTGAAATCATTCATATATTATGTCCTTGCCAAATTATATTAAAATAATCAAAGGATCATGCTCTTGTCTTCTTTTTAAAGACAGCATTTCATGTAGCCCAGGCTGGCCTTGAATTCTCTCTGTAGCTAAGAATGACTGAACTCCTGATCCTCCTGCCTCCATATTCCAAGGACAGGTATTTCAGTTATCTACCACCAAACATTCTGGGCCTTTCTCCTTCCATTTATCACCATCCTACTCAAGAAGTAGAAGTAGGAGGAGGGGCAGGAGGAGGAGAGGAAGAGGAGGAAAAGACAGAGTCTTTGTCCCACTATTGCTCTATCTTGACACAAACCCATCTACATGGAACACATACATCCAGATAGAGAAGAGATGAACAGATAGGATAGCAGGACAGGAGGACCTAAGCTAATAAGGAAGCCAGAAAACTTTTCCCTGAGCCAGTTTTGGTGGTTTAGGTGTGTATTATCAGAACTTGGAATACCGAAGTAGGACTACATTTTTTCTAAGACTGGCTAGGATTACAAAGTTATAGCCCAGGCAAGACCTTGCTACAAAATGAAATATAGCTGGGCGGTGGTGGCGCACGCCTTTAGTCCCAGCACTTGGGAGGCAGAGGCAGGCGGATTTCTGAGTTCAAGGCCAGCCTGGTCTACAGAGTGAGTTCCAGAACAGCCAGGGCTACACAGAGAAACCCTGTCTCGAAAAAACCAAACCAAACCAAAACAAAACAAAACAAAAACACAAACAAACAAACAAAAAACAAAAAACTAAAACAAAAACAAAAAAAATGAAATATAAAGGGGTTGGCATGCTGGGCAGTGGTGGCACATGCCTTTAATCCCAGCACTTGGGAGGCAGAGGCCAGCCTGGTCTACAGAGTGAGCTCCAGGACAGCCAGAGCTAAAAGGGGGGAGGGGTTGTCATGATTGTGCAACTTTAATTCTAATACTTGGTAGCCTGTGAGTTCAAAGTCAGACATAGCTACATAGTGAAGGCCTGTCTCAAGACAAACAGTGGAAATAGCAATTTAGCCTGTACAATGTTTGAGGGCACAGTGTTTAATCATCAGTAATAAAAAAAATCAAAATAAACAAAAGATTCCCTGGAAAAGTGATAGAATTAAAAGTCACTATGCATAAATGGTCATAGTTTTTGTTGTAGTTTTGGTTTATGAAGCGATTTGAGGGTCTTAAGAGTCTAAGTGTAGGCCAGGATGTATCCAACCAACTACGTACCTATTGTTAACATCAAACTTTTAGTCCTTTTGCTTCTGTCTCCTGAGTGCTGACATACAGGTGTGTGACACCCAGCCTATCATAGTAGTGTTTTTTAAAAAAAGATCTTTTTATGCATATAAATGTTTTGCCTGTATGGTATGTATGTCTGCAATGCCTGCAGAGGCTGGAGGGCGGGGTATGTGTCAGATCCTCTAGAACCTCCAGCTGATAGTCTCCATGTGCATGCTGGGAACTGAACTGTGCTCCTCTACAAGAGCAACAAATTGTCTCAACCACTGTTTCTTAAATTACAAAAACAAAGACAAAAACAAAAACAAAAAACCTTCCTGGTTTTATTTGTAATTGCTGCATACCCAAATCAGGACAAATGTTCATCAACCCGAAATAGTTTCTAGTCATAAAGGGAGGCTACTAGTTGAGCTTGGTCATGCACACCTGTAATCCAAGCTCTTTAGTGATTGAGGCAGGAAACTTGCAAGCTCAAGTCCAAGTTGGGTGATAAGAGGAGACTGTCTCGAAAAAGGAGAAGGGACAAACCATTATGCACAAAGAGACCTAGATTAACCTCACAGTAATCATGCTGGGTTAAGGGAGGCAAACTCACATCAGGAGCATAGTTTATTGCCATATCTGTCTACAATCTAGAAACTTCGCATTGCTCCACAACTGCAAAAAAGCATGGCATCAATGGATGAGGGTGAGAGGGAGTAAGAATGACAAAGGGAACCTTTTAAGGTTGACGAATATGTTCACTCTCTTGATTGCTGTGGCTTCATAAATGTTGCATGCATCAAGATGCATCAATTGGAGCGTTAAACAAGTGCAACTTGTAGTATGTCAATTCCACCTTAAGTAATATAATTAGAAGATTTATTTCGATTTAATTTGAGATCAAAAGGACAAATAGGAGGAAGTTATGGGCTCTGGAGTTGGGGAAAAACATTCCAGGCAGTGAGTGTACTGAGCAAAGGTTCTGAATTGGGGAGACTAGGACATACTTGAGGACATACAAGTCGTTTGGGGATCGGGTTGAGCGATCAAAGAGAATCATTGCAAGGAAACAGGCCTGCAGAGGGCCGGAAGGCCAAGAACATGTAGAGCTTCTTAGTCTTCTTTTGCTAAATATCTGTTGAGTCCTCACTCGACACAAGCTGTTCTCCATGTCTGAGACTGAATTAGTTTCCATAGCTGCCCAACAACAAGGTACCACACACTCTGTGGCTTAGGCGACAGACTTAACTTCCTCCAAGTTTTTTGGAGGCTGGGATGTTCAAGATCAAGTGTTAGTCTCTCTTGGGGAATTCTCTCTTTGACTTTCAGACTGGTGTCTTCTTGAGACAGGCATCGTAGCAAAAGCCTGTCATTACAGCATTCAGAGGGGGAGGCAGAAAGATTTGGAGTTTAAAGTCCGTCTCACCTTGCGAGATTCTGTCTTTAAAAAAATGAAAGCCTTGAGATTTCTAGTCTCATGGGGCTTTCATTCCAAAAGGGGAGACAGGCAATAAATTGCAGTCAAAATAAAGTATATAGAAGACGAGAAGTGAACCAAATGTTGTGATATATACCTTAACTTCCAGCACTCAAGAAGCTGAAACGGGAATTTTTATGAGTGTGAGGTGAGCCTGAGCTGCATAGCCAGACCTGATTTCAAAACAACCCAACAGAGGATGAGATGTTCTTTGGAAAAATGAAAGGACAGCATGAGGGCCTGGGAATGTGAGCTGTGGGATAAAAGGGATGGGATGGAAGGAGCCAGGAGAACCTATAAAGTATGGTCGGTGTTCTAAGGCACTGAGAATCTATTGAAGGGGTTTAAACAAAGCTGTGCCATATTTGAGCCAGATGCGGTAGTTCAGGCTTGTATTTTCAGTACTCAAGAGACCGAAGCAGAAGAGTTGTGGTGACACTTTGGACCCAAGCTGGCCTACAAAGTAAGTTTTGTGCCAAGCTTGGGCTTTGCTACAGTGTAAGACCTAAAAAAGAAAGAAAGAAAGAAAGAAAGAAAGAAAGAAAGAAAGAAAGAAAGAAAGAAAGAAAGAAAGAAAGAGGCTGGATAGAGATGGCTTGGTGGTTAAGGCTTCTTGCTGCTCTTCCAAAGAACCTAAGCTTAGTTTCCAGAACCCACTTCAGGTGGTTCACAACTGCCTATAATTAAAGTTCCAGGAAATCCAATACCTTCTTCTGAATTCTGTAGGGGTGTGTGTGTGTGTGTGTGTGTGTGTGTGCGTGTGTGTATACACTTGTATTCTTTT
>NC_045030.1:56999481-57004326 GCF_008632895.1 Mastomys coucha | reverse complement strand
CGAACTCAGAAATCCACCTGCCTCTGCCTCCCAAGTGCTGGGACTAAAGGCGTGTGCCACCACTGCCCCGCTACACTTGTATTTTTAAAGATCTCTCACTTTGAGACTTTTTTTAAATGACAGCTTTGACTCTTAAAATGGAACCAAATTTTATTTGGCACACGTGGTGTCCAAATATGTCTCTGCTTCCCATCCGGCCCCTGGTGTATCTGGCCTGGTACCCCAACTGCTAAAAGTGTGAAGTCTCAGGAGCCAGGCAGGGCCAGCACAGGTTGAGCCAGTCATATGGGGTGGGAGGGCCAGGGCAGGGATGGGGTAGAGGGCGTTTCATGGATCATGTTGTGTAATGAACAAGTGATGTTCAGTGCTGGGGGCTAACAGGACGAGTGAAGTAGTGGGAAGGGCCTGAGTGTCTTGTAGAGCCTGCCTGCCTTCCACAGGCACTGAGGCATAGTGTTGAAACCCAAGGCAAGCTTGTGTGGTGTGCCCGACCTTCCTGTCCTTGTCAGCTCCTGCCTGCATTTAATTGTTCTCATTCACTTTGAAATGAACCAGATGGGGTTGGTGAGATGGCTTAGTGGTTAAGAGCACTGACCTGGGCTGGAAAGATGGCTCAGTGGGTAAGAGCACTGACTGCTCTTCCAAAGGTTCTGAGTTCAAATCCCAGCAACCACATGGTAGCTCACAACCACCTGTAATGAGATCTGATGCCCATTTCTGGTGTGTCTGAAGTCAGCTACAGTGTACTTATTTATAATAATAAATAAATCTAAAAAAAAAAAATCTTCGGAAGGTTCTGAGTTCAATTCCCAGCAACCACATGGTGGCTCACAACCATCCGTAATGAGATCTGACACCCTCTTCTGGTGGGTCTAAAGACAGCTACTTACATATAATAGTAAATAAATAAAGTGTACTTACATATAATAATAAATCTTTGGGCCAGATAGAGAGGGGCCCGGAGTGCAATTCCCAACAACAACATGATGGCTCACAACCATCTGTATAGCTACAGTGTGCTCATATACATAAAATAAATAAATAAATCTTTAACAACAACAACAAAAAAAAGAAATGAACTAGATGTTTTTTTTTTTCTTTTTCAAGACCACTGGCCTTATTTCCTCAATTGTTAACAGCTCTTCTATGTTTATTTTAAAGGTGGTGGAGGGAGGGTGGGGACATAAGTTTGTTGCGTGAGTAAATGGGTCAGATTTTCTGTATAAGCATGCATCCTCTGACTGACATGGCATTTTGTTGAAAACAAGCACCTTGATAACCAAGCCCCTTCAAAATAGCTGCAATGCTTTAGTGCTGTATTGATGAAGTCAATTGTTACTATTATTTTGGTAGGACTTCAGAGCCAAGAGTAGAACATAGGGTTAGGGCTACTGTTGGGGTAATACAAACTAAATAAACATTCCATTCTTCAAAAACATCTCTCAGGGCTGGGAAATATTGCTCAGTTGTAGAGGGCCAGATCCTGGGTTTGATCTCTACCACATTAAAAAAAAAATCTTTAGTGGTCTGAAGATAGCTCGATTGGTAAATTGCCTGCAGTGCATGCATGAGGACCTGAGTTTAAATCGTTAGTGCCCATGTTTAAAAAAATAAAAATAAAACAAAACAGGTTAGGCTGTGTATGCTTATGAATCCAGAAATGGGGGAAGGGAGACAAGAGGCTCCTTGGGGCTTACTGACCAGTTGGTTTACACACTTGGTGAGCTCTAGGTTCAGTAAGAGAAAAATAAGGTGTGAGCAACAGAGGCAGACATCTGACATCTAGCTGTGGCTTCCACACATATAACCATGTTTGTGTACACATATGCCACATTACCACAGAAAGAGTGAGGGGGGAGGGAGAGAAGAGGCGGGGAGAGAAAAGAGTGGGGAGAGAAGAGAGGGGGGAGAAAGAGGAGAAGGGGAGAGAGGGGAAAGAGGAGAGAGAAGAGAGAGGCAGAGAAGGAAAGTCTTCACATTATTTTGGAAAATAGGATTATAGCTGGAGAAGCAGAGAGGAGGATGTAGCAATAGTCCAGATGAGCACTGGGCAGCATTGGGCAACGAATTTAAAATGGGCTGAAGAAATAGATCAGTAGGGCTGGTGATTGATTGAATATAGAGGGTCAAAAAACTGGACAAGTAAAGCACGACTCTTGGGGTGCTGCCTTACATAATGAGATGGGTGGTGCAGCTTTCCCTAGGATAAGGAACACTAAGGGAGGACCTGGCTTGCTAAGCTTGATTTAGGATGAGGTGAGTGAAATGCATTCATGAGGTTCAAGTGGAGACATCCAATGGCTACCTGTGAGTCTGGAGGTTAGAAGAAACGTGCAGGAACTGGGAAAGCAAGATTTATATATGATGGAAGCAACAAGATCAACAGGGCCTCACAAGATCATTTTGTTTCTCTAGTGTGTTTGAGCTTCAAATCCCAAGATCTTGGGGTTTGGACCCAGAGCCTTGCCAAGGCTAGTCAACTGCTCTGCATCCTTAGCCCTCCTTTGACTTTTATTTTGAGAGCTGTTCTCACTGTTGCCCAGCCTGGCCTTGAACTCACTCTATAGATCTGGTCTTTGCTTGGCATCATCCTGTCTCTCTCTCTTGAATAGGTCAAATTATAGATACTGGGATACACAACTGGGTGTGTGTTGCCATATCTGGCAAGAAGCAGGGTCTTAAACTCAGCCTTGAGGTACAAACATTAGAATGAAAAGCACACTTGGGTCCTGGAGGGAAGGCCAAATGGAACTACTATAGCGTTGTCTCTCCTAGTTTAGTCTTCACCATCTCTAAAGGAGCAGATTTGAGCTTGCCTCCAGATTTCAGCTAAAGGTTCACAAACAAATCCTTGAAGCAAGACGTGGCAGTACACGCCTTTAATCCTGATATCCTGGAGGCAGAGGTAGGTGGATCTCTGAGTTCCAGGCCTACAAAGTGAGACCCTGTCTTAAAGAAAAAGGTCACGAAGGTATCAAGTCCTGTGAGTAGCAGGGATGGGATGAGATGAGAGTTGATGACTTTGGTCATTGTTAAACTACAGGACACATCCATTGGCTCATTCATATGAAAGGAACCATTCCTACTTTTTTTCTGGTGATCCTGGTGATGACCCTGGGGCTTGACCATGTTGGCCAAGTGTTCCACTACTGAGTCACATGCTCCCTAAGCAATTTCACAGCTCCTTTTCTTTTGTTTGTTTATTTGGTTTCAAATAGCTTCACATTCTATAGCCCTGGCTGGCTGGGAACTCCATATATTGACCAGGTAGGTCTCAAAGTTGCAAAGATGTTGCTGCCCTTACTTCCCAAGTGCTAAAATTATCAGTGTGAAGCAGCATGTCTGGTCTGGTGAGATCTTTGTTGTTTGGTTGCTTTGGTTTGAGACAGGTCTCACATAGTCCAGACTGGAGCCAAGAATAAACCTGGAGAGATGGCTCAACATGCTTGGCATTTATTTATCTATCTATTTTAGAATTTTAATTGTTTTTTTAAAAAACTTATTACATTTATTTGTGTGTATTGTGAGGTGCACATGACATGACTAAGACAGTGAAAGCCAGCAGACAACTTTTGGAAGTTGGGTTTCTCCTACTCCATGGGTCCTGGGCATTCAACCCAGGTCATTGATGGAAAACACATTGATCTGCTACAAGGTTTCCTGGGTTGGTCCTGAGCATAGCTTCCCAAGAGGTGGAATTAAACATAAAGGCACCATACTAGGCTCATCTCTGATTTACATAAAGGCACCATACTAGGCTCATCTCTGATTTACAATAAGACCACCAGGGCTGCAAAGGGCAAACTTGACTGCAGTCACATCATGGCTAGAATGTGTCAATGATGAAGTGGTAACCCAGAGCTGAATGCATCTTCTCCAAGCTCCTCATCAGGCCCAGCAGCTCAGGGCTCCTGCCTCCTGCCATGCACTTTTGGAAACAATACAACTGGATTATAGGGCTGGTCACTTTGAAGTATGAAATCACATGGGCTGAAGTGAAGTATAATTATACACAAACTACATCTTAAGTATGTGTTACTGAAGGTTCTCCCAGCCTGGCTTACTCATCTCAGTCAGCAAAATCAGCTGTGCCTCTGGGAAGAAGCACTCCAGATGTTCTACACCATCTGTGCTTTCTTTTCAAATACATTTGTTTGTCATCCCTCCCCCTGCCCCAGGTTTATGGATATATGAGTTCCATTTGTCTTCCAAATTTCCTTATGAAGGAAATTGAGAAACGGGTAAGTGTGAGCTTTAAGGATATTTATTTTTTTCATTATTTTCAATTGGTGTGTGCACAAATGAGCACATGAGCTTTTGGAGGCCAAGAGATGTTGGGTTCTCTTGTGGCTGAAGTTACAGCCATTTGTGAGCTGCACATGGGTGCTGGGAACTTGGGTCCTTTGTAAAAGCAGGATGTACTCTTAACCACTGAGACACCTCTTCTGACCACACGGTTTGAACTGTACTATCTTGGTGTCTCCTTCATTTTACTCTGTTCCTTTCTAAAGCCTGTATCCCCCGGGACCTGGCCCTTCACATTTACCCTATCGACTTTCTCCTACTTGGCAGGCCCATCAGGCTAACCCCAAAATTTCTACCTAGAAATTTAGATGGCATTCAACAAAATCGATTGATCTTAAGGCTCACATTTGTACTTAGCCTAGGCACACACACTGTAGAAAATTTCAAGATGCAGTCAAGATATAAAGCTGGGTGTGGTAGCAAGGTGTGGCAGTACCTGCCATCCTTGCACCTGGGAGGCTGATGAAGAACTCTGAAGTTCAAAGCCATCCTAAATCTCCCTTCCCTTCAAAAATAAAATTGTAGAAACCTATTTAAAAT
>NC_045030.1:56994350-56999390 GCF_008632895.1 Mastomys coucha | reverse complement strand
AAAAAAAAAAAAACAAAATGCAAAGTGGGCTCTCTACAACAACCACTTACAAATTGAAGTAAAGTGAGCTGGTGTGGTAGTATACACCTTTAGTTCCAGAGGCAGGTGGATCTCTGTGAACTTGTGGCCAGCTTAGTCTATGTACTGACTGCTAGGCCAGCCAGAGATACATAATGAGACCCTGTCTCAAAAAAATGTTGAGATAGTTATCTAATATAGAAAATGATGAGTATGTCTAGAACCTTTTTATAGAAAATAGAACCAAAATGACACATACAAATGTTCAAGAGCAGGGAGACACTGAAATATGAGGAAGTATAACATGAAACTCCTGTGTAGATTACTGAGATATGAGCTGAAATTTGGAGTTGACCTATAATAATATTTGAGCCACAACAAAATTAGTGTTGACATTTTTTTTTTCTTTTGAGACAGGGTCTCCAAAGGCTGACCTTGAACTAATTCTATAGTGCTAGCTGGCTTAGAATTTCAAGTGGTCCATATACTTCAGCCTCCCAAGTTTGAGGACTCCAGGCATGCTGTGACCATACCTTTGCTATTTGATGAAGTACTGGGGATTGAACCCAGGACCTCATGCAAGCAGTCTACAAAACTGAGCTACATCCCCAGCACCCCAACCCCTGAGGCTGTAAAAGTTAACCAGTTTCTATAACCCTTGGAGCTTTTTTAACATCTTGGATTCTGTGTAATAGTATAATGGACTGAAGTTCTTCTATGTTCTAGTCTCTATACAAGCATACATTACTCCCTCGGCTGGAATGAGTTAAGCAATTTACCCTACTTTCCAGAGGTCATTAGTCCATGGTTTTCTGAAAACCACATACTTCATATGCTTTATCCCAGGCCATCTTCAACACTCAGCAAGAATTCCAAACTGGGAGAGATGGTGATTACCTGCAATCCTAGCACTTGAGAAGGAGTCTAGGTGACTCCACGGGTGACTGAGTCAGGATGATTGTCATGAGTCTGTGGTCAGCCTAGATAGCAGAGTGAAACCCTGTTTTAAAAGACAAAAGCAGAAACCAAAACAAGCCCTGAGTATGGTACTGTGTATCTTTAATCTCATCACACAGAAGGCCAAAGGCAGGTGAATCTCCATGGATTCAAAGGCTAGACTGGTCTACATAGTGAGTTCCAGGAACACCAGAACTACATAATAAGACGCTTCATCCCCACCCACCCCCAAAAAAAGTAGAAAGAAAAAAGAAAAAGGTTTAGGTTTAAGAGATGGATCAGCGGCTAAAAATACTTGTTGCTTGAGCAGAGGATCCAGTTTAATTCCCAGTACCCAAAACTCCAGTTCTAAGGGATCCAATGCCCTTTTCTGACTTCCATAGGAACAAAGCATATACATGGTACACATACATACATACACATAAAATAAAATTAATTAATTAATTGTTTAAAACAAAGCAAAACCTATGAAAGGGAATTCCTTTCTCTTTGGTACTATGCCTAAGATAGTTTTGCCTTCACCAGCTTTCTTTAGCAAGATGACTTGAGAGCCCGTGTAAATAGTGTTGTAATTTGACAGATACAAAACAGTAGAGGTACCCTAATTGCCACATCAGAGCTTGAAAAGCATCCTTGGCTCTTCCCAGACTCTCTAGGTAATCCACATTTCAAGTCATAGGGCCTTCTCGCCATCTCTAAAGCTGCCTGAAACTCCTGGACCATTGAAAGTGGTTCTACTCTTTAAGAAATGAAGCAAAAAATGTAAAGTCATAGATATATAGTATGAACATACAAGACAATTTAATGTTATTTTTAAAAACTAACTTTTAAGTAATTATGCTCCTATATAAAAATGTGAAGTGCTTTACAATACAGGACAGTTTCTCCTGTGGTTCAATTCTGTAAGTTTGGAAAAAGAACCAGGAAGGGGATTCTGATGGTATCGGCCATGCTTTGAGTGGATAGTATTCCATAAGGCTATGGCTATAGCTCAGCCCTTGGCTACCAGTTACATGGTCCCAGTCTCATTCAACACACACACACACACACACACACACACACACACACACACACACACTATCATGAATAATGACATGAATACAACGTGTACATGACATCAGGCTAAGAACAAGAACATAAAGGTTTGGGCTGGAGAGATGGCTCAGCGGTTAACAGCACTGACTGCTCTTCCAGAGATCCTGAGTTCAATTCCCAGCAACCACGTGGTGGCCCACAACCATCTGTAATGGGATCCGGAGCCCTCTTCTGGAGTGTCTGAAGACAGCTACAGTGTACTTAAAATAAATAAATAAATAAATCTTTAAAAAAAAAATAAAGGTTCAAAGTTGAACTTTGGCTGCCCCTAAAAGTTGCAACTCTATTGGTGAAGTATACAATGAGCTGGCCATTTGAACAGCCATTCTGTGTAAACCCATATCCACTCTGTGTAAACCCATATGCTATACATAGCTCAGGGCAAAGCACTGGGTGTAAGAGGGCAGGTGAGACTAGGTCTAGCCCTTATCACCTGAGAGACAAACAGGAAAATACAACATCACAGTACTTAAACAAAGAAGACTGCGGACTGAGGGAATTCTGGAGTAAGAGTCTAACAATAACAAGCATTGTAGCATTGTAATTGTTGGAATATCAACAATTAATTTGAGGCAATTAAGACCCTGTTTAACCATTTTACTTCCCTGGCAAATTAGTTAGATTACTTGGAATTCAGATTTCCACTGGAGCCAGGTTCTAGAACTTTGGGAGTAAGGATAAGGAAGTTCAAGGAGGTTTTATCCAGATTACCTGTAGGCATAATTCTGACCATTTGGCTGGAGCCTTCTTCCAAGCTCCGGTTCAGGTTTTATCCCCTTCTTCATCCAAAAGGCCTTTTCCAGAAAGAATCCCCAGTGATCTTGTATTGACAGGTGACTAACTTGCCTGAAGATAAGATTTACCTTGTTTCATTCCCAATTGTCTGGTTAATCTTTTTTTTTTCCTTAGTAATTTACATTTGGCCAGTCTGGTAGGGTCTGGAATCTTCCTTTTTAAAAGTCATTCTTATCCTTAGGCAGGTTTGGAAAGTCATGGCCTAAATACACTGTCTCTAAAAAATAGAACTACCATATATCCTAACTAGACCAATCTTGGATATAGAAAATGAACACATGCACAATGGAGTTTAATTCAGCAATGAAGAAAACAATGGAATTACAACTGTGGAAAAACAGATGCAATTGGAGATCACTATATTTAGTGAAATAAGCCAGACTCAGATAAATACTATATGTTTTCTCTCATATGCTGATCCTAAATTTAAAAGTGTGTGTGTGTTGGGGGGGGGAGGTGACAGAGAGGCTCAGGAGTGTGTGTTATGAAATTAGAAAATGGATCATGGTCATGAGAGGGGAGGATCTCATGGGAAGTGGGGAAATGGTAAATGGAATTGTTGACATGAAAGCAGGATGGTAGATTGCTTATGAGGACAAAGGGAACCAGCCGCAGGGAGAGAAAGCAGAAGGGAACGGCTGAATTAGAACAAAGGACTATAGATGTAGGAAAATGCCTACATTTCGCTTTGTATGCTTACTTAAAAAGCAAAACATATATATTAAATAAATGAATCATCCCCAAGAATTTGCAATAAAGCACTCTGATTCCTAAGCACATATGGCTAAGTTGTAGAACATTAAGAATTTTAGCAACAGAGCTGGAGAGATGGCTCAGTGGTTGGGAGTGCTTGATGCTCTTGCAGACGCCCTAAGTTCAATTTCCAGCACCCACATACTGCCTCACAACCACCTGTAACTCCAGTTCCAGGGGAACTGCCACCCTCTTCTAGCCTTTGCAGAATGCACACAAAACACACACACACATATGTACACAAGCATGAATAAAAATAAATAAATCTTTAAAAAATGTAAACTAAAGGATTTAAATTAAGAGAAACCAGACCTTATGTTCAAAAAGTATAATACAGTTTATGGAATCATATATACTATACATGTTACCATATTAGAACTTCCTAAGAGCCTGTAAATCATGTAGGCTAAGGATCTGTGTCCCTATTTTGGGGTTAGGGATACCTTGTTGTTCTATAACATGGTGTTCAGAGAAAATAGCCGCTATCTTCCTCAGATCAACTTAACCATTGCAAAAAAATATCACAATCAGGTCTGTAGACTGTTGACATTTCCCTCAAAAGAAAAAGGAAACAGGCCAGATGGGTCAATGGACCCTTACCTAAATGTCCAGCCATTCTGCCTAGCCATTTATATGGATGTAATTCTGCCTTAATTATCTTGGCCACACAGCGTGTAAAGACTTTCCAGAGTGGCTGCTTTGGGGTCACTCATATACTCATAGGCAGCCCCTCACTCATGTGCTATAAGTAAAACCCCATATTCCTTGATACCTGAGGTTGAGCTTCGGTGGACTTGTACTTTGGTTTGTTATTGGGGCTTTATAAGGAGGCAGACTTTGCTTTTCATCTCTCCAAGGAAGGACTTTTCTGAACATGGATCATAATATAGTCTATATTGCCACACACACTTTGCGTGAAGGCGGTATTTGAGGCGTAAACTTCAAGGAAAGTCAGTCTCCTGCCTCCGCATTGTCGCCTGGCACCCCAAACTCAGAGGTAGCCCAGATATGTCCTCGTACTTGTGTGCTAGTGGCCCACCAAGATATCATTCCTTTACAACTAGTAAAAGAAAATTTGGACATTGCTCTCTGACCTTCACCAATGCTCCAACATCTTAGTCAAACCCTGGTTTGGAATATTAAGCCATTCTAATTGCCTCCAGCATTGTGGGTAGGGCACTGAAGCTCACAGAATGAGAGACTTATCCCAGGACAAGGTCAAGTAAAATCCTCATTCTCAGTCATGTACTACTGCTGAACCACTCCTAGGAATTAGCAAGAGACTGTCTCTACTTCCCCAAAAGATTAGCATAGTGGGTGTTTTATCTAGGATGGGCGGGACCTTAATCTGAGAGTGTGTGTGTGTGTGTGTGTGTGTGTGTGTACGTGTGTGTGTGTGTGTGTGTGTGTGTGTGTGTGTGT
>NC_045030.1:56974482-56994217 GCF_008632895.1 Mastomys coucha | reverse complement strand
GGGGGGGGGGGGGGGGCGGCAGCACCAGTCGAGATTCAAGAGATTGAGCATTCGAGATTCAAGCATTCAACATTGAAAATTCAGCATTGAGGACTCGAGATTCAAGCCTCTATTCTCCTGGACCATGCAGCCCGAACATACTCAGAGCCCGGGGGTGCTGCACCAGTCCAGAGGAGATGGCTGATGTTTTAGACCTAGTATGTTTCAGGTGGCCTCAGATGTACCTCGACTACTGAGCTGCCAGATTTTTCATTTCTCTTTTTGCAATGATTGTAAAAGCCTCATGTCATTTTTAAAGAAATACACTCAGACCTTATACCACTCGTGTCGAGTCTGTTTGTCAAAGCCGAATCCCGTGCACACCTGGCCAGAACCCATCGTCCCGTGGAACAAGGGACCCCCCCGTGAGAAATCCCAGTCCGTGGCACTATATAATACAATTAAAAAGCCAATGTACCTTAAATGATGGAAGAACAGCTCAAAGGCACCCACTGTTAGATCACAGGAGGGGATCAGCCGAGCCTTACATTCTATCTAGTATATTCTTTAAACTGTTAAGCATGTGGCATCCCCAAAGTAAGGAGGACCAATAGGATCAGCTTCCTAAATTAAGGTGTGGTATATCCTATCTAGTACCTTCCTATGGTGGCTCTTCCTGGTTGTCAACTTGACTACATTTGGAATGAACTACAATCCAGAAATGGAGGGAACACTTGTGATCCAGATCTTGAGGCATAGTGGCCATGAAAAGCTTAGGCCCATACAAAGTAGTATGTGCCTTTAATCCCAGGAGACAGGCAAGCAGATCTCTGAGTTCAAGGTCAGCCGAAGGCAAAGCAAGTTCCAAATCCAGGTGTGGTGGTACCCACATCCTTAATCTGGGCCATGCCTTCTAGAGGCCTACAGAAGGGCAATGAAAAAAAAAAAAAAGAATTTGTGCTTCTTCATTTTGCTTGCACTTACTTGCCAGCACAAACAAATGACCCTACTTCTTCAGGAACCCAGTTTATATGGAAGACCAGCTGAAATACCTGGCTTTGTGGGACTGAGCAACTCCTAGATTCTTAGACTTCTCATCCTCAGCTACCCATTGTTGGGTTAATGGACTACAGACTGTAAGTCATTCCAATAATTTTCCTTAACAGATAAAGGCATTCCATAAGTTCTGTGACTCCAGAGAACATTGACTAATATACTTCCCTAATCTGCTACAGTTAGAGATCCCTACCCTCTAAGCTCAGAGACCATTTACCTTCTAAAGTTTACAAATGCAAGGCTTTTCCTTTGTTTTGTGGGTGGCTGCAGGACTGTCACCATATTCCAGCTTCCCTCAGCACCTCTCCCTGCCCACTTTTGCAAAAGACTTTATGCCACAGACAATGCATAAGGTCTGAAATGATGAGGGGCCTGAACCAATAGGAATCAAAGAGCCCCCAAGAGAAAAGTAGGATATCTGTTTTGAAACTCAATCAATGTCTGTGGCGTCATATACTTTTCTACACTGGATTCTCATGTGAGCTCTATCAGTTATGTCTTCCGCAACCACCTATTTTACCACAAACCAGTCTGACCTGCAAGAGGAGTCCAAGCTTTGGTCCTTTTGCAATGTTCAGCTGCCTAACCAGTTTATTTGCAAAAACAGCACTTGGTCAGGTCAAGATGGAGAGATGTGCTAGTGAAGAAAGAGTGACTGTCATATGAAGCCTTGTTTGGAGTCCTTTCTGGGCCTACTTCGGATTTCTGATGCCACAGAGACCAAGTATCACATTTAATTCCATTGTATACGAATCTGATGCAGAAGGGGCACAATGCCGGCAGCGGTGACCTTTGCTGAGGGAAGAGGACAAGCGTAGCTCTATCAAGGAGAATTACAAAACAGAATTAGCAGAGTTCTTTGCTGGCAGAGGAGGAGTCAATGGTTTTTATGGAAGCGACTGGTGGACTTGGTGGTACATGCCTATAATCCCAGCATGATTGAGACAGGAGGATCACTTCACGTTAGAACCATCTTGGCCTACATAATGAGTGTCAGACCAGCTAGCGCCATAGTCAGGCCACGTTTCAGACAAACAAATAAGACGTGACATGCTCGTGGACGATTCTGAAAGGTTAGTTGGGAAAGTGACATTTCCCCTGTTTCCTGAAAGATAGGTGTTCAAAAGACAGATAAGAGCATTGCACAGAGTCTGAGTAAAGGTATCAGAGCCTAGGGCCCAAGTGATATCTACTGTTCTAGACCCATTGATTACAGACAGCAACCAGGAAGAAGTTTTTGGGTGTTATCCTTGTGGAGAGGGGACCCTTGCACCTTATTCTTCCTTTGTGAACATAATTAAGTTTGACTTCTGAAGTGTTTTTCATTTCATTTATTTTTCTTTTATGAGACAAGTTGTCTCTGTGCAGTCCTGGCTGTCTTGTACCCAGCACACTGGGTCTTGCTAGGCAGACTAGACTGCTCTGATATGCAGTTCTTGGGATCTTATAACAGTTTCCCATCATTCCTAGCAGAAAACTCTTTTCTCTCTCTGTTGTTTGCTTGGTGTTGAGCTGAGGTCTCACATGTAACCAGGCTGGCCTCGGTCTTAGAGATCCCCTGCTTCTCCTTCTATGTGCTAGGATTAAAGCCCCGTAGCAGCATACGTGCCTGAGAGACTCTAAGAGACCACAGACCACACTGCGAACAGAGAGACTTCCCCTTTAAAAGTCTTTTGTCACTTTGTAACTCAAATTGGTTTTAGCTCAGGATCCTCCTGTCTCAGCCTTTGAATACTGGGATTATAGTCTTGTTCCAGCATGCCAGGCTTGAAAGGCTTTAAGTAGAACAGCAGGGCCACCTACCCTTAGACTGATCCAACTGGATTGCTGTCTGGGCAATAGTTTAGACAAAGTAACAATAGAAAGAATGAATCCAAATAGGAAGCTACTGTAGCAGCATGAACAAATCCTAAACAGTCTGTTTTGCCGATGATACAGTGGAGAAAGAGGGCTGGTCCTTAAGACGCGTCCCAGAGGAAGAGTCACTAGCCTTGGGTATTCATTGATCGCATTCTGAGCTGGGGAGAGGCGTGAATAAGGCAGACGTCAAAGGTCACCACCAAATGAGTGCAAAGAGATTGCACTCAGAGAAAGCCTCTAATCCTCTGGGGGCGGAGGAAAAGGAGGGGCGGCCACAGGACAAAGGAAGTTTGAAGCTTTGAGAAGGAAGAAACCCCAGAAGCCAGGTGGCAACACAGAAGTCCCGCCCCCGGTTAGACCCCACCCCCGGGCCCGCCTTTCCTCCCTCTTCTCACCCACCCCCAGTTGCGACTCTTCCTCCTGGGCGGGGAGAGGTGGCAGTCGAGTCCTCCCATATCCCAGCAGGCAGTGCAGTCTGGAGACTCTGACAAAGGAGCAGGGAGCAGTCGCAGCTGCTTTCCTAGGAGCCAGTGTTGCTGAGGTGAGAGTCCCTCAATGTCCCGTCACCCACTTCCTCTGACTTAAGGGGAAAACGCGGAACTTGCATGGCTGAGACCACCCCCCCCCAACCCGGTGTAGACAATGCCCAGTGCCGGTAGCCTGAGCTTGGCTCTGTGAGTGACAGCAGGACTGCTCAGTGCCGGGCTGAGGTGGGTGGCGGGGACAGGGCATTGGGTCCACTGTTCTCGGACTGTTGGTGGCCCTTCCACAGGGTCTCCAGGGCCAGCAGAGTTATGTAGCTGCCCCTGCCTGGGCGAAGGCAGCCTCCGAAGCCTCCCGCTGCCTGCCTGACAAGAGTTCAGTTGCCTTGGGGATGCAGCTCTAGGGACAACTCTTTGGTGGACATTGCCTGGAGGGCTGTGGGAGGGAAGTCAGTTAACTATCCAGTTCGGGGTGACCCTGTCCTCGCCCTTCCTGCAGTTCAGCTTGTCCCCCTCCCCCGCGAGCAACTGGACGGAAACGGGGCGGGGGGCGGCTGGAGCCAGGCGTCCCGGGATGGTTTTGCCTGAAGGGGCATGAAGGAAAGTGGAGAGACCGGGAGGAAGGGTGGTGGTCGAAACAAGTATCTTCTTGGAATTATATAGGGGAGAAAGGAGGTAAGTAGCCTGTATCCTTACCCCTCCCTGGACATCTGCACGGATCCTGATGGTTGCACCAGCTGCTCAGCTGTAAACAGGCTCACATGACCAGTTTCACATGGAGCCGGGTAGTGTGTGGTGATAGAGCTGTAGAGGCTGGGCCCCAGGCAGGTGGGGCTGAAGTCTTAGGGTGGAAGGTTTTAGCCCCTCCCTAGACCTTAGCCCTTAATCTTCTGCTGTTTCCCTCTGGAGAAAGTAACTGACATTTGTCTTTCTCTTGCTCAAGTAGCATTGCTGTCTCAGTAGAATGGAAGGAAACTTCACTTGGGAAAGCCACAGGGCAAAGAAGTGCAAAGGGTCCCAGTATTTTGTCCTTTAAGGAAATTCTAAGAGAAAGTAACGCTGAAAAGTTCAAGTTCCTAAATTTTGCCTAAAAGGCAGTCCTGTTCTTTTGGAACACTTTTTGTTTTTAATGTCAATTCCAGACAGGAGAAAGTCTACTCTCTCGGGAAAGGCACACATGGGATTTGATACATTCTTAGTGACGAAAGTCGTGCCCACACTTCCTGTAAGTATTAGGAAATCTCTTTGTCTATAAAATTCTACATTCAGGAAATTGAGTAAGGGGTAGACAGCCAGCTTTTCGATTACACATATATTTCATGCGTGTGGTACAGATCGGTGGTAAGTTTGGAGAACAGAAAACATGGCCAAATGTGTCTTTTAAGTTGTTCAGTCTATATTCTCAAACAGGATGTGAGATTAAACTGCTTTCTGAAGGATATGTAGAACTCACAATGCAACAGAGGTTTGCTGATGTGCCGGGATACTTGAAATTTTGGAATTTTTCAAATTCAAAGAGGGTTTTGATAGACCCCCTTTACACGTAGTACACACTCAAGTGTAAAGTGCAATATTCTATTGTAGAGTAGTAATCTCTTTATAAGCAAAGACATTTATTCTCAGATATCTTATATATATTTTTTCTCAGAGGATTTACATGCAAATTCACTGTCTGAAAACGGTAAAACAAGAAACTGCAAAATCCATCCCATCCATTCCTTAAGCCTAATAAAGACACTTATGGGCTGAGTATACAGGCATAGTCCTTTAATCCCAGCCCTCAGGTGGCAGAAGTAGGAAGGTGTATTTTCTGTGAGTTCTGGGCCAGCCTGGCCTTCAGAGAGGGTTCTAGGCCAGCCAGGTTTACATAGTGACATATCTCAAACTATTGCTACCCCCCTCCCACCTTTAAAAGAATGGATAGTCTCCGGAGTTCTGCATATGAGTTCCAGGACACCCAGAACTACATAACAGAGGAACTTTGTCTCAGAAACATACATACTACATGGACACATACTACATACATATACATATATAAACACATGCATGCACACACAAAAGCAGGAAAAAAAAAGGTTTATGATAGAAACTTGAGAACATTTTAATCTTCCCTAAAAGCTAGCAAAAAAGATACTGAGTGATGTTCTAAAGGCTGTCTTGTCACCCCCTTAACTGTCTGAAGAATCTTTACTTAAAATAAATATATTAAGCGATTTATTTCTTAAATGTCCTCAATTTCCTCATCTTTATTATGAGGCTTTGTTTTAATCTCTATGGACCTATGTAGCTCTCAGGTTACCTAAGAGTATACAATTTAGATGGGGAAAAGAGTTGAGACAGTCTTACTGTGAATCCTTGGCTAGTCTGGAACTCATTGTATAGGCCAGGCCTGCTTCAAAGTCGAGACAGTTTGTTGGGAATGCAGGTGTGAGGCACCGTGCCTGTAAAGTGTGCAGTTTTTGACAGATAGCTATTTTTGGACAAATATGTTGGCCAAGTAAAGCAAGTGGGAGGTAGCTATCTAGAATCTTGATAGAAATACGAGTTGTATCCTGGACGAGTCTTGTGACAACTGGCTCTGTGACTTGGGGGCCAGCCTAGTCTCCATTGTGAGATCACATGGGTTCCATACTGAAACTCTGTCACAAAACAAAAAAGATTCTTAGGAGGTAAATTAGTCATTTAGGTTGACCTGTACCTGTCTTGCTTTTCATCAGGTAATTGAAGATGGCCCCAGCTAAATCATACCTCCCAAATTAGAAATAACAGCTCTGCTAGGCTTTCTTGACCTTCAGGGTGTAGCCCAAAGTCTAATTCTTTCAGTTAGGTTTAAACTTCTTCCAGAATTAAGCAGGTTCTGCGATTTTAGTGACAAAATTAGGAAGGCAGTGGGTAACCTCACTCTGACTGTCTCTGGCTTTGAGCACATGAACCAGTGCTTGGGTTTAAGTTTTTTTTTTTTTCAGGTTCAGAACTTGTTTGTGTCAGCACATCCTGATACCATCAGTCTCAGAGATTGGTCCTCACCAACTAAACTCCCAGAAAATATGAATATGATAGTATGTCAACCCACTGGCTTACAGTGAGAGGCAAAAAACTAGGTACACCAGAAGGGCCACGTGCAAACTAAGACAACCTTTGCTCTTGACTTTAAAGAAACACATAGAAATTGTTCTCCTCCCTTTTGCTGGGGTCTGTCGATTGACAGATTCAACAGGACAACAGCTTTTATGTAAAATCTACTGCAGTGACGCATTTGTATGACTGTACTTTAGTCACGCGATTGAAACTTGTAAGTACCCTGGAGTCAGGTGTTGGAGAGTCAAGGGCCACCACTCACCTCCCAAACTGATCACCTCCAAACTCATCAGGTCAGTTTCTGCTCCTTAAAATTCTTCAGAGGTTTCACATTGCCCGTGCCAGTAGCTCTCGAAGTTGGCGAATCTGAGCACTGCCCGGATAGCTTGCTAAAACCAGGGCCTCCTGATCTACCCTACTCCCACCATTCCTGATTCTGTAGGTCTGGGGCAAAAACTAAGAAATTCTATTTCTGACAAGCCCCAAGCGTAGGAAAATTAGATTATGACCTTCTACAGTCTACCGCCAACTTCCCTTCGCAGCCTTACTTAAGTCACATGCAGTGCCAGTACTCACTGTGGGTATCCCTTTTACACCTCTGCACATTGCTTTTGCAATTCGCCACCTACTACTCCTGGTGTAGGCTGCCGTTCTATGCTCCAAAAAAATACCGTGTCAACTGACATTTCAATGTATGTCCTAATATCTCAGTATCATATTCTGTACTTGCTGTGTGGTTTTTTTTTTTTGCTAGGCCAGGGTTCTGAAGGGTGAAAATACTGTTTTGATCTTTTCCATAGTTTCTAATGTAATATATGCATACATATATGTATAAATATATGGCTAAGTATACGATGAATAAATTTAAAACATTGTTATTTTGTTTTGTCTTGACATAGGGTCACTAGGATCACTATAGCCCTACTAGCTATGTAGATTAGGGTAGCCTCTAATACAGAAATCCTCTTGCCCCTGCCTCCAGAGTCCTGGGCTTAAAGATGTGTTCCACCAAGACTGGAATTAAAGACTTAAAAATGTCATGTGCTGCATGTAGCAGCATACATACTTTTATACAGTAAATTAATACATATTTTTTGCCTATCTTGTAATAACAAAAGACTAGAATGTTTTAAATTGTGGAAATAATTCCTTTATTAAAATGGGGAAAGACGGTTTTGTTTTACAGGGTATTTTGGTGTGTATATGTATGTATATATGTGTATGTGTGGTTTTCTTTTTTTTTGTTTTTTGTTTTGTTTTGTTTTGAGATAGGGTCTCACGATGTAGGATTGGCTGACCTAGAACTTCCTGTGTAGCCCATGCTGCCCTCTAATATAAAGCTGCTTGTCTTTGCCTCCTGAGTTCTGGAATTAGAGGAGTATACTATCACACCCAGCCGTTATTTGTGGTGTTTGTTTATTTGTTTGAGACAGGGTCTTGCCATACAACTCGTTGTGTAGACCAGGCTGACAACAAACTTGTAGTAACCCATCTGTATCTCTCTACTAAGTGCTAGAATTATAGGCATGTGCCACCACACCCAGCCATAGCGTTTCAAAAAGATTATTTCTCTTTTTTTGATTTTTGTTCTTGTTTTTTAGGAACAGGTTTCTCTGGGTAGCCCTGGCTGTCCTGGAACTCACTCTGTAGACCAGGCTGGCTTCGAACTCAGAGATCTGCCTGCCTCTGCCTCCCAAGTGCTGGGATTAAAGGTGTGCACCACCACTGCCTGGCAAAAAGACAGTCCTATAAGACATTCCTTTTTTTGTGGTACTTGATCATGCCCAGTGGTTTATGCATGCTAGGCAAGTTCTCTACCACCACGCTACACCCCCACCCCTTTTAAAGGATTTGTTTGCTTATATATTTATTTATTTATTTTCCTTTTTGAGACAGGGTTTCAATATAGTCCAGGGAACTCACTATGTAGCACAGGTTAGCCTTGAACTCACCATCCTTCTCCCCCAGCCTTAGTGTTTGGCCTGTAAGTTAATATCACTAATTTTACTTATTTTTCAGACAGGATCTTACTTTGTAGCCACCATTGGCCTGAACAGCTATGTAAACCAGAGTAGCCTTGAACCCATGGAGTTTTACTTGTCTATGCATCTCAAGTTCTGGGATTATAGACATTATACACCATGCCTAAGCACTAATTTTATTTTGATGTGGGTGCTTGCTATGCAGCCCAGACTGTCCTTAAACCTGTGGTCTTCCTATCCCAGCTTCCTTAGATGGTAGAATTCTAGGCCCATCCCACTGCTCCTGACAAGGGTGTTCTTTTAAAACCGTGTGCTACTCAACTTTTCTTTTTTGAATGTGAATCAGTTTATCACTCTATTTTGTAGTAATCAGCTCCACCAGTAAGATAACACATACCAAAAACCTAAAAAAGTCACTCGCTCTTGAATAATGGTCTTTAAAATGTAAAATGAACATTATGATATAATTTGTGCCCTGGGTGATCAACCATGAAAAACTCTGAGGATATTGGAATTCATACGTTGATGCTAGATTTTCAACATGAAAGAGAAGGGGCTTTGATACTAGAGTCTAAAAGCAGTAAACCATCTTGACTCAACCTCATTTGCACTTTCTTGGTTTTTAGCAGAGACTGTACCCAGTGGTGTAGGGCTAAGATAGCTCCTGCACAGAGATAAGGCCTGGACTAAAGGCGGGGCTGAGAAACAGTCACTATCTAAAGCCAGAGATAGGGAGTTGAAGTAGCTGGCTCTCTGTTTCTAAACAGATGAGTCGGGAATCCCAGGGCTTTTCTCAGCAGGAATGCCTGCCTTTATGGTCAGGGGCATGTTGGAGCCTCATGGTTTATAAACTGAACAAGACTTAGCTGTATTTTTACACATTTATTTGTGTGTGCCCAATTGTATGTATACTACATGTGTGCGCGTGCCGGTAGAAGGAAGAAGGGGACATTGGATCTCAGGATGACTGGAATTACAGGTTGTTTTGAGCCAGAGGATGTGGATGCTGGGAACTGAACTGGGGTCCTGTCAGAGCAACGAGTGAGTCATCTCTCTCTAGCCCCATTCTTAACATTTGAACCGTAGTAGTTAGTACAAAAATCCAGAAGGTCCTACCGATTCCCTTCTTATAAGGCTCCATTTTCCTGAAAGGGGACGGGGAAGAATATACTTTAATATAGGTTCCTTGCCTGCTAAATAATAGTCCCGATGTTCTAAATCTATAGTGCTGAAGTCTATAGAAACTCCCCTGCTCATCCCAGGGTCTTGGCTTCTCCTTTCTCTGTTCAATGCAAAGGGAGGAAAACAGCAAATGATTCCAGCTATGGGCAAGGCGCTTCTTCGGACCAACAGCTGAGAGGGTGGGGCCACCTGTGATCCTGGCATCTAGAAAGCAGAAGCAGGAAGACCTGTAGTTTGAACCTAGCATGGGCTGGATAGCAAGCCCCTGCCTCAGACAATCAGGATAAAGTGTCCAGTGTTTACTTTGCATCCTGTGGAAGAGTAGTTTGTAAATCAGTTACAAGGTGGTGTGCACACGTAAGGTTTTCTTTCTAATTTAATTAGGAATATTCTGTACTTTTAGGGAGAGGGTCAAAGACAAGGCAGTTTCCCACACCTTTTCTCAGCAGGACTGCCTGCCTTTATGGTCAGGGGCGTGTTGGAACCTCATGGTTTATAAACACTGCTAGCCCGGATTGCCTCAGAGGACATGGAAAGGAAGCAGAAGGCAGGGAGAAAAGAGAGGCAGCTGGGAATGGTCATCCCATCATCTCTCCTCTCATCCTAGCCTATGGCCAGCAGCCACCTATCTGTATGCAGTAACCTTTAGATCCTTTTATGGAAACAGCACGTTCACTTACGGGGAGTATGCATGCTCACCGATGAAAGAACTGATTATTAGTACACACCTGGAGGAAAGCCAATGAGCCCAGGGTCTTCCAAGTGCCTGCATTTTTATCATGAATGTAAAACAAGAGGATAATGTGATATTAGGACAGTGAGAACATTAAAAAAATACAACATTGGTGCCAGGCCTAGTAGCACAACCTGTAATTGTAGCACCTGAGAGGGAGAGAAAGGATGGACTTAAAGGCTATCCTGGGCTATGTGAGACATTGTCACATAAAAAAAATTACAGTCCATACACAAGGCCCTGGGTTCAATATCCAGCACAGGAAAATGAAACAATAATGCTAAAAAATTTAGTTTGTTTGGGTCAGGCTACTTGAAACTAAGGTGCATACAGCAGACTCACAGGAGTAGGGCCTTCTAATTGAGATGCCGAGGAGGTAAATACTATAAAAGAATGTGAGTGGACAATATATTTCTGTCCCTTTGCAAGTCTGGGAAAATACCATGGGTTTGCCTTCCTTATCTATGAGATGCTGACACACTTTGACTTGATGACTTTTGGACGACAACTTCATAAAACTGATCTGCCTTAAGGATTTTGTTGTTTTTTGTTTTTTTGTTTTTTACACCAGCTTAGTATACAATCTTTCCCCTGGATTTTTGCACTTAGTTCTTTTGTAATATGAAGCCGGGCAAAGAGAAAGTGTTAGTCTCCCGCAAAGCCAGCAATCACAGGTGAGTGGGTGCTTGTTGGCATGGCTAAGGCTACTCTGCTGACCTCGTGCTAATTCTCCCCTTATCAGCCCTGGTTAGAGTTGAGGAGGCAACTTCTATCTTAGCCAAGATAAGTGATGAATGGGAAAAGGGAAAATGAAAAGAAACAGCAAACTGCTCAAAAACAATTCAGCCCTTCTTTAATGTTGACAGGGACGTGGCCTGTTTTTGACTCCTGGGGCAAGAAGTACATCTTTAACTCTCAAAGAGACAGATGAAAAGGATAAAACTATCTTCTATGCCATCATTCCAAACTAATAAAATTCCTACTCTGACCTATACCAACTAAATTTTCCTGAAAGTTAGAACAAGCTCGGCACTTGTCTTCGTGGTTCTTTTTGACTTCCTAGTAAGATCTGTGAGCTGTCTCATGCTCCTGCTTTGTTTAAGATAGTCTCATTCTGTAGTCCTCCTACCTCAGTTTCCCTACTGGGGTGGCCTTTACCACTGTACCTGGCTTAAAGGGCTTGAAAAGTACGTGTTTTAGTATTTGTTTGAAGTGGGGTGTCATGTAACCCATGCTAATCTGGAACTCCCTGTGTAGCTGAGGCTGGCTCTCAGTGCCTGATCTTGCCTGGGACTCTGAAATGCTGGGATAACAGACATGTATCATCGCACCCCAGGGTATCTTTCATGCTTTTAAAGTGCTCCTTGATTTTCTCAGTTTTGTTTTGGAATGGGGAAAAACATGCTGGAGATTGAACCTGGACCCTACCACTGAGCTTTCTCCTCAGCCCACAACCTCTTGTTTGTGGTTATAGCCTTAGTTCCTACTAGGGAA
The DNA here is from genome assembly GCF_008632895.1 of Mastomys coucha. Classification (NCBI taxonomy): domain Eukaryota; kingdom Metazoa; phylum Chordata; class Mammalia; order Rodentia; family Muridae; genus Mastomys; species Mastomys coucha. The sequence continues at coordinate 56,982,371 of NC_045030.1, read as the reverse complement.
TTAAACCTGCATACATGCTAGGCCAGTGTTCTATCACTAGCCTATAGCCTAGTCCACTTTTGTTTTGATACAGAGTCTTAAGTATCTAGACAAATCTTGAATTTGATAACATCCTGTTCTAACTTCCTAAGTAGCTGGGATTATTGGCCTATTTCAGCAGCTCCAGTTTTATCAGTGGGAGGCCCTATTCATATCCTGCTACATAAAGAACATTCTCTATTATTTTGACACAGTATTTTAAATCCCAGAGAATGGATATACCGGGCTTTAATACATCCCTTATTAATGGAGAGCTGGCCTGTTTCCATTCTTTTGCTATGAACAACTGGCTTATATTGAGTACCAAGGTCTTTTTAGCAAGCTTCACACAGATCTTTTCCTTTACTCCTCAGCACTTCATATAAAAGTTCACACCTGCAACTTCACACACAGTGGTGGTGAAGGGTGATGATGATGGTGTATGTTCCAGAAATAGTCTAAAAGTAAAATCTGTGGCTCTAAGGATATGAGTGTCTCATCCTAGCAGGATGGATGCTAGTTCAACTATATATCCCCATCGATAATATAATATAATATAATATAATATAATATAATATAATATAATATAATATGCCTGATGTCTCTCACTATGTGCTATCAAGTTACTTTGTTTATGGGTTTGTTTATTTATTTATTTATTTATTTATTTACTAATCTGATATCCTTTAAAATGTATCCTAGCATGGATTTAGTTTATTTATATTTCTCTTGTGAGGTTAAATGGCCTTTTGTAAGCCAAGTCCCTTCCTATAAAAACTAATTAGCTTTTTTGTGTGTGATAAGCTCTCAAGTAGTCCAGGCTGGTAGGTTGGTCTCAAAATTGCTATAGACATGCCAGGCGGTGGTGGCTCACGCCTTTAATCCCAGCACTTGGGAGGCAGAGGCAAGGGGATTTCTGAGTTTGAGGCCATCCTGGTCTACAGAGTGAGTTCCAGGACAGCCAGAGCTATACAGAGAAACCCTGTCTCAATAAACCAAGAAAAAAAATTGCTATAGACATAAGGCTAAGTTTGAACTTCTAACCCTCTTGCCTCTATTTCCCAAATACTTAGATTACAGGCCAGCCATGTGTACTTCATGTAGCTAAATTTGTCAATATTTCTGGGATTTAGTTTTGTCATTGTTAGCCTGAGAGGATTTTTAAAAATTTTTCTATGGTTTCTTCTGTTTTAATGACTTTTCTTTCCTCTTTTAACACTCATTAAAGTTTTAATCTGTTTGGAATTGGCCATGGTTTAGGAAGTAAACACTTAATTCAACTTTATTGTTTTCTAATTGGCTCCCCAGCTTGACCAATACTTCCTGATTATGTCTTCTATAATGCTACCTTTCAATCATAAACTCCTTCCCTCAGAACCAAGTTTTGCAATTGAGTCAGAGCATATCACTTAATGATGTCAAATTTGGATCTTCCTAATAGCCAAGTTTATTAAGAATCAAATTATAGAGCTTCTTGTTTTCTTTAAAAACAGAAAGAACATATAGCAAACTTCTAACTAAGAGTGCATTGTCCAAATAGAAATGTGTGACTTAGACCAAAAGAAAGGAATTCAAAGCTCTTGTGGTGGCTTATTCCTGGAGTCTGAGTACTTGGGAGGCTGATGCAGAATCGCTGTGCAATTGGTTACAGATTTACCAGATATCCTCTCAAGAAAAAAGGGGGAAGGATCTGCAGGAGTGGCAGAGAAGAATGGAAGAGAACAAAAAATAGGGCTTGTGAGATGGCTCAGTGGGTAAGAACACTGACTGCACTTCCGAAGGTCCTGAGTTCAAATCCCAGCAACTACATGGTGGCTCACAGCTATCCGTAATGAGATCTGACGCCCTCTTCTGGGGTGCATCTGAAGACAGCTACAGTGTATTATGCTGGAGCGAGCAGGGCCGGAGCAAGGAAAGGTCCTGAGTTCAATTCCCAGCAGCCACATGATGGCTTACGGCCATTTGTACAGCTACAGTGTACTCATACACATAAAATTAAATAAATAAATAAATAAATAAATAAATAAATAAATAAATCAGAGAAAATGTGTTAAATTAGAATAACTGAAGTCAGATGCTTTTCTCTATTCTTTCTCTTGTGGAAGTACTTTTGTATAGTGGAAAGAACACTGGTCTAGAAGGCAGGAAACCCGATGATATTTTTTTGATGTTTGTTTGCTTGTTCTTTCAGTCTGATCTATTCATAATTAAACACGCCTACCACCAATAATAATAGGGAACACTTAGCACTTAGTATAGTCCAAACAACACTCTAGCTAAGAGTTTTCTCAGTCACTCTGTCAGTCTGGGTAGTCTGTTGTGAATTATACAAACATTAGATATTGTTACTCATGAAAATGTCAACAGATCAGTCAGCTTACTGAAAACCAAACTCAGGTACAAATCCAACATTGCAAAGTAATGTCTAGAGAGCTGATGGGTTATCTGAGGCAGCCTGGGGTTCTGTGCCTTCAGACTTCTATGCCTTCTCATCTGCAACACTCTCAGTCTGCACGCCCTCCTCCCAATGCTCATGTGTACACTTTCCTGGCTTTCCTTTTTTGAGACAGGTGGTATCGCCCAGGGTAGCTTGCAATTGTGGATTCTCTTGCTTCAACCTTCAAAAGCCTGAGATTTACAAGTATACAACAGAACACCTTACCTCCAGAGTTGAATTTCTTTTATTTTTTCCTTTTCTTTTATTCTTTTAAGACAGGGTCTTACTTATGTAGCTCTGCCTGGCCTAGAACTTGCTATGTAGTCCAGGCTAGCCTCAGAATCAGAGAACCACCTGCTTGTGCCCTCTAAGTGCTGAGATTAAAGGTGTGAGCCGCCATACCCCAGTTTAGCTTAGAGTTGAATGTCCTGATCCAGGCCCCAATATGACTTCCATCTTCCACATTTTTACCTATGATGATATTATATCCTATTTTGGTGAAAGTTCAGAAAGTCTTGGAAAGGATCAGATAAAACTAAATAGATTCATTGGTTATACTCCCTTTCAAATGTGTAGGGAACTCAACCTAAGTATGTTGTACAGAGTGGGAACTAAACATTTTCTGAGTGTGTTAGATTTCTCACTTTGTTGGGTTTGGTTGGTTTTAGATATAAGAACTTCAGTATGATTCCCTAATGACCTTCAAACTTGCAAGCAGTCCTCTCTGCTCCCAAGTACCACAAGTACAAGTTTCCATCATCATCCCTAGCCCAATTTTGCATTTTGGGGGCATGGTTTCTGGGGATTGAGCCTTCAATGTTACTTTTTAACTTTGTTCTTCTTTTTCAGAAGCATAGTCTCATGTCACTAATGTTGCTTTCAAACTTTCCTTGTAGCAAAGGATTGATTTAATCTTCTTGCCTCTGCCTCTTGAATGCTGGGATTATAGGCGTTTGTCTCCATAGCAGGTTTTTATTATACAGTGCCGGAAATTGAACCCAGTGTTTTATGCATGCTAGGCAGGCACACCACCGAGGGAGCCACATCCTCAGACCATGTATTGTTATGTTACTTTTAGGAGGTTTGCTAAATAGCAATATTGATTACCGTGAGGTCAGGAAATAAAAACAGAAACATCACGTTAGAACAGGCAGGCTTCTGCCAGCTACAACTACCTGGAACACATTCAAGAACCCCAGAAGGAATCCAAAAAGCCTCACAAGCTGGAAAAGACCCAGTTCTCAGGAAGACTCTGTAACTTGACATCGTGCGGAGGAATGGGGCGACAGGTGCCCAAGAGCGCTTAGTGATTTCAAATTTTCAAAGAAAACTGTGGACTTCTTAGCAAGTAGCATTCTTTTAGCTCCCAGATGTCTTGATGTTTCAGTAGAAAAGCACCATCTTCCCCATATTTCCACAGAGCACTAAAAAAAAAAATGATTATTAACATCAGTGTAAAAGTGATTCTTAAGTTTTTCTACAAGAAATAGTGGGCTTTTTTTTGTTTTGTTTTTTTTTTGTTTTGTTTTGTTTTTTTTTTTTTTTTTTTTAGTTTTTTAAAAAGAGACTTTATATTTTATTGTGTGGGGGGGAGAGTGTGCCTGATGAGGCCAGAAGAGGACATCAGATCCCCTGGAACTAAAAGCTACAGGTAGTTACTTGTGAGTCATTTAATATGGGCTGGTTTCTAGAAACTAAGCACTGGTCCTCTAAAAGAACAGGAAGTACTCTAATAGCTGAGCCATCTCTCCAGACCTAAGGTTGGTCCCCAGCACTCACACAGACCACCTGTCGCTCCAGGTCCAGGGGAGAGCCTGCCCTCAGAAGACATCCTTATATGGATACAAAGACACACACAGAGAGGGGTGAGGTGGGGCTGGAGAGATGACTGCTCTTCCAGAGCATCCTGATTCAATTCCCAGCACCCATGGCAGGGCACAACTATGTAGCCTTGGCTGGCATTGAACTCACAAGAGATGTACCTGCTTCTTCCTTCTGAGTGTTGGATTAAAATCATGTACCATCACACCCAGACTGCTTTTATTTATTTGCTCTCTCTCCCTCCCTCCCCCCCCCCCGTGTGTGTACCACAGTGAGTGTGTGGGAGTCAGGACAGCTTGCCTGGCCCATTGGTTATTGCCTTGCACCCTGTGGGAGTTGTGGATGGAATGTGGGTCATCAGACCTGGCCTAGAACCAAGCATCTGCTCCCACTTAGCTGTCTTGCTGCTCCCTAAATATGCTTTGTTTGTTTTTGTGGAGTGACTATAGATTTCTGAGAATCAGTCTCATGCAGTTTCTTTTTCTCATTTCTAGATTGCCAAAATGCTTTGGAGTTTTTAACTGAATCTAAGAAAGTCCAAAATAGATTTGAGACTGTAAAAACAGAAGCTGCAGCAAGGGGGGATTCAGTGCCAATGCATCAACAAAAAAGACAACCAGAGTTAGTGGAAGGGAATCTTCCTGTCTTTGTGTTTCCCACGGAGCTAATATTTTATGCAGATGATCAGTCCACTCATAAGCAAGTGTTGACTCTCTACAATCCCTATGAGTTTGCCTTAAAGTTCAAAGGTGAGTCTCCTAGCTTACGAAGGCTTGCCTTGTTCCTACTGATTTTTGATTTAATCACACTAATGGACGCTGTGACTTTTTCTTTCAGTTTTATGTACGACTCCAAATAAGTATGTTGTCGTTGATGCTGCTGGTGCAGTGAAGCCACAGTGCTGTGTGGATATGTAAGTCGAGGTCACGTCCTGGTAATGCATTCTCAGTGGGTGGATATGTCTGTTTTAACTTAAAAGTGCTCCCTTCTCAAAGCTTCTTCTAAGCAGGTGTGTCTATGCTTCTTGATTTGGGGCTCAACATTTATCAAAATTTGAGCAGTTTTTGAAAGAGTAAGGCAATCTTAAAACTTAAAACAATTTGTACCAGGATTTTTTCTTTTAAAATAATTCCCCATTGTTCTTATGTAGGCAGTGATGTGTCTGGTCAGGTTCTGGTTTATTCCTTGAAATTTCTCCAGCTATGATAGAGAATTTAGCTTTCGTTGAGGCATCCCGCTGTTATGCTGGCATTTGTGAAACGAATAATACTACATTCTAGAACAACAACAGTGTAAGATCATCTGCAATGATTCAGCTAATGAGCCTGGAATTGGATCTAAACAGGAAGCAAGTGGGTGTGACTACTCATCCGTAGAAGGTTATCCAGATAATTTCATTTTGGAGTGTCAGATGAATGATTGTTTGCTCAAGCTGTTCATAGTTAATTTTTACTTTAGACCCGGGGCTGACCAGATGAATCCACTGGCGAGCCCTTAATTTAAGCTACCAAGTCAGCTGTATTTGTCAGTTTTCTACAAGAAACAGTTATTTTCTCCTTAGCACAAAGCCATAGACCAGGGGTTCTCAGCCTAGGGGTCGCAGCCTTTTTGGCAAACATCTATCTCTAAAAACAATATTTGCATTATGATTTATAGCAGTAGCAAAAAATCAGTTATGAAGTAGCAATGGATGTTATGGTTGGGGGTCAGCACAAGCTAAGGAACTGGGTCACAGTACAATAAAGTGAAGATTTCTTATTTTAAAGATTTATTTATTATTATACATAAAAGTACACTGTAGCTGTCTTCAGACACACCAGAAGAGGGCATCAGACCTCATTACGGGTGGTTGTGAGCCACCATGTGGTTGCTGGGATTTGAACTCAGGACCTTCGGAAGATCAGTCAGCGCGCTTACCCGCTGAGCCATCTCACCAGCCCTCTTTATCATTCTTTTACTGAAGACTTTGATATGGCCAAAGCCATACCTCAGTAGTAGAGTGCTTGCTTGTTTAGCATGCTTGAGGCCTTGGGTTCAGTCCTTAGCCACATCCACACAGAACATTTTTCATTGTATGTTTTAACTGTATGTATTCATCTAATATTTCACAATTGTTCCTTTTCTTTCTTAGGCTATAAGACAACATTTTTCCCTCAGTGTCATTTACAAATACTCAAGTATTTGGTTATAGTCAGCAAGATTATTTTTACCCAACTGGAATATTTTGATGCTTTCTGTTTGATAGACCCCAGAAAGCTAAGCAGATTTTGTTTTTATTATTATTGTTGTTGGCGTTATCATTATTTTATTATTATTATTTCGTTGTTTTCAGTGTGATTCGTCATAGAGATGTTCGGTCCTGTCACTATGGTGTGATAGACAAATTCCGCCTCCAGGTTTCCGAACAAAGCCAGAGGAAGGCCTTGGGAAGGAAAGAGGTTATTGCCACTCTTCTCCCAACTGCGAAAGAACAGCAAAAAGAAGAGGAGGAGAAGAGAATAAAGGAACACTTAGCCGAAAGTGTATTTTTTGAGCAGTCATGTCAACCAGGTAGTATTGATTTTATAGTCCCTCAAAGCCTCCTTACATTCCCAACTTTAATCACGGAGCTGCAGCTAACACCTAACATGCTAACGGCAGTAAACCCAGTCAGCAACGTGGCGCTTGGAGAAACAGGTACAGAAATATAGCAAGAGACTGGCCATTGGCCTTCAGGGAAGAAAGGAGCACTTGGGCTGCCTTAGGTAGCAGGAGTAGACAGTTGCCATCCTAGGTTTTGAAATGTATGAAATACCATATATCTCCAGTATAGAGAGACTTAAAGAATGCAGGCACCATACTTTCTAATACCAGTACAATTTAACAATTATGCACTGTTGTTTCTATGACTTTCCCATATCCTTTCTCATTAAATTAGTTTGAAGAAGGAGAGAAATTCATTTTGGCAATAGGCCAAGCTTAGTGTGCTGTTCATATTATTTTGAAAAAAATCTCATTAAAGTTGAAGTTAATTAAACTAAGTAGATTATAATATCCCCTGGGGGCTATTAATTGAATCCCTCTCCATTCCTCATTTCCTTCCAGCTTAGCTACTGAGAAGCGTTGTGATAGAGACTTTCAAGCGTTGTGACACTCAACTCCAGCTTTCAGACCTCATTCTTCCTTCCCTCCAACTTGTGATTACTGCCCTCTGATCCTGAGAGGAGAGAGAGACTTTTCCATAGAAAAACAAAGAGAAACTGAAATGGATAGTTAGGAGCGGAGCGGCGGCACATGCCAGGAATCCCAGCGTGCTAGAGGCTGAAGCAGGAGGATTGCCATGTGACTCTATCAAAACAGAAAAGAGGCTAGAGAGTATGTGCCTAGCTACAGCAAGGCCATACATTCCATCCCTAACACAAATGTAGAAGAAAAAAAAAAACATTTGAAGAAGGCATGAAGTGCTATCTCCATGCAGGAAGGGCCTAGACTTTCTGCTTAATGCTAGGACTATGGACTGGGCCTTAATGTCCTAGCAGAAACATTCACTGACAGGACCTTCATTTTCTCTTTAGAGAACTTTTGACTGGTGCTGCACCAGCCCTTTAATCCTAACCCCTTGGGGGGGGGGGAA
>NC_045030.1:56972254-56973666 GCF_008632895.1 Mastomys coucha | reverse complement strand
CCTTCAATTTTTATTGTATTATTAGTACATAGTTATTTTATGTGTACTGGTATTTTCCCTGCACATGTGTCTGTATGCTATATGTATGCCTGGTACCGATGGAGACAAGAAGAGTACAACAAATCCCCTGGTACTGGAGTAAGAGATGGTTGTGAGCTACCATGTCCTAGGAACTGAATCCCTGCCCTTCAAAAGAGCAGCTAGCAGTGCTCTTAACTGCCAAGCCACCTCTCTATCCCCTAACTTTATTCTTTTTATATCTTCATTAGGAGGGCGGAAATCACGTGCATGCATGCTTGTGCACACATGCACGGAGAGACAGAGGCAGGCAGACTGACTGGCTAGGAAGGTGGTTCGGTAGGTAAAGCACTCGCCATACAATTATCAGGACCTAAGTTTGAATCCCCCAAAGCCATGTAAAAGCCGGATACAATAATGTATATTGGCAATCTTAGTGTTCTAACAGTGAGCTGAAAGCAGAGATCGGACAATTCACAAAGGCATGTAGGCCAGCTAGCCTGGACTATAGGATGGTTAACAACCAAGAGATCTTGTACCAAAAAAGGTAAAAGGAAAAGACTGATACCTGAGGGGCCCTCTGACTTCCATGCACACAATTACACATGGGCTCCTGCGCTTACACAAATGTGGGCATGCACACACATACACCAAAAGCTAAGTAATTACAATAGGTGTGTGTATGTGCCAGTGTATGTCTATGTGTATGCCGGTGTATGGCTGGCTGGATGTTTAAAATAGTCTATCGCTCTGTAGCCTAAGCTGTCCTGAGGCTTATAGCAATCCTGCCTCTGCCTTCTAAAGGCAGGGATTACTGGTATATGCTACTGTACCTAGATTCATATTTTAATTACTTAATTGATTAGTTACTTACCTTTCCTTAGTTTGTTTTTGAGACAAGGTCTCATAATGTAGCCCCAGTTGTCTTGGAACTCCTCGGGAATTACTAATCATCCTGTTCCTGGGTGCTGTTTTACAAGCGTTTGCCACTGCTTTTAACCTTATTTTTAGAATGAGCATTGGCATCTAAAGTACAGAGAGCTATCTAATTGTAACCTTGTTGCAGGTGGATGAATTATAGGGAGGCTGGCACAAGACATGGTGGTCTCCGTTTATGCCAGATACTGGGAGCAGATGGGTTTTGATCTTGTTCAGCATTATGTGCACAGAGTAGTTAGGTGAAAACATGTGGTCTCATTGGTGGGTAGGCACCCCACTTTATCTCACCATGTGCCAGTAAATACAGTAAAAATAATGGGTTGGGTTTTTTTTTTGAGTGGGGAGGGGATAGGGATCAAGTCCATGAAGTTTTTTTTACTGAACTGAACTGTTAAACAAATTGAGATTGGTTTTTTGTTGTTTTGGTTTGGTTTAGTTTTTCTTTCTCTTTTTTT
>NC_045030.1:56966845-56972165 GCF_008632895.1 Mastomys coucha | reverse complement strand
CTCAGAAATCCATCTGCCTCTGCCTCCCAAGTGCTGGGATTAAAGGCGTGCGCCACCACTGCCCAGCTGAGATTGCTTTTCAGCTTTAAAAAAAAACCCCCAGGGAAGTTTTTAAATGTTATTTTCTGCAAGCTAGTACTAAAAGATTTCAACAAAAGCAAATTATAAGTAAAACAGTGCGATGTGATTCACTGTTAACTGGAAGTGGGTTGAAGGGTACAACATGAAATGTTTGGATTTTAAAATGTACTGAGAGCTACATGGAGGAGTACATATAATCCTGGTGCCCAGGGGGATCTTGAGTTTGAGGTCAGCCTCGACTACATGGGAATACCCTGTGCCAAAAGTATAAAAGTGAGTAAAATAAAAATTGTATAAACATAATGTATAAAAACATGTAGCAGGCCAAGCATGAAGACATGTGCTTATAATCCCAGTGTTCTGAAGACAGGAAGGCATAGGAGGAATACTAGGAACTCATGGCTAGCCTGAGCTCCAGAGATACACGTCATTCTGGAAAATAAAGCAATGCCCTATCTACATTTTTTAAAAAGATTTATTTATTATACATAAGTACACTATTGCTGTCTTCAGACACATCAAAAGAGGGCATCCGATCTCATTACAGATGGTTGTGAGCCACCATGTGGTTGCTGGGATTTGAACTCAGGACCTTTGGAAGAGCAGTCAGCGCTCTTAACCACTGAGCCATCTCTCCAGCCCACCCCCCCATCTACATTTTATATATTAAAAACAATCTTACTTTTTTAATGTGAAGGGGGCTGACCTCAAGTGCTGAGGCACATGTGTAGAGGTCAGGAAACAACTTGTAGAAATAGCTTCTCTCCTTTCATCATGCAAGTGCCAAGGATGGGACTCGTGTCATCAGGCTTGGCAGCAAGGGCCTGTTCTAGTCAGCCATCTCACTGTCAGTCAGCCTGTTACATAGGGAGTTCAAGCCTGGGTTACATGAGAACCTGCACCCAGCCCCAAACAACAAAAACCACATAGCCATAACAAATTTTAAAAAGAAAAAAAAAACTTACATTTTCATATACTTAACAAGTTGGCTGTGTTGCCTGCATATAAAAAAATGGTTTTATATTTTGCAAATATTTTCATGTAACAGAAATAAACTGTAAATTTAAGAGAAGTACATAAAATATTCTTTCATAAAATACTAGCCCAGGCTACTAAAGACAAACTTTAGAAGACAGCTGAATATTGGTAGATTTATCTTAATTAGTTCTATCAGTAATGAATGGCAAAGGCTTTGTTACACACATTTGAGCCTGTGCCTTCTGGCTTCAGAAAATTGTGGTTTTTGTTATTGTTTGTAATAATAAAAAAAAAAAAACTGAAAATGATCTGAAAGGCCACCAGTTGGGAGTTGATTAGATTCTGGCTGCTTATGGGATAGGATGCTATGCAGGTGTTTGCAGGGATCTGTTAGAGGAAGCCTGCATACTGAGAGAGATGGCTCAGTGGTCAACAGCACTTCCTGCTGTTACAGAATACCCCAGCTGGATGCCCAGCACCCACATGGTAGCCCAGGTCTGACTGTAGCTCCAGTTCCAGGGGATCTGACACCTTCTTCCCTGGCCTCCATGGGCACCAGGCACACATGTGTTGCACAGACATACACACAGGCAAAATGCTCATATACATAAAAATAATTAAATCTTTTTAAAAGTTTTAAGTACATTGGTAAATGGGAGAAGCAGTTATATAACATGCTATTAGCCGGGCGGTGGTGGCACACGCCTTTGATCCCAGCACTTGGGAGGAGGAGGCAGAGGCAGGCGGATTTCTGAGTTCGAGGCCAGCCTGATCTACAGAGTGAGTTCCAGGACAACCAGAGCTACACAGAGAAACCCTGTCTCGGAGAAAACAACAACAAAAAACCATGCTATTTATGTGAAACTTACCTACTCTTTTATCTTTGTATGTTTAAGATATTGTGTGTGTGTGTGTGTGTGCACATGTGTCTGTGTGTGTGTGTGTGTGTGTGTGTATGTGTGTGTTTCTTATATGACACACCAGTGTAGAGATCAGTCTCGGGTCATTCTGACTCGTTTGAGGCAATATATCTTGGTCACATTTCTGTTCATCAGGTCTCCCTTGGTGTTGGAATTACAGACAAGTTCCATGTAGGTTCTGAGGATTCAAAGTCGAAGCAGTCACCCTTGATACAACAAGCACTTTATCCAGGAAGCCATCTTTCCAGCCCCTAGTTTACAGGATTATGTGGCCATATATGAGATCTGAAAGTTGTTAATAGTGCTCTCTGTAGGAAGAGATGAGGGAGGATGTTTGTTTTCTAGGATTTTATTTTTACTGTTTTATTTTCTTCCAGGCAAGGTTTGACTCTCTAGACCCAAGTTACTCCTGATTTCCTGTCCCCTCCATCTCCCCAGTGCAATTTGAGCTGTGGGCTGCTGCACCCAGCTTGGAATTGCAAGGCTAGCCTCAAACTCACTGAGTCTTGCTATGTAACCCAAACTTCCTGCGACTCACTGTGTAGCCCTCAGCCTGGCCTTGAATTTGAAGTAATCTTCCAGCCTCTGTCTCCCAATTGCTTGGATTACGGGTGTGTGCCACCACACCCAGCTCTTTGAAATGATCTTCAGTTTGCAGTCCTTGCTGTAGTTGTCATTTTCCTTAAAATCGGGTTTGCAACACATATAAATAATGGGTTTTTTTCAGTTATTTATGCTATTATTTCATCCCATGCAATGATTACTAGGAAATTTGACTGTTTTACCTATTTGGCTTTGGTTAAGTTCAATTAAATTTCACAGTAGCTAAGGTATTAATAATTTAGAAAAGTTTCACTTAATAACAGAACGAACAGCATTATTTCATTAATAAAACACAAATTGTGTAGCTCTTGGCTATTCCTTTTAATGAAAGGAAGATTAGTGGGGAAAGCTACATAGTAGAAAAATGTGGTTACTGGGTGATTAGCAAAGGAGAGAGAGAGAGAGAGAGAGAGAGAGAGAGAGAGAGAGAGCATGAATATCTATTATATACTATCATGTAAAATACATATATTAGGAGTATTTAGAGTGGCTTGCTATGGTCCTAGCAACAATAGTTGTTTCCAGACAGAAAAACCAAGGATCTGGTAGTTCTTCAGTCCATGAAACTGGATGTCTTAGTATCACAATCTGATGCTGGAGTCCTAGGGACATTCTAAGGCTGCCAGTTACGGTCTACATTGGAATCCTGAACAAGTAGATTATAATAGCAGCAAAGGAATGGATCAGGATACATGAGCTTGCCAATAAGAGTGAGGGCAAACAGATGGAAATGACAGGCTTCCATCCTCCATGTCCTTTTATGTGGGCTGCCACCAGAGGGTCTGGCCCAGGTTTAGGGTGGATCGTCTGACCTTGGTGCTCAGGAATTTGGATGGGCCTCCGACCTCAAATGACCCAGCGAAGAAAGTTAACTCACAGTGTGCCTGACTGCTTAAGTTTTAGTTACTTCCAGGTGTAATCCAGTTGACAACCATGATTAGCCATCACCCTGGGTTTTTTTTAATAGATGGATATATACTATAGATACACATCCACAGATTTACTTTGTGTGTATGTTTAGTATCAATAATTTTTCATGGGTGCTGGGCTCAAGTCCTCTTGCTTTTTATGCAGCAAGCACCTTCCCCTGTGAATCACCTTTCTAACCCCATATTTATTTTTGAGACAGGGCCTCACTGAGTTGTCCAAGCTGGCCTCGTAGTTTCAACATTTGAAGTAGATGGAAATCACACACTTGGGCCACCATTTCCTCTGGAACAGATGGAATTACACACGCAGGCCACCATGCTTTGTTGTTTTTCTTTTTTCTTTTTTTTTGGTTTTTTCGAGACAGGGTTTCTCTGTGTAGCTCTGGCTGTCCTGGAACTCACTCTGTAGACCAGGCTGGCCTCGAACTCAGAAATCCACCTGCCTCCTCCTCCCAAGTGCTGGGATTAAAGGCATGCACCACCAACGCCTGGCGTTGTTTTTCATTTTTTATTGTAAGCATATTCAACATGACATAGTCTGCTATCTAGTACAGGCTGGTCTTGAACTTGTGATCCTCTGACCTCAGCCTTTGGAGTTCTGGGATGATAGAACTGCTGCATCAGGTTCTCAATTAATTATTGGAGTTTGTTGTTGTTTGAGACAGGGCTGTACTAGGTAGGCTGGGCTGTTGTGGAACTTGCCATGTAGATCATTGTGGCCTCAAACTCCCAGAGTTCCACCTGTCTATGCTTCCCAAGCGCTAGAATTAAAGATGTGTACCACCACGGACACTTAATATAGGTCCCATGTGGTAGAATGTGTCTTTAGACATAGCCGTAAAAATCTTGTATGACTGAGACTTGTGTGAATGGAACTGCAACTCCCTTTACATTTTTCTTCCAGGTCCTGGAAGCCACAATTCTGAGTCTATGAATTTCACTGTTTTCAATCCTCAGTCTGACCCAATTATCCCACTATACATTGCACATGTTATCTGTGGAGAAAGCATTGATTACACAGTCTACCTCAGGGTGTTGTTGTTTTTCTCTTGTGATTGCTGTTCTGATTGGGTCTATGGCTCACTGCTGAAGCCTAGTATCCCAAGGAACATGCCATATGTCAGTAAAGCCTGAAAACGAAAGTCACAATTTGGGGCGAGGTTTCTGTAATGCCTGTTGCATTTCATATCAGTGTACACTTAAGCCATCTTAAGCCAGGACTTGCTGGGATATCCAAGTAATCCACTGGTATAGAGGAATAAGGTGTTGAATATCCATTCATTTCTAGCACATTCTTTTAGAACTATCTGTACACTTCCTATTTTGTGTATGTACTAGTCCAGTAGCCATGCATACAATCAAAAACCATGCTGGGTATGGTGGCACATGCACCGGGGAGGCAGAGGCAGGTGGATCTCTGAGTTTAGGGCCAGCCTAGTCTACAAAGAAAGTTCCAGGACAGCCAGAACTATATGTAGAGACCAAACAAACAAACAAATGAAATCCTTCAGGTATTTCTGATACATACTTGTAAAACATCTACTGTAGACTACAGAGTAGAGTGGGAAGTTTGTAATACTGTCCTTTCACTACCTCCCATAGCCATTTAAACAAGCTAGTGGAAGATGACTAAGGGTTACATGATGGATTCCCATATTCCTACAAGATGTACGTCTTCATAGAATTAGAATGGTGGTGAAGATGGAGCCAATACAGACATGCAAAACACTGATGCATGGTGGTCACTATTTGTAACAGACCCTTTCTCTTACTCATTGGTTTTACAAGAAAACTCAGAGATTTTTATCT
>NC_045030.1:56960501-56965799 GCF_008632895.1 Mastomys coucha | reverse complement strand
TCCTACTCTCCCTGTCTCTTCCCTTTCTGGTCTTCCTTGTGTTCCTACTCTCCCTGTCTCTTCCCTTTTGCCTTTAGTCCTCAGACCATCCATCCATCACATTGCCATGAGGTTGATTTCCCTTCTGTTTCTGTTCATGATGTCTCCCTTCTCTAAAGGTCTCCATTCAGTCTCCAAAGTCCATGGGATAGAGTGGAACCCTATAGCTTGGCGTTTCCAACAGAGCTATCTTACAGACCTCACTTAGTGTATCTCTAGCTATTCTGCTTTATAAATCCTTGAACAAAGCCTGCTGAACTGTTTATTGATTCTAGAAAATGTCATCTGGAATTCTGGGCCTCCTTCGAGAGTCTTGCTCATGCCAGGCCCTTTTTCGAAATGCCCGCTTTCCTTCTGAATCTTTCCTGCTGGTCTCCTGAGGTTTACCTCAGCTTTTATGTTTGGAGCCAGTGTTTCTGACCCCATCAGTCCCAAGTGCTCATCTTCACACACTGATCTTTTTCTATTCTTCCCCAACATTTAAGACTGAGCATGCAAGCCAGCGTGGTGGCACATGCCTTTAATCCCACTTGGAAGGCAAAAGCAGGTGGATCACTGTGAGTTCAAGACCAGGCTAGTCTACCAAGTGAATTCCAGAACAGCCAGGGCTATGTAGAAAGAGAGACATCTTGTCTCAAAAAACCCAAACCAAACAAACAAAGCAAGCCAGAAGATGAAGTATGTTATTGGATGGTTATGGTTTTATATGTGGAGTCTCTCAAGGGAAGTAGGAACACTATATTGCTGTGTCTTTCTGGCCTTAGGGTCCTTATACAAATAAGCTGTTGAAGCCCCTTTGGTTTTACAGACAGTTTTAAATGGCATGTCTGCTGTTATTACAGCTCATGTGATTGGATAAAGTAGGAGGTATGTTTGATGGTGGAATTAGCTATGACCAGACATAAGTGATTTCATTAAATCTATCCACTGACTGCCTATTGTTGTAAATTGAATTTCTTCTGTATAATATCAACTAAATTCAAATTGACTTTTGAGCTCTTGGTAGAGTGCCTGCCTGTGGCACTGTATTTTATCTGCTTGTTGAGTGACAAACAACTGTTTATTGAATGGAAGATTTTATAAAATGCATTTCTCTAACTGTCCTCCATTTTTTTTCCCTTTCAGGTCTTATCACAATGGCTATACTTAGAACATGAGCAAGGATTGAAACTGACTTCTGAAGCAAATTTATCTTAAAATATGAATGTGGACTTCCTTTTATCTCTTTCACTCCATTAACACACTACAAATTATTGAATGATTTCAAATAACTGCAAATGTATAATATATTTTCAATTAGTCTATAATTTTATTTGAAGGACTGTAGCACTTTATGTTACAGACAACAAAGATACTTGTGAGTGATACCTAGGAAATTATTTGAAGACATTCTTTTAAATTCTATACCTGTTGTACAAATAACTTCAATTCAATGTTATTGTTCATCTTTTTTATTTCGAACTTACTTTGATAAGGGTCATGGGTCCTTCAGAGTTTAAGACCTAAATGAACAACTGACCAGCTTGAAAATAAAATGATACTTATTGCCTAGACACAAGCACCAATATTACTATGTAAGTCATAGATTTCCTCCTATTATTACAAGGAGTTGCTCTGGTGTTCCTAAAGTGAATCTATTAACAGTCAGTGTGTGGGGGGTTGAAAACATTAGGGACTTACTGAGGGATCACGCTTACCCCGGGCTATTCAAAGAAGACAAGATGGATTGAAATTAACTGGTGAACTACAGAACAGATTGTGCTTCAGACAACAGGCACCTCACAGAAGTAGATTGCTTTCTCTGTTTGGCCCAAGTGGTCTAAAGAAAGGTAGGCATTTTTAAAATTAATTGGTTTGTCCTGGCTTTACTTCTGGTTAATCCTTAATGTATTAAGGGGAAAATCGCTTTTTGGTTTTCTCCCAAGTCCCTTGCCGGCCTGAGTGTAAGTGACTTGTCCTGGTTAGGAATGTCAGATGACAATTGTTTCTGAGGACATGATTTTTTTACATTTAAACTCTTAAGCCAAGTAGAGAAAGCCCTAGATACCCGTGTCTATTTTGTATTGGTCACTGGGACTTTTTTAAGTTTTTATTTATTCAAATAAATTTACCAAAAAAGCCCCCTAAGCACAACGACTTGCATTTCTTGCTAGTGTTCTCTGGCGTCTCACATCTGTGTGTTTAACTGTTGTCACAGCAACTGATCTTTTTCCTCTTAGGATTTTTATCTGAAAGCACAATGCATCAAGTCTCTTGAAAATCGAATTCTCTTTTAGCTCTTTTTATGGGATAAACTTTATGCACTGCTAATGTAGCATTCTCAAGGAATATACATAAACACAAATGTATGCCTGAATTTGATTTTTTTGGCAGAAAACAATACTCTGCTTCTAGAAGCTTTTTGTCTAGTATTTCATAAATCATTGTTTAACCATTTATGGAGCATAAATCATTCAGCAGATCATGTCTGTACATTGTATAATGACTGAAAAGCACATAAATGTAATCGACTTTGAACTCATAAAGAAAACAGGTTTGTGAGGCTCTGTTATTTCTCTGTTCATTTCTTAAGGATGTGTGTGTGTGTGTGTGTGTGTGTATTGTGCACGTGCGTGCATGCATGTGTGTTTGATAACACATCAGAAAAAATAGACAGTATTTTTAAAAAGAAAATGGAGTCTTGAGTTTTACTGACTTAAGCATTTTATTTGCGTCACCTCTGGGGAACACCAAAGGAATTATCTGTTCTCTGTCTTCAAGTTGGTTCATATTTCTTTGAGTTAAATATGAAAAATAATAACTGAAATAGCCGTGGTTGCAGCTCAGTGGTAATATATAAGGCCCTGGGTTCAATTACCAGTATCATACAAAAAATATTGAAATAAATGAGATAGAAATATCTTGAGTTTCTTAACATTCTAAAACAGTTGACTGTCTCTTAAAAGGATTTTTATGTATTTCAGTTTTTTATTAAAGATTTATTTATTTTATGTATATGAGTACACTCCAGCTGTACAGATGGTTGTAAGCGTTTGTGTGGTTGTTGGGAATTGAATTTAGGACCTCTGCTCACTCCGGTCAACCCTGCTCAATCAGGCCCAAGGATTTATTATTATACATAAGTACACTGTCACTGTCTTCAGACACACCAGAAGAAGGCATCAGATCTCATTACAGGTGGTTGTTGGGATTTGAACTCAGGACCTTTAGAAGAGCAGTCAGTGCTCTTACCAGCTAAGCCATTTCACCAGCCCGAGTGTCTCAGTTTTATAAGTATAAATTAAAATATGTCTATGTATTCATGTGTGCTTGGTACCCACATAGGCCAGAGAGTGTGCCAGATGCCCGATGCCCTGGAACTGGAGTTACAGATAGTCGTGAACTACTATGCGGGAATTGAACCTATGTCCTCT
Organism: Mastomys coucha; assembly: GCF_008632895.1. Taxonomy (NCBI): domain Eukaryota; kingdom Metazoa; phylum Chordata; class Mammalia; order Rodentia; family Muridae; genus Mastomys; species Mastomys coucha. The sequence continues at coordinate 56,962,347 of NC_045030.1, read as the reverse complement.
GTAAGAGCAGTCATTTTACCTGTGGTGGATGTGTAAGAGAAAGACAGAACTACATGTGTATGGAGAAGACGGGGCTGGGTCCCCTGGTGCTGGAGTAAAAAAATACTTAAAATAAAAACATAGATTTAGTATTCCTTTGGGTAAAAATTAAGAATCGTGAGTGTTCAAAGAAGTGGGGCCTGAGCCAGTCCTGTTTGGATAAGTCTGGTTACTATACAGAGAAGGCTTCACAGAAAGAAAGGGCCAGGCTGAGCACCGCAAGAGTTGATTTGAAACAATATCTAGGGAAGATACTTGAGATGTATGCAGGAGCCATTCCAGTGCACTATGGAGAAAAGTTCACCATCAGTGACTTAAGGAAGTGAGGCCAGGACCCTGCTAGACAAGGGCCTGTATGTCCTCCAAAGTTCAATGAAGGAAGAGGCAAAGCTGTCATTGGGAAAACAAGTGTGATTCATCCTGAAAGGAGCTACCAAACAGGAAACCTGCAAGACACGGGGCAATGCTTGCAATTCTCTGTCACTGAAGGTGTGTCTGCCACCTCAACATTGTTAGGCTAGCAGAATCCTGTCATCCAAGTTCACGGCAAAAGGAACTGTGCAAGGTCAGCATATAAAGTTTGGGATTTCTAGAAGGATTCTGGGGACAAGGTCTAGATGTTTTCATTTACACAAGCGATTAAGTGGGAGGACAGTGGCAGCTTCTGAGGAGATAACTACAGCGGTGCCTGTGTGTGCACACATGGAACCAGACGCCGGGATTTAGAAACTGCTATTATGAAAAAGATTGAAGATTACAAGTGGCACCAAATGCCCTGACATTTAGAGAGAGCATGCCTAAAAAGAGCAATTTAGAACCGAAGAACGTTGGGGGAGGTGCTGCAACTGTGCTGCTAGGATACAAGTTTCAAAATGGAGGAATCCACCAGAGCCTCACTGCATTAGTCCAGCTACTGAATGTCAAGTTACAGATTATTGCTCTAAGAAACGACTTGCTACACTTCTCATCTGGGAGTAGTAAACAACATGCCAGACCAGAATATTAGTCTCCAGGATTAAGTACTAAACCATATGGAAGTAGACCCAGCTACGGGACGTTAAGATGAGACCTTGTCTTCGTCACATGAGCAAAGGTTCCTTAAGTCAGTCACAGGCAAAGATGGAATGGGTTGCAACACTGGTCTAAGGGCTCTATTGATCTGGCTGTGTCCCTCGTTTTGTTCATTTAGTTTTTGTCTGATTCGCTGATTGCTTGGTTAGTCAAAAGCTTTTCAACACGTTAAAGAGGTACCTACTCGGAGTTATGAGAGCTTCAGAGCCTCATAAAAGCTGCCCACTGGTAGGGAGGTGCTTGTGTGGAATGTCCAGCTCACTAGATGCATTTGCTAAGTATCTGGGTAATTGCTTTGTGAGTCACTGCCTTAATGCACACATGAGGTGGCGGGCCTTTGGGATGTGATCCCAGTAGACGCCAGACAGGCTTGTTTCAAAAAAGCAAAAAGAAAGTATTTCTTGAGGAGGTGGGCAGATTTTAGTCCATCCAGGTAGAGAAAGACAATATAATTCTGTCTTGAATAAACACAGTGTAAATTGTGCCTATGTGTGAGGAAACTGCTAAATCTTGACATGAAACAGATGGCAATATTGTGCAGGTGAATACACACAGAGACAGATACACAAATACAGACAGACACACATACACAGGCACATGCAAATAAAAGCCCACAATAAATTATTTTGTACAATTATAGATCTTGGGAATCAAAGTTATTCAGATATTGAAACAAAAGCTGGGTTTTTTTGTTTGTTTTTTTGGTTTTTTTGGGGTTTTTTTTTTGTTTTTTTTT
>NC_045030.1:56957734-56960467 GCF_008632895.1 Mastomys coucha | reverse complement strand
TTAAAGAATACATCTTTTGAAGCCAGGCACAGCAACAAACACCTATAATCTACCAGTACTTGGTGTTGGGGGAGAGGGGGAAGCAAGAAGATCAAAAGTTTGAGAGTTAAAGGCAATTCAAGGCCCACCCTGTTTTATAAATTTAAATCAATCAGCAAAACATGTGTTTAATATTTTTTTTGAATAGGAATCCTGGCTGTATTATTTCAGCCAGTCTTGAATGCCTGGGCTCAAGTCTCTCTTCTTGCTACTTTTAAAATGACTGATTTTAAAATCTTGCTACTTTTAAAATGAGTGATAGGTGTGGCACACACCTATCATCCCAGGACACGAGAGGCAATGGCAAAGGGCGTGGGCAGAGACATAGCTTAGCCATTAAGAGCACTGGCAGCTTTTTCAGAGTACCTGAGTTCATTCTCAGTACGGATACAGTGGCCAACCATCATACGTAACTTCAGTTCTGGAGGATACAATGCCCTCTTCTGGCCTCTGTGGGTACTGCATCCATCTGGCACACAAGTATACATGCTAGCAAAGCAATTCTACACAGAAAATATTATTTTAAGATAGAATAAAAAAACAGGAGGATTACAGCAAATTTATGGTGAATCTAACCCAAATACTAAGTTCCTAGTCGCCAAGGATACACAGAGAGACACTGTCTGGAAAAATAAAGTGTGGGCTTGAAATATTTCGTGGTACCTCTTATTAAGAACTGGGGCTCTTTCAAATGACAACAAGCACCTTGCTAGGGTTGGGAGTGCTTGTGCATGCCTATAATCCTAGCACCTAGAAAGTGAAGGCAGGAGGTTGGAAGATCAAGGTCATCCTTCTACATCCTAAGTTCAGGACCAGCCTGGATTACATGAGATCCTATCTCAAAGCAAGCAAAGAAGGAAGCAAGCCAGAAGGCTCTTGCTATTCCAAGTGTGCTCCCAGCAGCACATATATTGCCTAGCATCTTAGTAATGTGGATCTCCTAAACCACCCTAAACTGCCTCATTCAGGGTCAGAATCTCACCAAGATTCCCAAGGGATTTGGATGTCGGGTAAAGGTTGACAAGCACCATCTGCCTCTCAGAGTGTAGACACTGCATGGCCTTCTAAAAACCTTGCAGCAATTCTACAGTGCAGGTACTTGCCCACATATGAACAAATACTTGGTGGGTGGAAGCAAGAGGATCAAGAGTTTGAGAGTTCAAGGACATCCTTGGCTATAGAGTAAAGGGCCACTCTGTCTCATAAAAAAAAATCCAACAAAACCTATTGAGTAGCATTGAGACATAGTATTTGGTTTTTCTTTCTTTTTTTTTAAGAGTTATTTATTTATTATGTAAATGAGTACACAATGTAGCTGTACAGATAGTTGTGAGCCTTCATCTGGTTGTAGGGAATTGACTTATTTAGGACCTCTGCTCACTCCGGTCAGCCTCGGTTGGCCCTGCTCGCTCAGTCCTGCTCGCTCAGTCCCTGCTCGCTCTGGCCCAAAGATTTATTTATTATTATAATTAAGTACACGGTAGCTGTCTTCAGACGCTCCAGAAGAGGGCGTCAGATCTCATTATGAGTGGTTGTAAGCCATGATGTGGTTGCTGGGATTTGAACTCGTGACCTTCGGAAGAGCAGTCAGTGCTCTTACCTGCTGAGCCATCTCTCTAGCCCCAGTATTTGGTTTGTCTAGGATTCCACGGTTAACAAATTTAGATCTGTCTACCCTACCCATGTAGGATTTATGACGTGCCTCACTCAGTTAATGAGTGAAATGCAGTGCCAACTCTGGAAAAAAAAACAATAATCTGCATCTACGCAACAGCCAGTCCTCTCTCAGCCACAAGAGCAGAAAACTGAACTGTTGGCTATTGGGCCGCCAATCACTTGCTCCGCTGACAAGCCTTTGCACAGTCAACCACTTATTATGGGATCCTGTAGACAGTTAAATATTTCAGTGGTCAGGAAAAAAAAATGGAGCAACTGTGAAAGTTATTCCCTCTTACCAGTGACTGTTGACCAAACATGAATCAAACTGCAAGCTGCATGCTATCCAAGAAGAAAGAGAAGACTTGCTATAGACTCAAATAATTGGTAAATGCATTTCAAAGGCTATCAGGCAGGAAGGCGTGTGTTGAATGGCAGTGGTTTCCAACCACTTGAAAATTGCTTACAGGGAGAAAGAGATTTTTGAAAGGCGTGGACCTGGCTAGCCAATACAATGGGCACTTTTGTTTGTGGGTACGTAGCTTTTTTTGTTTGTTTGTTTGTTTTTTGAGTTTTTTTTTTTTTCCGTTTTTCCGAGACAGGGTTTCTCTGTATAGCCCTGGCTATCCTGGAACTCACTCTGTTGACCAGGCTGGCCTCGAACTCAGAAATCTGCCTGCCTCTGCCTCCCAAGTGCTGGGACTAAAGGCGTGCGCCACCACCGCCTGGCGCTTTTGTTTTTAATGTAACTGGAAAAGGTAGAAAAAGTATTGAGTTAGGAGCGTACTTCTGGAATGTATTAGATCTCAGGAACCTAGATAAGGTGTTGCCTTCTCTTTTGATGCCCTAGTAACTTAGGACACCTGTATTAGTGCATCAGCATGGCCACTTGACTTTGTAATGAGCTGATGTGATTATTAATTACCTTACAGCAGGATTCTGATGGGGTTCTCAGCTCAAAGCCCCAGGGACCCAGTACAGGCAGTCTGCCCTCAAAAGCATCCCGGCATTTGTGCGTGGGTGGACACATGCACGCAT
>NC_045030.1:56937253-56957723 GCF_008632895.1 Mastomys coucha | reverse complement strand
CACACACACACACACACACACACACACACAAACACACTCTCTTGTCTGCTCAGTTGAGTGATGAACCCTGAAAATTGGATTGGTGATAGGCCACCACTAGAGTTCTGACTGACTTTTACAATCAAATAACCTGGACATAATTTAAGGTTGTGAAACCACAATCCTACTTTGTTTGAGACATCAGAGTCTCACTATGCAGTTCAAACTTACCACCACACCATGCTTAGGTGTCCTTATGAAGGAGATAAAATTCTGTTATTTTTTTTAAAAGATTTATTTATTTATCTCATGTATATGAGTACACTGTAGCTGTCTTCAGACACACCAGAAGAGGGCATCAGATCCCATTACAGATGGTTGTGAGCCACCATGTGATTGCTGGGATTTGAACTCAGGACCTCTGGAAGAGTAGTCAGTGCTCTTAACCACTGAGCCATCTTCCCAGCCCCCTATTTTTCCTTTTTTTTTTTTTTAAATTTTACTTTTATTATTATACATAAGTACACTGTGTATATAAGTACACACCAGAAGAGGGCATCAGATCTTATTACGGATGGTTGTGAGCCACCATGTGGTTGCTGGGGTTGCTGGGATTTGAACTCATGACCTTTGGAAGAGCAGTCAGTGCTCTTAACCACTGAACCATCTCTCCAGCCCTTTTCTTTTTTCCTTTTAAGATAGGTTCTCATGTGGTCCAGGCTGGCCTTTAACTTGCTATGTATTAAGGATGACCTGGAACTTCTTATGTCCCTACATCTACGTCTCTAGGTCTTTAGTGTCGTGACTCTAAGCACAAGTCACTGCATTTGTTTTATGCATCACTGGGAATTGAACTCAGTCCTGTGTGAATGCTAGCTATGCATTCTACCAACTGCATTTCCAGCACAAGATCAAAGTCTATTTTAAATGATATTTATTTTGCATGTGCATGTTCATATACATATGCATGTGAGTACATCCATGCACACACACACATGCTTGGGCATGGGTATGGAGCTCAGAGACCAACATTTGGGAGCAAGTTTTCTCCTTGCACTGTGTGGATCCTGAGTATGGGACTTTGGTTGTCAGGCTTGGCAGCAGGTACTTGCTGAGCCATCTGGCTGTCCCCAAATTAAATTCTTAATGTATACTTTTTTTTTGCAATTTAAATGGATATTTGGATAATTCGATGCCACATTTAAATTGATTTATTAATATCCTATGGCCTTTTCCCTGTACTTCCAAATATAATGAACAATACTAAAAATTAAGTCAACATACTAGAAAAAGGATGCCAAAAACAAATGAAACCAAATCAACAACAAAGAACCCCTAAAGGTAAAATACTGCAGACTTCCTAAGAGTGCTGGTGCAAGCTGATATTCCCAGAAGCACTTGGGAGGCTTAGGCAGAAGAGCATCCTTAGTTTGAAGTCAGACTTGTTTACATAGTGAATTCCAGGTGGACTTGGTCTAGAATGAATCTTTCTATCAGAGAAAAACAAACCAAAATGAAATAGTGTCAGCTCTTTATTGTATGGCAGTGTCATCTAAATTGTGTTGGGCCATATTCAGAGCTATCCTGGGATGCATGCAGCCCATGGGCCTCAGGTCAGAGGTGTGTGCAAGAATTACTTTTCAGTATATTATTAATTCTGGAGAGATGGCTCAGCAATTAAAAGTAATTAATTGTTCTTGGGGCTAGATTTCTACCCATGGTGGCCCATGACCTTCTTAAATTCCAGTTCCAGGGGATCCAATACCTTCTTCTGGCCTTTGTGGGCACTAGGCATACACAAATTACACAGGCATATGCAGAAAAACACCCATACACATAATAAAAATTAATAAAAGTTCAGGCAAGGTGAAATAGCTAAACACCTTTAATCCCAGAAATCCAGAGGCAGAGACAGGTAGATCTCTGCTAGTTCAAAGCCAACCTGGACTACAAATCGAGTTCCCTGACACATAATGAGACTTGGTCTCAAAATTAATTAATTAAAAATCTAAGGGCTGGAGAGATGGCTCAGCAGTTAAGAGCACCGACTGCTCTTCCAGAGGTCCTGAGTTCAAATCCCAGCAACCACATGGTGGCTCACAACCATCCGTAATGTGATCTGATGCCCTCTTCTGGAGTGTCTGAAGACAGCTACAGTGTACTTAGATATAATAAATAAATAAATAAAATAAATAAATCTTTAAAAAAAAAAATCTAAGAAGCCGGGGGTTGGAGAGATGGCACAGCGGTTAAAAGCACTGACTGCTCTTCTAGAGGTCCTGAGTTCAAATCCCAGCAACCACACGGTGGCTCACAACCATCTGCAATGGGGTCTGATGCTCTCTTCTGGTGTGTCTGAAGACAGCAATGATGTACATTAAATAATTAAATCATGAAAAAAAATCCAAGAAGCCAAATATGGAGAAAAAAAAAGTATAGTTATTGTTCTTGGTAAGGGACTGCATTATGTTCTAGCCCCAACATTGGGCAGTTCACAAGTGTCTGTCAGTCCATCTCCAGGGGATCTAACATTGTTGTCTGGTCTCCTTTGACACCCTTGGTGCTTGTGCATGCACATAACACACACACACACACACACACACACACACACCACATTTAAAAATAAAACAAATCTTTAGAAACCGAGTATTGTGGGCATTGTATTTTAACAGTGCCCTGATGACTGTATTTTCTCTTTAAAACCTTTACCCTGACACTGCACGTTCCCCTTTGACTGCAGTGATTATCTTTGTAAAGACAGAAAAGCCGTTATTGTCTGTCCATCTTTGGAGGTAAGGAAACCAGGGCTCTAAGAATTCACACCGCTAGCTCTCCACAAGAGGGCCTCACAGCAAGTGCAGGACAGAGCCAACACCAACCAAAAGGCTGACGGTGCTCATAAATTGTCTACAGTGTCAGCACAGGAAGGGCCACACGAGGGATGCCAAATAAAACCAAGGCAGCTAAGGATGTAGGAAATGAGCATTGTTCTGGAAGGCAAGGGAGTTCTTAATGAGAAAGTAGGGAACTGGGCCTGATGGCCAGGACTGAAAGTCCCCTCTGAGGCAGAAACTGGCTCCTCTACCTCTGGTCCTGGCTGTGGAGGGAGCCAGTAGTCTGAAGTCAATTTTCTAAAGGGTACCATTTTTTTTAAGTTATTATGTATATGGACACTTTGCCTACAGCTATGTCTATCTGTGAACACATGTGTTCACTAGTAGATGCCAGAAGCTGGAGTCAGATCCATAGGAACTAGAGTTCCTCTCACCAACTAGAGTTGGTGCTGGCTTATTTAACGCAGGTCCTTTGGAAGAGCAGCTGGTGCTCTTAACCACGGAGCCATCTCTCCAGCCCAGGACAGCACACCTTAAAGGTTCTGAGCTGGGCTTTGTGTATGCACTGCTGTTAAGGTAAGGGAAGCCTGAAGTTCTTTGTGATGAGAAGGATAAATTAGGGCCAAGTGTAATGTTGTTTAAAAAAAAAAAAAAAAGGAAAGAAACAAACAAAGAAAAAGAGCCCAAGCAAGAGAGATCAGGTAGTTAATTCAAATTTATTTCAACTGTGGGATAGCCTGGGCTTCCCTTTGGATTTCTACTTCTGGTCTTTGCATGACTTGGGGTCCTATCCTGTTTTCCATACGATTGGTTCCAGAGTGTCCTGGAAGCTGTCCTCCTCAGACAATTCCTTACAAGGTGCTGCTCCACTTAGATTACCTCAGAGGATGACTCTGCACTCTCGCAGTACACCTGGGAATTCACATCCCCTCAGGTACCACAGTCAGTCACTCTGCAAAACTCCAGCTGCTGGAGGCCACAGTAGTGGGTCTGGTTTTGAAAGAATTCTGGAATTTCCTGTGAGCCTTCCAGGCTTCCTGGTTGTCAAACTAGGTAAAAGGAACAAGAAAGGAGACGTTTGAGATAGCAGACGCCCACTCTGAAATCTATCACTCTAGCACCTGGGAGGAGGAGGCAGGAGGATGAATATATTGTTCAAGTCACCATTGGCTACATAGTAAGTTCCCGGTCAACTTGGCCTACATGAAACTAAGATTCAAACAAGCAAGCAAGCAAGCAAACAGACATAAACAAGCAGTATTCACTCCTCAGAGAGCCTCAAAATGAAGCAAACACTGGATAAGAGCCTGACACCCTCTGCCTTCATTTTGTGTCCGTTGCCTTTATTCAGGCCAAAGGCACAGAGGAAAAGCCTTGTCTTCGATCTCTAATCACCTTGAATTCTAGAAGGAAAAAAAAAATCTCATAGAACAGACCTCTGCCCAGTTAGGGACAATACTTCTTGATGATGCGAACTTTTGGGGCAGAAGGACCAGATTGCTGCCCTCAAGCAAAGATTGAAATAGGAGTTTGGAGTACCTTGGAGAAGAAGAACTGAGACAACAATCAACTAGGCTTCAGCTTCACTGGGCCAGCTCATTTCCACATGTCCCCTGTCCCACTTCATTCTCTACTCAAACTGAAAGTTCACATCCCCCACCCCCAAGACAGGCTTGGGAATCACTAGACTCCTTATCTGTTCCTCCTTCCAATCCATCCTGAATAACATATCCTTTCTCTACTTTTTACCATGCCCCATCTCTTTAGTTTGCATCTTGTGGATGCTTGGCTGTATCTAGCTTGTTTTTCAGGGGAGAGGCTACCAGATCCCAGGCTTTTGTCCCCTCTAAACTCCAGCTCCAACAGGACTCTGTGAGATGAGAATATCAGCTTGTGAGAAAGTATTTGTAACAGTTAAGCTAAATAAAGATAAGAGATTTGCTAATTACAGAGGAAATGGACAGGAAGAGTGTCCTTGCTCTAAACATTTGGTGAAACTCATCAACAATCCTAGAATGTCCGAGCAGGCTCTGGCTTTGTTAAGTGGAGTTTTTAGGGTAAAGGTCTAGGCACTGCTGACCTCAGCAAACTAGGCTTGGCCACCGTTCCCCAACATGCCAATTCAAGGTAGAAGTAATATTGAAAAGCAGAGCAAGATTTATTCAGTGTGGTCACAGAGGAAAGAAGTACAGAGAACGAGCCTTAATTTCAAAGTCACTGATGCAAGGTTTAGGTTTAAGCCCAGACAAGACATATTCCTAATTAGGCAGTCTTGATCAAGGTGTGATCCTGTTCAATGTTCACTTAGCGTCTCAGCTGACTCTCCTCAGTCTGTTCAGATAAGCTGTCGGAACTGTGTGAAATCCCTTCCTAGGTGGTACCCACGTCTCATCCATTACTTTATTCTATCCAGCATGAAATTTGAAATTTCTGGGAAAATTTGGTTCTCTCTCGCTCTCTCTCTCTCTCTCTCTCTCTCTCTCTCTCTCTCTCTCTCTCTCTCTCTCACACACACACACACACACACACACACATGGGGGGGGGAAGGGAGGGAGGCACAAGTGTCTCTCTTTAGAACATCTACCTTCTTGACAGGACACTTGCAATTTGCGTGTGCAGCTGGCAGCTGGCAGCTGGCTATACATTCAGCATGTACATTGCAGAAGGGATGGGTGCCTAGCTGGAAAGGTCACACCATTGAGCTTGAGATTCTGTTATAACTAGATATGTTGATCCATTTTCTTGAGGAAACTAACATTGTGGGGAGGAGCAGTGGTGCTGGGTTTTGAAATAGGATGCCATTATGTAGCCCATGCTGGCCCTGAATTTATTGTACTCCTAGTTTAGCCTGAGTGCTAGGGTGATAGGTTCGAATAAACACACTAGAAAATTTACTTTAAAGTACCAAAAGTATAGAAATGGATAATAAAGTAGTAGCAGGGGTTTGGAATGGTGGAGGTGAGGTGGAGGAAGACTACAAAGGGGAATGAGGGAGATCCTTGTAGCAAGAGAATAGCTCAATATTTTCATTACATTGGTAGGTCCAATGTAATGGACCTTCTTCTACCAAGAAGATAGGACAGAAGTGGATACATATTGTGTCAATGTCAAGTGTTTTATCATTTTTAGTATACATAGTTATGAGAAATGGATTCAAATGAGGAAGACTGGGTAAAAGGAAACTTCTTGGAAATCTATACTTTATTTCAAGATTAAATGTTAAGAAGAGGATGCAGGGAGGCAGAGGCAGGCAGATTTTTGAGTTCAAGGCCAGCCTGGTCTACAGAGTGAGTTCCAGGACAGCCAGGGATATACAGAGAAACCCTGTCTTGAAAAACCAAAAAAAAAAAAAAAAAAGAGGATAAAAAAAAGAAGAGGATGCAGGAAGATGGCTCAGTGGGTATTGGGAGCTTTCTGGTCAGACAGTTTAGCCAAAATGACAAGCTCTAGGTTAAGTCACAAGGCCTGTCTCAAAAACTAAGGTAAAGGGACAGAGAGATGACTCAGTCTTTAAAGAGCAGAGGTTCTGAGTTTAGTTCTCAGCAACCACATTGGGTAGCTCACAAGCTGTTGCAAATCCAGCTCCAGGGGGGTCTAGTGCCCCCCTTTGTACTCCTTTGGTACTTGTGCTCACACATGAACACATGTGGTTAAAATATAAAAATAAATATTTAAGAAAAATGATAAAGTGAAGAAGTGATTGAAGAGGACATCCTGACATTAAACTCTGGCTTCCACATGCATCCACATGGATGAGTTTACCTGTGCACACACAGATGCACATGAATATACCACACACACACACACACACACACACACACACACAAACCCTGACTTACCTGGAACTCATTCTGTAGACCAGGCTGGCCTCAAACTCAGAGATCTATTTGCCTTTGCTAGGATTAAAGGTTAAGTCTAGAACCTGCCTAGAAAAGAACAGGGGCTATTTGTGTGATAATTTGGCCACCATTCTCTGTGTGTGTACTCATCATGCTGGGGATGAAGCACCAGCTGCAATTGTTAAGAAGATCAGCATCCCTAAAGTGAAACCTCCACTACTGGGACTACAGAGAAGTGCTTTCTCAGGGCCAGCATCCAGAAGCCCATGTAGTTGTTATCTAAGGAGGCTGGGCTCCACCATCTCAAGCTGGCAGCTGAATGTAGCAATGTAAGCACTGTCCACAGGTTACTGCTTTTGAAGGCATGAAAGGTTGAGGAAGTTGTGGAAAACATCTGAGGCCTTGTACCCTGTGACCTGGTCAGAGTCTTTGTGGAGAGGGCCTTAAGAAGCCAATGCAGGGGGCTATAAAGGTAAAATGTCAGTTTCAATGGAGAACTCAGGATATTGGAGGTGATAAAGTCAGGTCATGGGGTGTCCACTAAGGGAAGCTTCAGGTGTAAAGTGGAGCCAGCCTAAGCCCAAGAGTGAAGCTGGGTCCACTGCTCATGGGAGATATGGAGGGATGGTGCTACCCAAGCCTTCGGTGGCAAGATTGCATTAGGAGCCCCAGGTGCTGGACATTAGAACTACAAGATTGGGTCTTTTCCCTGCTGGATTCTGGCTTTGTTTTGATCTGACCATTTCTTGTGTTGCTCTAACTTTTCACTTTTAAGCAAGACTAATTGTTCTCCGCCATTATATGTGGGAAGTCTGTGGTAGTTTGAATATGCTTGGCCTGTGGGAAGTGGCACTGTTAGGAGATGTGGCCTTGTTGGAGTAGGTGTAGCCTTGTTGGAGGCAGAGCAAAGCTCTGCTGTGGATAGTAAGCTTTGGGAAGAGGCAGGGATGTTGGGGAAATTTATGTGTGGAAGGAAGTGGTAACCTCAGGGCAAGTCCCCACCCAGCCAAGCTTGTTGTTTATGTGTTTGCTGTTGAACAAAGGATAGTTTATATTACGTTAGGTGTTATTATGACCTGCTTATTTTTTCATTTGGATGTAAGGAGATATGTTTATGTGTCAAATTGACAGGGGATGGTTTGTGATGGTTATTCTTGGTTGTCAACTTGACTATATCTGGAATGAACTACAATGCAAAACTTGTAAAGATCTTGTGAAAAAATAGATATACACTTAGGTTGAGGTTTGATGGTTCATACCTTGAATACCAGCACTCAAGAGACAGAGGCATGCAGATCTCTGAGTTCAAGATCAGTCTATAGAGCAAGTTCCAGGACAGCTAAGCATATTCAAACCACTACATATGTTGTGAGTCTGTAGTTTTTAATTTTATTTTATAGGCATTGACAGTTAAGAGACATGTGGCTTTTAAAAACACTTGGGACTTTTAATGTTGGACTGTATTTTACATTGTGAAAAAGATAGTCTAGGGATAAGGAGTGAAAGGCTATGACTTTGTCTATGTTGTCTATGGTTTAGTTGCATGTTGAGTTGACAAGGAGGTGGAGTGTAATCGTTTAGATTATCTGGAAAGGAAATCCTGGCTGGCACGCTGGGAGTTGTCTTAATTCAGTTCATTGATGTGGGAAAACCTAGCCCACTATAGGCAGCACCAATCCCTAGGTAGAGTCAGTGAATGCGTGTGCCTTTCTTTTATTGTAATCTAGGGATGTGTAGTTTAGTTTGGAACTATCCGCTGGTGGTGACTTGAAGAGACTGGGAAGATTCTGTTTCTGATTAAGACAACTCTTCTCCCTGTCATGGCAGAAAAAAAAAGAGAGCAGAAAGAGGTTAAGTTCTTTCAACACTTCAATCTGAGAAGAAGGATAAGGTAGGAAGGAGGGGGCAGGCCAAGGAGCTGTGAAGCCTTTGGGTCCTGAGATGATTCGCACCAAGCTACCATACAAAGCCTGGACTTCTTCTGAGCCCAAAGGCAGCTGTGTTCCCGAGGTCAAGATCCATGAGAGATTGCCTCCAGAAATAACGATCTTGGAGGGATAGCAGTTCAGCTAGCCTCAAAGGATGTAGTTTGAGTAGAAGCCAGAAGTCCAAAACAATTTCTCTAGGTCACTTCCTCAAGTACACCAGAAGACATGGACAGAGTCCAAACCTTTCAATGGGAACAAGCAGTTGTTCTGTGCAGGTTAGAAAGGGAGGGGAATGGGAAATGTCTGTCACAGGCTGTCAGATACCAGACACACCCTTCCTTTCAGGGGCCCCATCTTGATCTTACACATGGCATGTACCTCCCTGAAATGTCTTCAGCACCTCTCACATGGTTGATGTATTCCAAAAGTTGATAGAAGTTGTCTTACCCATATTCTGGTACCTGAGTAATTCTGCCATTTATTAGATGTATGGTTTTGGATAGGTTGTCTAAACCACAGTCCCTTAAACTGTTAGCCACAGCCCAATGTGAGCCTTGGGGGGAAAATGGCAACAGTAAAAAGTTTCTGAGCATATTAATTTGAAAATTAATATTACCAACATATCCTAATCAATTGAAATCCAATAATATGAGGAATTGGAAATTTTATACCTTAATACCTACACCATTTCTTAAATGAATGTAACCTGTTCTCTGTGGGCTGAGAATGAAGTCACTCACTCAAGTCAAATAGCTTTGACTATAGCAGGAAGTCTGTACCCAAAAATCAAGCCTAAAATTCACTTCTTGGTGCAGCAGAACTATCAACTCTCAGCTTAGCTATGAGTTATGGAGGTAAAATCCTTTGGTGATGTGAGGGTCATTGAAGTACAGCCTTATTACAATGAAACCCAATGTCTAAAAATTGTTCTTATTTTGGGCTTGTACCACAGTAAGAGCCAAGATTTTAAACTCTACTACATACAAAACAAACAAAAAGACTTTATATATTCATGTTCATTTAAGAAAATATTAGTAGTGATGTATTATTTTTAAGTACACAGCTAATATATTTGGAGTTATTTAAAATTTATATTGAGAAAAATGTATTTTCACTATTGCTGTAGACGAGCATCTACATAAGACTGTTCAATTGATTGTTGTTTTATATCAAACAACTTTTATAATGCTTATTTTTATTGTTATAATATTTTATAAATTTTAAGGAATACGACAAAAAAAAAGTTTCCGAGCATACAACTGTCAAAATTCGAATTCAGGGGTTCAGGATGTAGCTCAGATGGTAGAGTGCTTGCCTACCAAGCACAAAACCCTGTCTTTGATCCGAGCACTGCATAAAACAAGGCATAGTGCAACCAGGGCCTAACCTAGGCCCTATGCAAATAAGTAACAGTTGTGTAGCTTGGTCTTCTTGTGGGACTCCTAACAGTGGCAGCAGGGGCTGTCTCTGACTCTTTAGCCTGCTTTTGGAACCCTTTGCTCCTGCTTCATCTAGCCTCAATAAGAGAGGATGTACCTACTGCAACTTGTTATGCCAAGGTGGATTGATATCCATTGGAGGCCTCCCCTTTCCTGAAGAGAAACGGAGGAAGACAAGAGTAAATATGTTGGGGAGGGAAAGTGGGGGGATTGGAAGAAGAAGGGGTACAGGAAACTATGTTTGGGATGTAAAGTAAGTAAGTAATAAATTAATTTAAAAAATAAGACCTGGTAGCACTGGCCTGTAATCCTAACACTAGCAAGGAAAGGAGAATCAGAAGTTTCAAGTCATCTTTGACTACGTAGTAAATTTGAAGCAAGCCTTGGATACATGAGACCTAGCTCTAAAGAAAAACAAGCCCAAAATCAAACATACAATGAGTTTGAGTTGTCTGGAAACACTTGCCTATATTGTACCAGCAACTTCCCTATATCTTGCTTCTCTCTGTGTGTACAAAGGGCACATTTTGCTCTGTATACACATGCTGCCTAGCCAGGCAATACCATTGACTGCTGCCTGAAACATCTTAGCTCTGATATAAGTCTATTCTATGCTATTGACTGCTGTGGATTTACTAAATACAAGGTTTTCTTTTCTTACAGAAAAAAAAATAGTTTTGTTTTCTTGAGACAGGGCCTCATTGTGTTGTAATGACACTCTCTGTGTAGCTCAGACTAGCTTTGAATTCACAGAGATCTGCCTGCTTCTGCTTCTGAGTGCCTCCATACTTAACCAGACAATTGTTTAATTATGAGAAAAGCCTTTATATATTTTATTCCACCATTCTTCAGCATACAAGTCTCTATCATATTAATACATTTTTGATTGAATTATGCTAGAATGTTTCATTTTTAAAATTGTATGAAGAGCTGGAGAAATGGCTCATTGGCTAAGAGGGCTTGTCATTCTTTCAGAGGACCAGAGTTCAGTTCCTAGCACCCAGTCAAGTATCTCACAACTGACTCCAGGGGATCTAACAGAATTCTGCCATCTGAGGGCACCTGCACACATGTGAAGACACATGCACATACACACACATGAGAGAAATAAATATTAAATAAATAAAAACAAAAAGGACTGTTTGAGTTGCTGACCTGAGATTTATATTTTAAAAAAGTTAGATGAACTTCTGTCTTGGGATTAGGGCAGACTTTTTAAAATAAAGACGTGAAAAAAGTATATGTGTGTGACATGAATCCATAGACATGCTCATGTATGTGACAGAGGGGTGAGCACACATGCATCTGTGGAGGTCAGAGGATTGCTTTATGGAGTTAGTTCTTTCCTTCCACCTCTATGTAGATTCTGGGAATTGAACTCAGGTTGTTGAGTTTGCATGGCAAATGTTTTTTATCCATTGAGCTGTCTTATTGGCCCTAGGATAGAAGTTTTCAGCCGGGCAATGGTGGTGCATGCCTTTAATCCCAGCACTTGGGAGGCAGAGGCAGGTGGATTTTTGAGTTCAAGGCCAGTCTGGTCTACAGAGTGAGTTCCAGGACAGCCAGGGCTACACAGAGAAACCCTGTCTTGAAAAAAAAAAAAAAAGTTTTCACAACTTCTAAAATCGCCATGAGCATGCTTCTGCCACTTCTCTATGTATTTGTGGAAACTTGTTCTCTCAGGACTGATGATTATAAAATCAAAGCATCTATTACACCAAAGATGCTCTGTGCCTTACTATATTAAATATTAAGGCAAGATTTAATTCTTTATGTGAAAATAAACAAAGGCATCCATCTTATTAGTATGCAAATTTGCCTTCTTCTTTAATAAATGGTAAAATGATATATTTACCAAGGGATTATTTAAAACTCCTTCTTTATGATTTATTATCAGTAAATGTTTAATTTGTATACTTATTTTATATACCTAGGTTCCTGTAAAATTTTTCAGATGAAAAAAAGTCCCACATAGTAAAAGATTAAGAAGTTCTAGCTTAAAACGCTCTGCCCCTCACTTTGCTTATACATTAAATAGGGGTAACTCCTGACCTTACGGGATTTACAAAAGTGTTCAGCACTAAATAGTTGCTAAGCCATGTCACTCTCCTCCTTGTTCTGCTTTTTTTTTTTTTATGGATGTTACATTACTCTTTGCTCCGGACGCTTCTGTTCTTTGTCTTTCAGTTATCTAGAATTAAGCCCGAGACAGTAACTTGCTCGTATGGCCTCGTTGGCAAGGCTCAATGCAAAGGGATCTCCAAGTGTTGCTGATGGAAACCTGGAATATGCAGGAGGGAATGCTGTAGTAGTTTGAATGAAATGTCTCCCACCCTCTCGAGCTTTTGAATACTCGGTCCACACTTGGTGGCACTGTGCAGGGAGACCCAGGAGGTGTGACCTTGCAGGAGGGGGTGTGTCAGTGGAGGCAAGCTTTTAGAGTTTAAAGATACCATTCTCTGTTTGCTCTCTGCTCTCTGTTGCTGTTTTAAGATGTGTGCTCTTAGCTTGCTGCTCCAGTCACTCTGCCTATCTGCTGCCGTGCTTCCCGACCATGATGACAATAAAACTCTAACCCTGTGGGACTGGAAGCCCAAATAAGCTCTTCCTTCTATAAATTGCCTTGGTCACAGTGTGTTATCACAGCAATAGAAAAATAACTAATACAGATGCCAACATTCCATCTCAGACGTATGAAGAGAGCATATTGAATTATTTTATTTCAATATTTAATTTATTTTTGTTGCTCTAGGGATTGAACCCAAGGAATGCTAGGCAAGCATTCTATCTCTGATCCATATCTGCTGCAAACAGACTTAATTCTTTGCTTCCTTGATACGCTGTCACAACAGAATTGTTCATGTGATAAAGCCTGCCTTTTGTCCAAAGATATTTCAGACAAATGTTATATGTCAAATAAAACCATTAAACCAAAGGATTTTTAATATCTTGACAACAATGGCTTCTTGCTCAGCTCAACAGGCACAGAAGAACAACGAGAATCAACTCAAGACCATCATGATGGGTGTTATCAAATAGAGCAAGAGAATCCCAAATGGACCAAAGTCCTGTCCTCTGCCTTGGTACTTCAATGTCCCGTATTTCAGCCTGTGGTTAATCATGAGGTGCAGTGGCTAGAGGAATGGGTCAGGAAATGAAGGCAAGAGGTGTAAATCAGGTTTTAGTTATCCATTCGTTCAACCTGGTTATCCATTTATCTGGTTAGATGTAGCAGGCCTTCAGTCCATATTTTTTGGCTGAATAAGTGGATAACTATACTATATTTGATAACCTTCAGACATGTCCCTTCTCTTGCATGAAATTTACTGTCAGTAGTTGTACAGCCTGCAAGAAGTCACTCTGTTTCTGGAACTCCTGCTCCCCATCTGTTAAAAGGTGACACATTTATTTATATTCTAAAGCAATTATTAGAATTGTAGGAAGGACCACAGGGGTGAGACCTCTGCAGACTTTGAGTGGTCTCTATGATTGCCCTCTGTGTAAGAGGTGTGTGAATAGCTGCTATTGTCATTTGAAATGTAGGGCCTAAATCTATTTCAGGGATACTGGATATACTCTGTCTTGTTTTCATTCTTTACTTGTGGGAAAGCCAACCAAATCTAGAATGAGTGAGAAAGAAAAAGATTGGGGGCTGGAGAGATGGCTCAGTGGTTAAGAGCACTGACTGCTCTTCCAGAGGACCTGAGTTCAATTCCCAGCAACCACATGGTGACTCACAGCCATCTGTAATGGGATCTGATACCCTCTTCTTCATATTCACAAAAATAAATAAAAATTAAAAATTCTGGTATGCTAGAGTAAATATGACATAGAGCTAGAATTTTCTTCTGCAGTGCTCTAAGTGTTAGAGACCAGAGCTCCACTTGTCTTCTCAAGTCCACTGGATAATATTGCCCCTAAAAGATAGCCTGAAGTCCTATGGGAAAACTTGCTGATGTAAGAACTTTACACTGTAGAATTACTATTACAAGCTGGGTGTGATATTTCCCTGCCTGTAAACACAGATACTTAGGAGGCTGAGACAAGAGGATCACAAGTTGAAGGGCTTCCTCAGATATATCGAGCATTTGAAGCCAGTCTAGACAATGTAATGAGGTTCTATCTTATTTAAAAGAAAAACTAAAAAGCTGGGGACATAATTCAGTGTTGGAGAGCTTTCTTACCATACAGAATATACAGGTAGTTCAACTACTAGTGCAACACATGAAGACAGTATGACAAGGTAAGAAGGGGTCATTAGGGTGGTCCTTATCTGTTATCTAGCCTGTGTATAACAAGGTAATTTAGGACACCCCTCCAACACGCAATAGTCTAAACTGAGAAAGGATGAAGGTCACATGAAAATGGAGCCACAGATTGGAGTTGCACAGCTTCTAGTGAATGAACAACTGGAGCTACCTGAAGCTAGAAGAGGATATTCCTTTATAACATGCAGAGTATGGCCCTGCCAACATGACGATTTCATATTCTAGCTTCTAAAAAAGATGAAACAACACATATCTGTTGTTTGTGGTGCTGTGTTCCAGCACTTCCAGGAAGGAACACAGTCCTCGCCACAGACTTCCCTCTGCCCTCGGTGTGCCCAGAAGTACAACCTGAGAACTGTGCCTTCATCTAATTAATGTGGTCTTCTGGGTGGAAGAAACGCTTAGATAGAACCCTGAACTTCATCTCACATCTAACAACAAAAACAAAAACAAAAACAAAAAAACATAAAACAACAACAAATCCCATAGTTTCACTTTAACCTTTTTTTTTTTAAACAGGGTTTCACTATGTAGCACAGACTTCCCTTGACCTTCCTGTTTCCACATCCCTAGTGCTAAGATTTCAGGCATGTGTTCCACACTCAGCTCCTATTCTTTATATACATAAAATGGAAAGGAAAGAGTGTCTTCCATTCCCTTCTGTGCTCTCAGATTTGATAGACCAAGGCTGGAGAGCTGTCTTAGCAACTAATAGCACCTGTCGTATAATTGTGAGAACCCGAGTCCAGATCGCAATACCCAAAAAACAAGCTGGCCATCTCTGAAAATGCTTGTAAGCCCAACTCTCAGAGGGGGTGGAGACAGGTGGATGGCTAGAGCTTGCTGGCTTAGAGCCTAGATGAGAAGATGCAAGCCCCAGGTTTTGGAAGAAACTCTGCCTCTTCCAGTCTACAAAACATAGTTTTGAGCAAGGAATGAAAGTCAGTATCAACAGCCTTGTAGTGTTTTGTTCCTGCCAAATGTGAATAACCTGACTCTCATGAGGAGGACATAGCAGACAACCCCAAACTGAAGCACATTCTCCAAAGTAATTTGTCTAGATTCATCCAAAATGGCAATATCAGGTATAGGATCATTCCGGGTTTAAGAACTACCAAGAACACAATCACTGCCGGACAGTGGTGGCGCACTCCTTTAATCCCAGCACTTGGGAGGCAGAGGCAGAGGCAGGCGGATTTCTGAGTTCGAGGTCAGCTTGGTCTACAGAGTGAGTTCCAGGACATCCAGGGCTATGCAGAGAAATTCTGTCTCGAAAAACCATTTAAAAAATTGAATATGAACTATATAGGTTGTATACAATGTATTATTTCATTTCTTTACTTTTCTTTATTGTTTTTGAGCTATGTTACTGCTATGTTGTTCAGGTTGGCCTCGAACATGATATCCTCCTGCTTACCATGTGGTACAGGCTTATGTGAGAGCTTGAGAGTGCATACTAAGCCCGGACTTATGAGGAAAGGAGTCAGAGGAACTCTTTACAAGGGATATAAAGAGGGGGCTTGGGCCAGGCACGGTGTCACACCCCTGTAATCTCAGCACGCTGGAGGCAGATACATGAGGATCTCAGGAAGTTCAAAGAGAGCCTGGACTATAAAGTTCAAAGAGAGGTAGGACTACATCTAAAACAGAGGGATTGACAAATAAGAGAGGAAGCTTAGGTTGGCTGCAGTAGTCATTTTTGCATCTCTGTGACTAAATACCTGAAGGAAATCATCTAAGACAGGATTTCCATCAGATACAGTGAGGAAAAAATGGCAGTTCTGTACAGTCTGTGAGGGTAGGAGCAAGATGGACAGGCTATTCACATCATGGTGAGCCATTGAACAAGGGCTAGACCATCACCTTTAAGGGCTCACTCCTACTGACCTATTTCTGCTAGTTGGCTCCACCTCTTAAAATTTCCATAGCCTCCTCCAAAAATAGTGTCACCAGCTGGGAAACAAGCATTCAAAATATGAGTGGGGGAGGAGGGCTCTCCAGACTCAAACCATAACAGTTGGGAAACCTTGTGAAGGTTTTCGGTGCTGACGAGACATGCGTACAGAGGTGACTGGCAGATTAGGATATAGGGAAGACACTTGAGCCTGTAAGAGAAGAAAGCCACCTGCCTCCTGAGGACAGACAAGAAGGCAAGGATTAGCAGATTGTGAGCAGCCAGGCTGAGGCCCCTATGGCCTCTGAGGTAACATAAGAAGAGTAGACATAAGCAAAACAACTTGAGGTTGAAAGGCTGAATACAAGTGTGCTCACCCCTGACCTTTGTTGTGATGTGTAACCGAATGCCGAAGACATCAGCCCCTAGATTGATAAGTATAGGTAATCAGGTTAGGGGAATGACCATAAATTAGTTAGGGTAGCTAATAATAAACTAGAGCAGAAAGAGAATGTCAAGTGGTCATTAAAAAAAAAAAAACTAATGAAGTGATTTTTCGAGAACAAGATGAGCTTTGCAAGCAATAAGAATAAGGTAGTAGCCAATTAACACCCAACAGAATGGGGAGAGATTGTCATTAATAGGAAAAATCCTGAGAACAGTACCAGGCCCCATAATAAAGGGAAATCAGCAAGGTAATGATGCTGATTCAGAAGTCAACGGGGGATGGGAATTTCCATTCAATTATGAGATACAAGGTCCAGAATGAGAAGAAAGAACCTGAATGTTCTTACAATGAGCCTGATAGGAAATGTTTTCAACTTTTATTTATGTGTGTGTGTTTGTGTGTGTGTGTGCGCGCGCGCAAGCGCGTGTATATATGTGTACAGCAAAGTGTCATGGTGCACTTGAGGAGGCCAAAGGACAACTTTTGGGAGTAGCTTCTCTTTTTACTATGAGGGTTCTGGGGACAGAACTCAGGTTGGTAGGCTTAGCAGCAAGCATCTTGATCCACTGAACCATTTTGCTGTTCCTTTTTTTTTTTTCATTGCACTTGGGAAATAGAAGCAGGCAAATCACTGAGTACCAGGTCAGCCAGGGCTACATAGTGAGACCCTGCCTCTCTCTCAAAAGATGGCCATTTTAGCAGGTCATTACAGGTCACACCTGCTATCAAAACATTTGGCAGGGGAGTTTGAGGCCACCTTTGAGTTCCGATCTGGGATACAGAATGAGACTCCATATTTTTTTTAAAAAAAAAAGCAATTTCATGTTTCAAATAAAAATAAATGCCCATGTATTCATTGCTTAACTCCAACACATGGTCAGTTTTATTTCATCCAAACCCTGACCAAACATCCTGGCAAAATGACTGGTTTGAAGTTAAATTCTAGTGGATGTTTTTGTTGTACCTTTATTCTAATGATTTATATCTATAAAATAGATACAAATTACATACATACACAAAACTGAGGTTGAGGGATTAAATTCATCTGTTTTAAATTGTTTTCTCAGCAAGTAATATATTCACAGGACTCGAAATACAAAAGGTAGGAGAAAGTAGGGGAAGAAAGGCTTTGTGCAGTGGCTGTGAATAAAAATGCTTGTTCACCAGCCCGATGACCTGATTTCGATTTTCAGGAGCTATATAGTGGAAGAAGACAGCCAGCTTCCACAAGTTGACTTCCATGTATATACCATTGTATGTACTCTATAGTGTTCTTCACACACACACAGGCACACACAGAGAGAATTTTTATAACTTTACAAAAAGAGCCAGGCATAAAGGTGCAAGCCTTTAGCCCCAGCACTCAAGAAGCAGAAACAAACATATCTACCAGCTTGGTCTACAGAGTGAGTCCTAGGCTAGCCATGACTACATAGTAAAACCCTTGGTTCTTTTTTTTTTTTTCCTCTTAAGTGTGTGTCGTGTCCCATTCCATCTTTGTCCCCAGGCCAAAGTTCCCAGCTCCAGTCCATTTGCCAAAAACTGTCTTTGAAGAAACCAGTATTAATGTTTTTGTCTCCCTCTGCAACTGTTCTATGTCGATATTATCAGGTGCACTGCACAGTAGTCAAGAGCCCCTGTGCCTTGCTTCTCTCCTGATCACCACACAGAGATTGTCTCCCATCAGCACGTGGATTGCACCCTTTTATACCATCATACAGCGTCCCACTTTATGGACTACACGCAATGCACGACGGTTGGGTTTCAGGATGTTTCTCATCAGATGCAGTTACAGATAATGGTGCAGCGTCTGTCTCTTCTTATGCAGTCATCTATGCACAGAAGCATGTGGGTAAGACAAAGCTCCTTATGGCAGAGTTGCTAAACGGAACGAATGTTGTGCAATCCTGATAACACTTCGTTATCCTCCCTCAGGTAAGTGTTGTTTGAATTTTGCCTATGCTCTCTTGTCGCATCTTGATTGCTTCTTCGCACTTACTATCATCAGGGTCCCGTAGTGGCCCCACTTTAACATCTCAACTTCAGAGACACTTTTTTCTGTGACTTTAGCCTTCTATTTCCACACCCACCCCCTGCTCCAAGGCCAGCCCTCACAACTAGCACTCTGCCCTTCTTCCTCTCTCCTTTCCCAGAAGCCATTAGTAGCTTCCTGGCTTCCTTTCAGCAACTTCCAGTTCAGCCCATGGGCAGCCATTTTAGCTCTGCTTGGATTGAGTCCCTCTCGGCAGCACCTGCTCTGCCAGTCCCTAGCCTCGTGAAAAGCCTAGCACAGTGTGCGTTCTTGCCATCATCCTCTCTCAGGCAGCCTGCTATTGCTGGAGAAGGTCAGGAAGTTGGCTCCACTACAAAGACTGGCCAGCCAGCCCCCACTGGGCCCCAAGAGCTATGAGGTGGTCCTTTTAGACATCGATATCACATTTCTCTCAGTGATTGTTCCAAATCCTTTCTATCTCCTCATATCCACTACCTGACTCTTGCCTTCAGAGCCTCCTGCCCAGCACCTAGCTTTGGATTTTAATGAACAGACACAGGTCATTAGGTCATAGCCTCTTTCACCTGCCCACTCACCCGTGCCTTTGACCTTTCCACCTCCAGCCTCCCCGAACTGGAGACTTTTGGCACAAGTTGACCCCTTCCCCTACAGCTTCGGCACTAGGTTCCCTTGCTTTCGCTTTACTCATCTCCAGAATCTATCTCCCTTCCTTTTGGATCAGCCTTAACTCTCTACTACTTTTTCCTCTTTACTTAAAAACAATTACCACCTTACCACCAGACTTTTCAGATTTAGCAATCTTTAAAGTTACACAAGTAACTCATCTGCTTCCTGGCTTCACTTCCTCGTCTTGTTTGCTACAAAACCCAAAAACCATACCAGGCATGGTGGTGTAAATTGGTAAGCTCAGCATTGGTGAGGTATGTGTAGGAGGATTGGGATTTGAAGGTCAGCCTGGGGCATGTGGTAAGATTCCATCTCAGAAAATAATAAGAAATGCATAAAATAGAAAAAAAAGAGAAAAAAACAAAACCACAATGACATCAACAATTGTCAACATCTTATGTTTTCTTGTAATATTTTCATATGCACATATATATACATATATATATATATGTTTTTTACAAGTTGGACCATATATGCAAAGTTTTATCATAACACATTTTGGCATATTGAAACCTTGCTAGTTATTGTCTGGCTTCTATTAAGAAAATTAACTTCTCTGACCAAGTCCAGTTTCTCTTGTGCAAAACACAGACTATTATAGTAACTTCTTTACCAGGTTTTAGAAAAATTAGATGAGATAAAACATATTACACTACCTGGTGTCTAACAAGTTGGATAGATATTAGCTACATGGCCTTCCATCTCTACATAATAATAAATTCTGTCCTTGAAATGTCTAACAGAAGAGATGAAGGCAACTGCAGCAGCTCTCCGACACATTCTCTGACACAAGCTTGGCACATGTGCAAGCATACGAGTAGGCTGCAAAGTTCTAAACACACAATAAAAAGCAATGTGTATTTGCTGATTTAATGTTGGTGTTGATATTCACCTGTAGCCAAGGCTATCCTGGAATTCAAAATGTCCCTCAGGCTAGAATCAAACTCCAAATGAGCATGGCGGCACCTGTAACCCCACTTTTGGGCCTGGGGTACAGAGACAGGTGGATTCCTGGAATTCATTGTCCAGCCAGCTTAGCCAAATTCATGAGCTCCCCTGTTCACTAAGAGGCCCTGTCTAAGAGAATAAGGTGGGGCTGGTGAGATGGCTCAGCGGGTAAGAACACTGACTGCTCTTCCAAAGGTCCTGAGTTCGAATCCC
>NC_045030.1:56931654-56936339 GCF_008632895.1 Mastomys coucha | reverse complement strand
TGTCACTGTTAGACAAATCTGTACCAGTGAGCGAGATCCACAATTTGAACTTATCCTACAAGAGGAATCAAGTAATCATTTTGCTTACATTTATCATAATCTTTAACATATGACTGGATACCTGGTACCTAAAGATTTGAATTTCCTACTATAATTTATTTTAAAGGGAACTTCAAAACACTCACATGAATAAAAACCTAGCTTTATAAGCCATGAAAGTCTAGGAGGGGACACAAGGAGAGATACTTGGCAGCTGTCTATTCTCTTCCCCTCAGAGACTACTTTGTAAATCACAAATGCTTCCTAAATTGCATGCTTATTATTTCCTAGGCAGCCTACTGTTTTACACACAGAACCTGAATCCATCTTTACAATAACCTACGAAATAGGTAACATCATGGCATTGTTCCCGTTTTCTTAGGAAGAAACCTGGCTTGTATTTAACCTTCCCTTGCCACTGTTTCCAACAAACAAATAGAAATAGTAATAGGGATGGAGAGAGGCCAGTGCCTGCCCCACTTCCAAGCTTAAAGCTTGGAAGCTTTCTGGGGTGGGGGTGGGGAAGGAAGATGACAGAGACTACACTTAACCACTAACTCTCCCAGTGGCTGAGATTTGAGTCAGAATATGGCTTAAAAGAAAACCACAAATGCCTCCTGTAGAGTTACATTTATTGGTCATTTTAATTGTCCTCTGAATCGGCTAATTGGAATGTCCAAATTGAAGTCAGCCTTGTTAAATGGGCATTTTGATTAGAAGAAGAGAGACATGGGCTCCTTTGAGAAGAGGCCAGATTAGGGTAAATACTGGTTCAGGAGGAGGGTGAGTGGCTGGAAGAAAAGAAACAACAAATAACAAGGCAGGGAGGAGCTGAAGATAAACTGTCATGTTCTTTTGTCTCAAATTCAAGTTCTTTGAGGACAGAGATCCCTGAATGAGGTCCTGTTTACCTGCTGATCCTCACAAGGCCTATGTACTGCTCTCCAGTTTTCTAAGAATTCAACCTGATATGGTAAAAAGAAAAAGACTCATTTTGAGGGAGAGTTGTTTGTTTGTTGATAGGTTTCATATAGTTCAAGTTGGCCTTGAACTCACTATATTGTAGAAGCTGGTCATGAACTCTTAAAGTTCCTATTTCTACCTCCCAATTTAGTAGATTTTGGAAGTTCATTTGTTTTTGTTGTTGTTGTTGGTGGTGGTTTTTTTGTTGTTGTTGTTTTTGTTTTGTTTTTTAAAATTGTTCTTATTTTGGGCTTGTACCACAGTAAGAGCCAAGATTTTTTTTAATTTATTTATTTATTATATGTAAGTACACTGTAGCTGTCTTCAGACCCACCAGATCTCATTACGGATGGTTGTCAGCCATCATGTGGTTGCTGGGATTTGAACTCATGACCTTCTGAAGAGCAGTTGGTGCTCTTAACTGTTGAGCCATCTCTCCAGCACCCAAGTTCATTTGTTTGGAGATAGGATTTCACTATGTATCCTTGGCTGGCCTTGAATTCACAGCGATTTGTTTGTGTTAGTTTCATGAAATGCTGGTATTAATGGTGTGCATCATTAGTTACTGGGCATTTTTTTAGAAGTTGCATTTTTTTAAAGGCTATGTGAATGCCTAGGCTGTTCCCAAACTCAGGATGCAGCTATGACCAGCTTCGAACTCCCAACCTTCCTATTTTTACCTCCCAAGTGCTCAGATTACAGGCATGGGTTCTAGAGCTTACAAGAAAGTCATTTTCATTCATGAAATTAATACTAGATTTTGCCATACTGAAGCAAAGACTACTAACTAGAGGTACATTTCCCCGTGGTTCCTCATATCATTGCATAATGAGAATTCCAGTGTCACCCAGGGTTTATTAAAGGTTCCCAACCAAAGTTCAACGTAAAGGAGAAATGGGATTTTCAGTGCAGTCCTCCAACAGTCCCTTTATAAGGGGAAAGATATCCTTTGCATAGATTAAACAGTTTTAAATTGCCCAGAGGAAACTGGAGACTAAACAAAAGCTTCTCATTGTAATAGAAAAAAGCTGAGAGTAGAAAGGGTTAATCTCTGATAGAAGAGGCATTGCCAAATGGTCCCAGATGTTACAGTACTGTCTGGACCCTATATCACAGCAGAAAAGAAAAAAGAGACAGTTTATGATCAAAATCCTCAAAGGCTAATTTCACCATATGAGTGAGGCTAGGCCACAATTCCTTTAGTTACTAGTCTGCTGAGAGTGCAACTACACTAGAACACAAATGGCTTCTTTTTCCTACTCAACAGTAGGGAGGTCCCACACAAGACTCAGCCAACCCTGGCACTTATGTTATCATTTCTATTTGTAAGGCAAGATTAAAGGAGGCTTGTCACTTGGCAACATGTGTTCCATATAAAACCTTAGATCTTTGCTATGGTCAACACAGAGCAAGCACATCTACTGTTTTATTTAGTTTTTTTTTTTTCTCTTCTTGTCACTGAGATCCAAATGGTAATACTATGCTTGATAGCTTTCCAAATAACCAACAAGACACTGGCAAGTATCTTTCTATGAAGTCAGATTCTTCTCCTGCCAGGAAATTAAAGAGTTCAGAAAGCCATGTGCACACTGAGTATGTTACTGGACCTTCAACAAGTCACAAGTCCTCTTTAATTAGGTGTGACTTACCTTGAATTCCTGCTTTTGTTTTGAGATGGGGTTTTCTGTAGCACAGACTGGACTTAAGCGTCCAATTCTCCTGCCTCAGGCTCCTATGTGCTAGAATTACAAGTATGGCCTATGGTCCCAAGCTTGCATTTTTATTTTAGAAATATGCCCACACCAACAATGGGAGGTATCAACCAGCTTAGACTAGATAGTAAAATCCTATGTAAAAAAAACAAACAAACAAACAAGCAAAAACTCAAAGCAGGTGTGCTGTGGCACATGCTTATCATTCTAAAATCTGGATGGCTGAGGCAGGAGAAGTAACAATTTGAGTCCTGCCTGAGATACTATGTCTCATAAAACCAAAACCCCAAACCAAACCAAATAAACTCCAAAAGCTCTTTGGCCAGTCATTTTGAACAGTGATGGATAATAATGTATAACCAAATACTAAAACCCAACACAAATTAAGTTATTTGACCAAAAATATAACTAGATTAAAAATTCTGATAAAATAAATATATTAAAACATATTTTCTGCCATCATTGGTAATTTTCTTAACCCAAGTAATATTGGATACCACAACTTTTAAAATTTAGACCTCAATAAAAATGTTGTTTAGCCAAAAAGTGCTTAAAATTCTAACACTCAGAAGATGAAGGCAAGAGTTCCCAGGAGTTTGAGGCCAGCCTGGAATTACAGGCAAGCAAGGAATACACATGAAGACTCTCTCTAAAATACCCAAACAAAGTAAAAGCACCAACATCAAAACAAGTGAACAAAAACCAAAAATAAAATCTGCTATTTAGACAATTCATATATGAACTATATATTAAAGATCATTCACTGTCAGTGGGAACACAAAGAATGGTAAATTCATATTGAAAACAATTGGCCAGCAATTCCTTATAAGGTTAAGCATACATTCATCATATAATCATTCTGCTACATATTTACTCAAGAGAAAGTAAAAGGTAGATCCATGGGCTGGCTCAGTAAGCAAAAGCACTTGCTACCAATTCTCCTGATCAGATTTCAACTCCAGGGACCACGGGGGTGGATAGAGAAAACTGACTCCTGCAAGAGGCCTCTGGCCTCTCCATGCATGCCTTGACACAGAAATACGCTGCCCCTTCATACACAGGTACACACATAAAAGAATTTTTTTTTTGAGACAAGGTTTCTCTGGGTAGCCCTGGCTGTCCTGGAACTTACTCTGTAGACCAGGGTGGCCTCGAACTCAAAAATCCGCCTGCCTCTGCCTCTCAAGTGCTGGCATTAAAGGTGTGCGCCACCACCACCCGGCTAAAAGAAATGTTTTTAAAAAGCTCAATCCATATAGAGGTTTAAACACGAATGTTCACAGCGGCTTTATCAGTACTAGCTCTAGAGTGAACAAAGAGACCAGTTGTACCCTACATAGATTTAGTGATAAAAAATAATGAGCAACAGATACAGGAAGCAACACAGAAGAATTCAAAAGATATTATTCCAAATAAAAATAACCAGATACAAAAATACATGATACACTTTATGATTGTATACATTAGATTCTACATGATGAAAAAAAGATAAATGTTTGCCTAGAGCCACTTAGGCAAGCAGGAGAATCAACCCAAGAGGAAATGTTACATAGCCATGGAAATGGACTGCATTTTTTTATGGCAAGCTTCAAATTGGTGCAATTGTTTTGTTGTATTGTTTGAGGCAGGTTCTCATGGAGTCCAGGGTGGCCTCAAACTAGGCAGCCAAAGATGACTTTGAACTCCTGATGTTCTTGATCTCATCTTCCAGGATCTGGATTAACAAACGCGCCACTAAGCATCCTGGGAAAATCTTAAGGCGTTGAAGATTGGAACTTATTTCTATTAAGTAAGCCTTTTGTACTAAGCATTCTGTATAAGCTGTGCAGCAACATGTGGCCACCGCAAGGAAGCAACTACTCTGGAAAATCTCAGTGCACAGGTTTGGTGGAAGAAACTGAGTTGTGTGCTGTTTAAAGCTAGGTCATATAGTTTAAACAGGCTTTCTGGGGCAGGGAGCTACTGTATGGG
>NC_045030.1:56928052-56930948 GCF_008632895.1 Mastomys coucha | reverse complement strand
GAGGCACTTCCCCAACTGAAGCTCCCTTCTCTGTGATAACTCCAGCCTATGTCAAGTTGACACACAAATCAGCCAGTACGTATACCCAGAAGATGCTCCAACATGTAATAAGGACACATGCTACACTATGTTCATAGCAGCCTTATTTATAATAGCCAGAAACTGGAAACAACCCAGATGTCCTTCAACAGAGGAATGGATACAGAAAATGTGGTGCAGCTACACAATGGAGTAATGCTTGACTATTAAAAACAATGAATTCATGAAATTCTTAGGCAAATAGATGGAACTAGAAAATATCATCCTGAGTGAGGTAATCCAATCACAAAAGAACACACATGGTATGCACTCGCTGACAAGTGGATATTAGCCCAAAAGCTCCAAATACCCAAGATGCAATTCACAGACCACATGAAGCTCAAGAAGAAGGAAGACCACAGTGTGGGTACTTCAGTCCTTCTTAGAAGGGGAAACCAAATACTCATGGTAGCAAATATGGAGACAAAGTGTGGAGCAGAGACTGAAGGAAAGGCCATCCAGAGACTGTCCCACATGGGGAACCATCCCATATACAGTCACCAAATCCAGACACTATTGGATGCCAATAAATGCTTGCTGACAGGAGCCTGATGTAGCTGTCTCCTGAGAGGCTCTGCCAGTGCCTGACAAATGCAGAGGTAGATGCTCCCAGCCAACCATTGTACTGAGCACAGGGTCTCCAATGGAGGAGCTAGAGTAAGGACTGAAGGAGCTAAAGGGGTTTCCAGCCCCATAGGAAGAACAACAATATCAACCAACCAGACCCCCAGAGCTCCCAGGGACTAAACCACCAACCAAAGAGTACACATGGAGGGAACCATGGCTCCAGCTGCATATGTAGCAGAGGGATGGCCTTGTTGGGCATCAATGGCAGGAGAGACCCTTGGTCCCTTGAAGGCTCAATGCCCCAGTGTAGGGGAATGTGAGGGCGAAGAGGCAGGAGTGGGTGGGTGAGTGGGGGAGCACCCTCATAGAAGCAGGAGGAGGGGGAAAGTGATAGAGGGTTTCTGAAGGGAAAATCGGGAAAGGGGATAACATTTGAAATGTAAATATATAAAATATCCAATAAAAAATGAATAAGAAGAACCGCATGTAAGTGGGTCAGATAAGTCAAGGACAAGAAATAATAAAGTGGAGCGTTGTGACCCCTGACCATCACTGCCATTTCTGTACAGCCACAAGGAGAAGACAGCCTGCCCTGTGTACCTTGACTTTAGATAACTGAGCTCTGTGGGAATCAAAGTCAAACAAAACTGATACCAATGACAGGACCAATAAGTATAAAATGGCGTGTGGCGAAGGTACTCCAAATTCTATGGCCAAGCTACAGGGAGTCCCTTGCCTTCCTTATTGTGGAAGTTCCCTTTTCTTTCAGTGTTTGGTAAAAAGTTCTAATAACATTGGGCCCAGCGTGGTAGTGCAAGCCTTTAATTCCAGCAGAGGTAGGCAGATCATTGTGTCTCAAAGAAAATTCTCATAATACTTCAGTAAATGCAGAGATTTAGACTGGGAATTTGTTAGGGTCTGGGAAATGTTGTCCACACTTAGAAATAAAAATATGGTAGATGATGGGCATGTTGTAATACGCCTTTAATCCATGCACTCTGGAGGCTGAGGTAAGGAGATTCTGAGTTTAAGGTTAACCTGGGCTACATAGCAAGATTCTGTCTCAAGGGGGGAAAAGAAGGTAAATTAGACAAATGTCTTTCAAATAACTATAGGGTAGGATTCAGAATAGTTACACTAGGTAGATTAGAAAACATTGAATTAGATTGTACTAGATCGTTAAGGGGCTAGATAGGCAGCACTTATGAAATCCAAAGGCAATGCAGAAATCAGCCTGGAACCAGACACATGCTTTCCAAGATTTGATTAAAACAATTGGTACCCAATTGGCTTATATGCAATTTTATATATATAACTCGAATTGTTTAGAAATAAAGGTAGTATTTTCTTTTTTAATTAATTTACTTTTTATTAAATTAATTTATTTTTACACTCCATATTTCATCCCCCCCTCCCCTGGATCCACCATCCAACTGCTCCCCATCCCACACCTCTTCCCCATCCCCCTGTCTCCACTTGGATGCCCCACCCTCCCAACCTACCTGACCTCTAAACACCCTGGGGCCTGCAGTCTCTTGAAGGTTAGGTACATCATCTCTGAATGAACACAGACCCAGAAGTCCTTTACTGTATGTGTGTTGGGGGCCTTATATCAGCTGGTGTGTGCTGTCTGTTTGGTGGTCCAGTGTCTGAGAGATCTCAGGGGACCAGATTAATTGAGACTGCTGGTCCTCCTACATAATTGTCCTTCTCCTCAGCTTCTTTCAGCCTTCCCTAATTCAACAACAGGGGTCAGCTGTTTCTGTCCATTGGTTAGGTGCAAATATCTGCATCTGATTCTTTCAGCTGCTTGTTGAGTCTTTTGGAGGGCAGTCATGATGGGTCCCTTTTTTTGTAGTATTTTCTTGCAAAATGCATGGAGTATTATGGTAATTTCTGGGTGCTACACTTTGAGGATATCAATAAAATAGCTATTAGAGAAAATATCTCAAAGAAAAATGACAGGGGGCTGGAGCAAAAGGGCAGGAGTTTGATTCCCAGCAGCCATATCAGGCTACTTACCAACACCTGCAGCTTCAGCTCTAAAGGAATCTGACACCTCCTTCTGGCCTTTATGGCACCTGAACTCAAATGCACATACACACACAAAGAAACAGTAGTGGGAATGGCAAACCCACAGGAGAACAGATTTGTGGAAACATGGTACAGATTGCTAGAGGTCTGAAAGCCTATTTGTGGAAATTCGAGAAATGTCATCACCCCGTCTGTGTGTGTGTGTGTGTGTGTGTGT
>NC_045030.1:56916693-56927816 GCF_008632895.1 Mastomys coucha | reverse complement strand
CTCAAAAAAATTCTCATAATACTTCAGTAAATGCAGAGAATTAGACTGGGAATTTGTTTATATATATAAATAAATTCCATACACGATATGGAAAAATATAGTATATCTGTATACTTTTTAAAAAACAAAAGTAGGATTCCATTAGCCACGGTGTTTTTGCAACATTGCAGTCATAAACATCTTTCCACAACAAGTGATACATGATGGCAGCATCGTTCTTAGGATGTGTGGAGAGTTCTACGAAATGCACTTTATTTAGCCCAGTGTTTCACAAAGTGTATTCTACATAGCACCAATGCCACAAAATGAGTGCTCAGAAACAAGGACATAGGTTAGACAGTTTGAACATACTCCACACCACATCCCCTTTCTCGGGCTTTCACAATGACAGAGGGGAGTGTAGGCTGCAGGCTGCTCTTGCTACTACGTAGCTGCCCTGGCTGTGGTATAACTAAACTAATTTTTCTTTCTGTTAAGAAAACACAGACAGGTGAGTTTAACTGAGTTGAATGAACTTTCTTGACCCTGGTCTCTGTAGATGGCCTCTTAATTTGCCAGGATACTGACTTATTCGTGTTTTATAAAATACCTAGAGAAATGCTGGGCTGATAATTGATGCCCATATTAGGTATTGGGAGTTTTCATTTTGTGTTCTCACCTAAAACTAACCATTTAAAGTATGGCACTCATTGCATTTATGTTGCATGAACACCAGTACTATCTACTTCTGAAACATTTTTATTATCCCCAAGTAGAAACTATGCTCATTGAGAATAGCTTCCCACGTCCCTGTCCCAGCCACTGGCAACATCTAATGCAATGTACCTCCCGCTATTATTAATATGTTTATTTGAGTTATTTAGTATGATTACAATTATATAACAGTGCTCCTTTATGTCTGATTTATCTTCCTTAGCATAGTGTTTCAAGACTCATCAATGTTGTCATCTGTATCAACACTTAATTAGCTTGCATGGGCAACCATCATTATTTGAATATAGATTTTTTTAGTTGCTCCACCACACCACTTGTTTCTTGTTTAGTTTAATTTTTGTTTGTATTTTGTTTTGTTTTGTTTTCTGGGGCTCATGAGACTCCAGCCTGGCCTCACACTTGCTGTGTGGTAAGGATAACTTTGAACTCCTTTTTGCCCCCCCACATCTCCCGTATTGGAGAGTGAAGAGTGGGAGTATTGTCTACTGTGTTGAACACTTTCCTAGTGTGTGAGCATCCCTGAGGTTTATTTTCAGCACCAGCAGAAGCAGCATGGGAAGTGAATGAAGGAGGAGGTATGGAGAAGGAGGGTTTATGGAGAAGGAGGGTTTATGGAGAAGGAGGAAGAGGTAGAGGAGAAACTATTTTTAAAAAGTTCACTGCTTGGAGAGTTTCGGGCAATATCAAACTTCCACAGAAAGAGCATTAGGAATCCAGCATGCTGAATTGGAATGCCATGT
Organism: Mastomys coucha; assembly: GCF_008632895.1. Taxonomy (NCBI): domain Eukaryota; kingdom Metazoa; phylum Chordata; class Mammalia; order Rodentia; family Muridae; genus Mastomys; species Mastomys coucha. The sequence continues at coordinate 56,926,362 of NC_045030.1, read as the reverse complement.
TCCCCATATTGCATTTGCTTTCCATTTTCTTAACATTAAAAACAAAACAAACAAGCAAAAATTCTGCTAATTAATAGGACATGGGAATGGATTTGAAAGCAAACTAAACTTACACTTTGCTTTTTCCAAGCTCTCCCTTGCCTGGGAGGAGAACCCAAGAACAGGGCTTGATGTCAAGGCAGGAGGAGCTTCCTCCAAGTCTAGTTAAGGAAGTAAACCAAAGCCTTCCTTTCAGAAGAGCGGGACTAGAAGCATAATTAGGCTCCTCTGCTGGATAATGACATTTTTAAGTATTTCCTCCCTCAGCACGGTCACAAGCCAGCTGTTTGCAACTTTCAAGTGTGTCCTTTTTAATTCATGTTTAATGGAGACTTACCAAGCAAAGGCCTATGCCAAGAAATAAACTAAATTAACCTTTGAGGGCTTGTCTTCTCGCCATAGAGTCATTATTGAGGAAAGAAAAGGCTCATTTGCTGCTGGCTTCCTCTTCAGTGCTTCCCAGTGCTTACCGGGACAGCATTTTTATACTTGATGGCACTTTGTGCCTGTCTTTCTGGATTCTCCAGAACAAACAGACCAAGCATAACTCTTGTTTTGTCTCAAGCTGTAGTTACAGCACAAAGAAAATTTTATGGCAAGTGCTCTGTCCATTGGAACTTGTTATTAATAAGGGAAGCCTTAGAGGACCATTTATTCACACAAAACAAGAAACCAGGGGGAAATTAGCTTTCTGTATTTCATCATAAATCATGCATAATTTAGGGAATAGAGAAGACTATTGATGAGGCCGAACAAAATTAGTTTCTTGTTGCCAAGAAGAATAAAAATATTCACTACAAAGCTGTCTAATTTCCTAAATATTTTAAGTGTCCTGAAATTTCATGCCACCACAACTTTTGTTGTCATCCTAGCAAAGATGGAGGACGGTATTGTCACAGATTCAATAAAAACTTTTAGAGGCAGAAAGGACCTTAGAAATGTCCAGGCCAACTCTATTTTACAGATCAAACACCTGAAGTCCAGGGAGCTTAAGTGACCTATTCCAAGTCACTCAGAACCCAGGCAGAAAGTAAACTACAAAAGACAGGACTCATGTATTGATTAAGAATGGTCTGGAAACAAAAGATGGCTCAGAGGTTAAGAGCACTCCCTGCTGTTGCAGAAGACCTGGGTTCAATTCCCAAGACCAATATGGTTGCTCACAAACCACTTGTAACTCCAGTTCCAGGAAATTCTGTGCCTTCTAGTCTCCTCAGGTACCAAGCATGTATTTGGTGCATATACAAACATGTAGGCAAAACACTAAAAATAAAATAAAAATAAAATAAAAATAAAAGTCTGGGCTGGGTATGGAGATGTGTGCCTTTATTCCAAACTCCCAGGAAGAAGAAGAAGCAGGTGGCTATCTGAGTTCAAGGTCAGTCTTGTCTACAAAGCAAGTTTTATGTTAGCCAGGGCTAGATATTGAGACCCCTGTTTCAAAAAGTTACAGGCTGGACCCTCCCAGCAAAAGGATTATGTAATCTTTGTTACCAGTTTCCTTTACATCAGTAAAGCCACAGAGACTTCCAAATTGTATACAAGTAACTATTGGTCAATTCATTAAGGATCCAAATATCGTTCATTTAATGCTTAGCTTCTGAGAGACCATGGCCATTAAGTCTCCTAATATTAAAGGGGTTGAGCACATTTCCAAGATTCCTATATGATGGATGATGAGTCTCTTTACTTACATATTGCAGGCTTTTGAAAATCAATTCTGTTTACTTTGTCTAAGACAGAATTTCACTATGGTGACTGGGACTCATTATGTGGAGCAAAGGTCAAATAGTGACCTTTGATCTTGAACAGTTTCCTGCCTCAGTCTCCACAGGGCTGGACTTACAGGTCTGTACTACCAATGCCTGGCTTTGTTTTAAATCATAGACTATCAAGGAAATAAACTGTCTTTGGGGGGCATTCATATGGCTTTCTAGTCTTTTCTAAATGCACAATTTCAACTATCTGACAACAAAATTTATCTACATAATAGAATTTTCAAGCACAACTTTTAACATTCTAAAGTAATTTAAAACACTTGAGAGGAATCATAATTAGTTTCCCCCATAGATATCCAATACTATAGATGCACTTTCATCATGCATTTATATATAGTTGCTTCTAGGTGAATTAAAATTTTTCATTTAGACGATGAGATTAAATATATCCTGTTGTGGGAATACTAATAATTCAAGGAGCAGGGACAAAGATTAATGCAGATTAGAATCCTAATGCGTGTGCTTTTAATAGCTTACTTGATTTACTTTGGCACTAAGGAGCCAATGAAACAAGCCACCCAGCCAAAACTTTAAACCTAAAGTAATCCTTAGTTTTTAAGAAAGGAGATTTCTAATTGTGAGAGTTGTTTAACAAGAGAACTAACTGCTGTGCAGCTGGCTCATAATAAGATTTCAAGCCGTGGCTGAAAGAGGATCTTTCTGGGATCCATTGGATTGTTGTTGTTGTTGTTGTTATTTGGTTTGGCTTTCCTTTTGTTTTTGTTTGTTTTGTTGCTTTTTTGAGGACAGCCTCTCATAGCCCAGGGTAGCCTCAAACTTGCTATGTAATGAGGAAACTCCTCATCCTTTGACCACCTCTAGAGTGCTGGGATTTCAGCATGTGTCACTGCTGTGGCTTGGTGTTTTTTTCTTAAATGCAGGACTTTTCTGTGTTTCTTAGGCTGGCCTGGAACTCTATCCTCTCGTTTCACTCTCTAGACCACTGAATACTAGGCATCTGCTTGGAATTTTTACAAAAGTTGCTTTATTGAGAGACTGATTAAAAACACTTCCAAAGTCCTTCCATTTTAAGAGTAGCTGGGGGCAGGAGGATGGTGGAAGTCTGACTGAAAACTACAGAAACAAAAAATTAGATTCTAAAGAGCTTATGAGTTCAATAATCTAATAACTTCCACCCTCCTCCAGGCCCCTGCAAAGTCTATGCAAACAGTTCTAGCTTTCTTGAAATGAGTTATATCGCCAGTATATCTTTCCTCTTCTCCTCCCTCTATCATTTGTGTTTGTTCCCTCTATAGTCCAGGCTGGCCTTGAACTTGCAACAATACTGCTTTACTCTCTTGAGTGCTAGGATTACTGGGGAGCACCACATGCTGGACTCTCATATTTCCCTTCTCTGGGGTCTTGAAAGTATAGAGAGCTTTGCATTCATGTCTTTGGGGTTATGTTATTATAGATTGTCCTTAATGTCCTTAACTGTCGTTATGTCCTTAATAATTGATACTTCTTGCCTGGAGATAGGGATAGTATTTCAAACTTTCTCGTATATCATACAGTTTTTAGAAAGTCATCAGGTATTTGTTGAACATCCTTGAAATTGCTGATTTGGTTGATTTAATTATCATTAAGTTTTTCTTGTTGTAAGGCAGGGTTTTAGGCAGCTTAGGCTATCCTCAAACTTCATACACAGCCAAGGACGGGCTTGACTTCAAATCTTCCTGCTTCTAGTCCAAGTATTGTGATCCCAGGTATGCACCACCATGCCTGGCTAGTAATCACAAGTTTTTTTTAAGAACTCTGCTTTTTTTTCTGACCCAGCAATTCAACTTATTAATAAAGTGAGCTTTCTTGTTTAATCTCAGTGAGTTAGTCGAGTAAATACATTGCTATCCATTTATAAAGTCATAAGTAAGATAAGAATGTAATTAAATACACATACTGGGCTTAAACACCGTTCTTTGAAGTATTTGAGAGTTAGATTGAGCTACATTTCCAGGCCCTGTTTTAGACTTTTTTTTTTACTAGTGTGTATTGTAACATTTTCATACCTGTGTGGAGTGTACTCTGATAACTTCCATCTCCTTTATTATTTTCTTGTTCCGCACACTTGCATGATTTCCAGCCAACCAGCTTCTAGTGCATTGTCAAACTATCTGTAGGGACACTTCACTGTGAAAAACTAATATGACAATTCTTGGGATGACAAAGATTTCAAAACACAACTTTAGTACAATTTTTAAAACTAAAAAAACTGAAACACAAAACATCGTGAAAAAAATTACAATTGCTGTAATGTTAAAGTCAACAATAATAACAAAATTTAAGGAATGGGAGCTAAGTAATCCTAACACTTGAGAAGGTGCAGGTAGGAGGAGCAGGAACTCAAGGCGAGCCTCAACTACATAGTAAGTTTGGGACCAGCCTTGACAACATGAGACACTGTCTCAAAAATTAAAAAAAAAAAAAAATGAGAGGAGGAGGGCAGAGGAAGAAGGCATAAATATTTCTAGTGTATAAAACTCAAAAGAAAAGAGAATGAAGCACCACATTATCTTTGATTCTTAGCATATCACAATGAGTTGTGGCATTCTTCTGTACAACTAACTAAACCAGTTAAAACTGGCTAGCTATGTGTCACAAGATTATGTTCCCAATACTTATACTAAGGTGAGAGAATCAAGAGTTCAAGGCTGGCCGGGAGGTGGTGGCGCTTGCCTTTAATCCCAGCACTTGGGAGGCAGAGGCAGGCAGATTTCTGAGTTTGAGGCCAGCTCTGTCTACAGAGTGAGTTCCAGGACAGCCAGGGCTATACAGAGAAACCTTGTCTCAAAACAAAGAAAGAAAGAAAGAAGAAGAAGAAGAAGAAGAAGAAGAAGAAGAAGAAGAAGAAGAAGAAAAGAAGAAAAAAGAAAATTCATACAAATGTAAAGGGCTACAATTTGTTGACATTTTCTTTTCCCTCACACTTAATTAGAATGTAAAGTTGATCAGGGCTAATCAGTTGAACACAAATTCAGTGAAGCCCCAATTACTTATGATTTTCTTTCTATTCAATTAGCTTTTATTCATCTTGCTGTTTCCTTATTTACACTTTCCCAACAAATTAAACACCCAAGGATTCCTGTGCAAAATAAGCAATCCTTGGATCTGTGGATAACTAAGTGCATTGATTTTCATAATTGCTTTGATAGATGACATTTCCTTCTTACATAGAAACTAGCAATTACTGAAAGCATTATTTAAAACAGGTATGGACATTAAGAACCTATTTATTTTTACAGTACTGGAGATCAAGCACAGGTCCTCAGGAATGCTAGGCAAGTGTTTTACCACTGAGCTGCACTTCCAGATCTAAGCAAGCAATTTGAATATTATATTCCTTGGTGGTTAATTGAACAATTACACTTCATTAAAATCTACGATCTTACATGTTTCATAATTTCACTGATTTGTTCCTATAAGTAAATCCAGATCTCAGTTCTTAAACCAAATGAAGGCACTAAGGATGTGGCTCATTAGTAGAGTTACTGCCTAGCAGTTGAAAAAGTGGACTCTGTCTCCAGTCACACAAATCAGAGAAAACAAGCAAATTCAAGGGGTAGCATGAGTGTGTTGGAACACACCTGTAATCACAACAATTGGGAGGTGGAGGCAGGAGGATCCTGAGGGCCAGCCTGGGCTACATGAAACTTTGCCTCAAACCAACAAAAAATGAAAGTGAAACATTTTCTAGGTATTCCTGACTGGATTTTCAGCATAGATTTTATTTGGAGAAAACACAAAAGTGTTACTGCAATGAAGATAAAGGAACATACAGGAATCAATCCTGTGAGCTCTTGATACATGAATTATGAAAGTGGATAAAAGCTAGTTTTTAAAGTTTCGATCCATCATAGTTCTTGTTTGTTTGTTTTTTTCCTGGTTGATACTTAATAGTGAAAATGTAAATTCTAAAGCACAACTCCATTGCTTCAGAATGGCCATTTTAACTGTATGTGTAGAGTTTGGGACTGGGCAAGTGTTTTGAGTGGCTGCCTTAAACTAGCTGTATGGTTTTTATTCTTGAGTTAATTAGAATAAAGTGAATTATCATTAAGAAACTACCAATTTCAGTATTAACCAAATTCCATCTATCTATCTATCTATTTTGAGACTGGATCTCACTCTCTAGCCCAAACTAGCCTGAATTCACTCTGTTGGCCAGGCAACCTTCTGACTTTGCCCTCCTGAGTGCTGGAATTATAAACATGTGTCACTATATTAGCTTTATTTTTCTAAACATGTTTTGTAAACAGCTTAGTTCTAAACATCTGTTTATAACTAAATAGATAAATTCTCTTATAGCATACAATGAACTGTATAAACACATTTCAAAATACTGACCAGAAACATTCGCCTGTGAAAAAAAACAAAAAAAAAAAACCAGCCCTGCTAGGCTGGGTATCTGAATGCTTGCCTTGTATAGCTGAGGCCCTGGGTGTAATTCTAGTTGTATCTATGTAAAGGCAGACTTGCTATAGTCATTACCTTGATGTAAGTATTAATGGTTGCAGTTTACATTTTCTTATAATACCACCTGCCCATGAGATAAAAACTGATGCTTAAGAAGAGTCTATGTGACTGATAAATGATTAGGGATACTGTTTAAAAGTGACCCAAGGCGGCCTGGAAGGCTAATTCCATGATAGAATATTTGCCTAGCATGTGAAAGGCCCTAAATTCAATTCTCAGCAACACAACCACAAAAGTACCCAAGAGATAAACTTACTAGCCCTTCTTACAGTTAAAAGCACAGTTGTCATAGCAGACTCTGTCCCTGCTGGGTGAAGCTTAGACCACTACAGAAAAATGACTCATTTCCCCCTTCTCACCTAAAATTAAAACATGAAAAACAAAAATGCATTCCTCATAAAAGAAAATTTGAAATATGCTTTGGTAATCCTAGTATTGGTGTAAAGGTAGTATTTTACAGCTGTCTAGCATCTTCAAATGTCTTGGCCAATTGAAGCTTTATCAGCTCTTGATTATCCTGCAGGACTGAATTGCTCCTTATCACACACACTTGAAAGACTAATCTTTATCTCACAGTCCGGAACTTTCCAGAGTCCTCAATCATTTGAAGAGTTTTCCTGACCAGAATCCTCTATACTATTGCTCCCTGCCTTTCATTTGTGTTAATGGGTTCCAAATATGACAGAGGTTGTTTCCCAGGTGAATGTTAATATTCCAAAATACTTGAAAGAGATTAGATTTCAACTTACCTGCTATTGAGTCTGATCACTAATGATCAAATGAATTTTTATCAAATTTGTATAGGATATGCATGGGAGAGTCTGACAACAAACAGAATTCACTTTGGAATTGCCTTAGGGATGCACAAACAAATAAGGCAGCTGTCTTCTAGATAGCTGAAACCCAGATACAAGATGTGTGTGGGGGAGGGGAGTAAGAGAGAGAGAGAGAAGAGAGGAGGGTGGTGCTGGGGGAAGACATGTTACAGGGAAGAGACCAAGGTTTTTTTATGCTAAAAGTTGCAGGCAGTGCGGAGGATTGAACCCAGGACCTCATGCATGCTGGGCCAGAATTCTACAACTCAGGCACACTATCAAACCCAAAGAAAAATTTCAAAGAAAATGTCACCATGTAATAAAGTATTTTGCGTATAACTGTAGCAAAAGGAAAACAACTCCAATGCGGTAAATTACCTCTAATTTAAGCATAGTATTGGTTTGCGTATTTAATTAAACCAGAGCCAGAAGCATGCTAGAGAAGCACTTCACTACTGAGCCTCAACCTAAGTTTTATTTATTTATTTATTTATTTATTTATTTATTTATTTATCATATCTGTAACCAAGGATTGCCTTAAAGTCTCTATCTAGCCAAAGGTGACCTTAAACTTCTGACCTTCTTGCCTCTACTTTAGTTTATGCAGTGATAGGAATTGAACTCAGATCTTGGTTGCATACTATGCAGGTACTTTACCAAATTATCTCTATTTCCCAATCCCATACTTTTAAATATACAAATGACTTCAACTGTCTAAGAGCTCTTAAATCCACGCCAGGCAGCTCACAACCAGTTGTAACTCCAGCTCCAAGAGATGTGACATTTTCTGCCTTTGAAGACAGCTCCAGTCACACACATATACCCAGCCACAGATCCATACACATGCACATAATGAGAGGGAGAGATGGAAAGTATGTAAATATAGTATTCATGCATGAACTTCCCCCAAATTAAACATTTAAAATAAATAAAGTAAGTTTTTAGACAGGTGTGGTGGCTTTTAATTCCAGCACTTGGGAGGCAAAGGCAGGTGGATCTCCATGAGTCTGATGCCAGCCTGGTCTACATAATAAGTTCCAGGCCACCCTGAGTGTAACAGAACAAAAACAATAAACAAATAAAAACAAAAATGAATAACATAACATTTAATACTAGCTAATTTTACAACATAAAGTTATATTCGCCATTAAAAGGAACCATTACTTTTTGATGTTTCCAGGTTACTCGGTCTAAAAGGTCTGATGGTCGTGTGAATTCTAAAAATAAAACCATCATAGTTATTACAAGAAAACTTTGAAACAAAAATCAATCAATTCATTATAAATAATTGACTCTATATACTAATGAGAACTGTGTCTATTATACAGTATCATATCTCTGTATTGCCTTTCTCTAAACATTAGTATGAAATAAGAAAAAAAACAAAGATGAAAAAGTTCTTGCAGTTCTGGGGATTAAAGCCATGATTTCCTGCATGATAGGCAACCACTTCAGAGTATTACCACTAAGCTACAGATCCCCAGGGATTTTTCTTTCAAGTGCTTTAGAAATCTTGGGGTATAGGTGAGTTGGTAGAGTGTTTAGCCAGCACGGTAAATGCTCCAGTTTGATCCCCAGCACTGTATAAACGAGATATAGTAGTGCATGTCTATAATCCCAGTATGTAGGAGGTTGGATGATGAGAAATTACACTACCGACTGAGCTTGATGATAGCCTGAAGTATATGAGATCCTGTTTTAAAAGTAAATAAATAAAGAGGTTTTGATAGCTGACACTTAAGAAGAAATTCAAATTCGGTTAGAGAAAGACTATGGTCAAGCCAGGTTTAAGGAATTGCTGAATTCATCACATATTATTAGTCACTTGATGCTTCTTTTCAGTATAATTGAAATGATAAATGGAAACAAATAGCATTTTAATTTAACTAAAGAGAAATAACTTCTTTGTTTTTACAGAACTTTGAGCTGTACTTTCTTATAAGCCACTGAAATGAAATGGTTGGGGGCCACAGGTAAATTCATTGATAGAGTGCTTGCCCTGCCTACACAATAGCCTGAGCTTTATCTCCAGCATTGCAAAAGAAATTTACTTTACAAGTAATTTAGTATTTTCAGACAACATACATTTAGCATTGTCATTGTCACTTGGCCTGATAGCCCTACAATCCTAACTATTCAGGAGGTCAAGCCAAGGAGATGACAAATTAAAGGCCAGTTGGACATACACAGTGAGTTCAAGGCCACCCTGGGTAACTTATCAGCATGTTGTCTCAAAATAAAAAGTAAAATGAAGGCCAAGGGTATAGCCTACTGGAAGATTGCTGGACTAGTATGCACCTCTCTAGTATGAGTTCCATCTCTAGGAAAGAAAGGAAGAAGGAAGAAAGGAAGAAAGAAAAAAAGAAAAAAAGAAAGAAAAAATAAAGAAAGAATAAAAGAAAGAAAGAATAAAAGAAAGGAAGAAAAGGAAAAATAGAAAATTGCAAAAGACAGAGAAAAGAAATGGCCATATATGAGTCAGCACTTGGGAGGCTGAGGCTGGAGGATTACCACAAATTCAAGTCCAGTCTAGAGAGAAAGACTTTGAATAAACAAACAAAAAATAA
>NC_045030.1:56899122-56916683 GCF_008632895.1 Mastomys coucha | reverse complement strand
GGGGCTTGAAGGCAAACCACTGTAATTCCCACACATTTGTAAGGATGGAGAAAAATTACTGTTAAAATTTGAATAGATATTTTAAAATCAATTATTTTTCTCAGAAAACAAATCAGTGGCTTCCTAGTGCATGCAGGCATGATGAGAGAAGACTGAATACAAAACATTCCAAGGCAATTAGTGTAAAGAAACTTTTATTCTCCTGATGTAATTGTCGTCTCAGAAGCTTACTGTCTCAGTCTGCTAACCTAAGCTTAGTCCTGGAAGCTTCTAGCCTCTGTATCATATCTAAGCATGAAATGTTTTCAGTCTCTGAGATTTACTGCTGAATAAGCTCACCCTTTCTAGTTCTTTTTGATCTCTGGCTGGCTGGTCAACACAGCTGTTCTGGCTCAAACTCCTTTCCAAGCTGACTGATTCAATCTGGATTCTCTCACCTTCTGACTGAATTGCTCCACTTGGCCTCAAACTAACTCTAGCAATCTGTTCTAATCTGTCTCCTCGTTCTCTGCCTTGTTCTGACTTCACATGTGTCTAGCTTGTTGTCTCTCCTCTCTCTCTCTTTCTCTCCTGTCTTTGTACAACTTTCTCAGTAAGACTGCCTGCCTCCTTCTCTCTATACTGACCCTCAAGTAGCTTTTCTTTCCTCTCTCTTCTTGTGAGAATTGGGCATATCCTATTCTGTCAAATATTTCCCTGATTCATCAGTTTATCTGCCACTCAATTCGAACTTTCAAACAATGGTGCTTCCTTCTCCAAACTAACTTTACCTTCATTGTTTGTGATTAAAGATGTGTACTAAGCGTGTGTCTGTATTCCAACCAGATGGATTAGAGATGTGTATTAAGGGCTGAGCCATACCACAATTAGAAAAAAAAATTTTTTTTCAGTGAATAACACAATCTTGGGATTCATGCTGTGGTCAAATATTATGCAACAAATTAGCATGAGAACTGCTCTATAGCTTTACTATGGTTGTTACAGAAATGTACATTATTCCAAAATAAATTTAATTATACATTTAAAAGTTGCTGAATTTAGTTGGACTGGTATAACATGTTTAAGAAATGAAAAAGAAAGAAACTATATTTCATGATTCATTTTATGTTTGTTTTTGAAACAGTCTCACTATGTAACCCAAGCTGGCCTCACACTGGAGATTCTCAGGCTTCAGCTTTTCAAGTTTACAGGCAGTTTTCTAAAATTACAGGCAGTTGTCAGCAGGAGAACATCACAAAGACTTATATAATAGTCAAATATATTCCCCTAAATGCTTGAGTGGGTGACTATTGATATACTTCAACATTACAAGAAACATAGGCTTTTAGGCACTCCTTCCTTACCTTCTAAGGTTTTTTGGTGAGAGAAGCTACTGGGGAAACTGGATTTACATTAACGTTCCTTATAGTGGATGATTTCATGCTGTTGTCATTCTGTGTATAAGAGAAAGAAGTATACAGTTACAGCACTAGCTGCATACTAATCAAGTACTAGGGACCAATAGCTATAGATGAACAGGGAAATACTTAGTGCAGGATCATAGTACTACAATGAGGATGTCTTCCTATGAAGCAAGTGGCGGGGGTTGGGGGTGGGTGGGTAAGATTCATGTAGATAAAGCAATGGCACTCTTTTTTTTTAAGTTTTATTGTAGTATAATGAGAAAAGTTACACGATTTCAATTTATCTGAATTTGTTAACATTTTTTTTACATATTTTCTTTATTTACATGTAAATTTCTCCTTTCCCAGTTTCCCCTCCAAACAAACAAACAAACAAACAAAAACAACAAGAACAACCCCCTGTTGCCTCCCCCCCTCCCCATGCCTGCTACCCCACCTTCTCCCACTTATTGGCCTTGGTATTCCCCTACACTGGGGCACAGAACCTTCACAGGGCCAAGCTCCTCTCCTCCTATTGATGATCGAATTTACAATACTTTACTATACACATGCTGCCATATATATATGTATATATATATATATATATACATATATATGTGTGTATGTATGTATGTATGTATGTGGGAAACTGAGTGAGTCTCTGTACATCTTATATGTGCAGGAACCCAAAGAGGTCAGAAGAAGGTGACAGAGCCCCTAGACTGCTGTCACAGGAGGTTATGCATTACTGTGTGTGTGCTTCTAACACACCACTATGTTTGTGAAAATGGAAATTTTCTACAAATTTAAAATGTGAATACTGTACCAGATTTAGACATTCTTCCCAACTCTGACTTATCTGCATTGCAGTATGCATGTCCCTGAAGAAGAAAAGAAATTAATACTGTAGTCAGCCCATCTGAAGGAAAAGGTGGAACTGAATATACACATGATGAAAATAGTAACGCATAGTGCTCACCGTTCATGCATTGCTTCTCTGCTTGCTATATCCATACCTTCTTCCTAGAAGGGAGGGAAAGAATGGTAAACCAAGTGCCTAATTCCTACTGTTCTACTAAATTGCATTTCGGTTGGGAGTTTCAAATTTTCACCAAGATTTACTTTATTCTCCAGGCTATGGAAGAGCTACATTGTTTCATTATTAAAAATCTCTACATAAGTGTCTGGCTCTCTACTCTTTGTTACCCTACAAATTACCACAACAGTAGTCTACTACTTATGCAGTGCAGCATATCAAAGGCACAGAGGCTGACTGGATGAGAAACTCTGTACGTTACAGCAGTTGAGGAGGAAAACACCAACATTCACAATTACATGCTTTTCTCTACTAGTAGTACTGTGATGGTCTTAGTCTATAGCATACTAAATGCCCAGCAGTATGGATTTATTTAAGAAAGTGATAGGATTCAAGGATGATTTAAATCAAATCATTGGGGTTCAAAATATGTATTACAGGGCTGGTGAGATGACTCAGTGGGCAAAGGTGCCTGGTGACTTGGTTTTATTCCAAGGATCCCTATGATGCAAGGAGAGAACCAGCTCCCCAAAGTTGTCCATTGACCTCCACACTTGCACCCTGGAATGTCCCATCATATAACTACAGGCCTAATTAGTTAATTAATTAATTAATTAAAATTAAACCATGCATTACCTAAGTGAGGAAAGGATGCTGTTTGTATAAAATTGTTAAGAGGGACATTTAGAATATTTAACAAAGAAGTAAGAAGTATTAGTAAAAATGTGGAGAAACTATAACCTTTGGATACTGTTGGTGGTAATGAAAATGGTATTGATTCTGTAGAAAAGTCCCAAAAGAGATGGAAATTGGGGCTAAAATACTTTTACACAAACATCCGTAACAGCACCATTCATTCAGAGGTTGGCAACCAAGTGTCCTTCAAACAGGTGAGGATCAAAGTGTGCTATGCCCATACAAAAGAATATTGTTCATCTATATATAAAAAATAAGGTATGGCTTAGGCATGAAGTTCAGTGGTAGAGTGCTTGCTTAGCATGTACAAGGCCCTGGGGTTCAACTACCAGTACTTCCAAAGAAATTCTGAAATATATCGCAACATGGATAAGTCTTGAAACCATTATGCATAAGTAGAAAGAGCAAGGGCAAATACTGTATGATTGCATATATATATGTATATGTATATACATATATAATACATATACATATATATATATACCTAGAATAGTCAAAATTCATAAAGCCAGAAAATAAAATGGAGCTTACAGGCTTGGACTGGGGTGCTTCTGAGAATATAAAACTTGTTTAAGCGGATATATAGTTTCTTTGGGGGAGTAGGAAAGTCCTAGAAGCAGAAACAGTCATCTAACATTGTGAATGTACTTAGTACTATGAACTGTACTCTTAAAAATGGTCAAAATGGAGCAAGGTATACAGTTCAGTGGCAGAGTGCATGCCCAGCATGAGTGAGGGTCAATAGTACCTGCTATTCAAGAGAGGCTCACACGGGTAGATTACCTAAGCCTACGAGTCCAAGCCCAGCCTGAGGCAGCACAGTGAGGCCGCATTTCAAGATGGACAAAAAAAAAAAAAAAAAAAAAAAAATCCTACAAATAAACCTTCAGCTAGTAAGGTAAAGCTGAAGCAAATATTGGGGAAATGACAGAATATTATAAATAAAAATTCACATTTACTACCAGTATTGAGCTATTATTAATATTTGAGAATTTCTAAAAATAGCAATTTTTTTGTTTATTGTATTCTTTAGTATTTCTCTTTTGGGGAGAGTGGAAACATAAATAAACAAAGTCTCCTGTAGATCAGGGTGGCCTTGAACTAATATTTGTTTCTTAGGCTAGCCTTGAGCTCCTGATCTTCTTGCCTCTGCTCTGAACATTGGAAGTACAGGCATGCACGACCAATTTTGCACATAGTCGATGATTCATACAATGAACTAGCACAGTAGTATATATCCAAAATGTATAAATAAATGTGGCTTATTATACACTTTGTAGACATGTATACTCAGTTTTTATTGATGGTATGTGTGATTAAAAGAATTAAAAGGTCCACTTATATAGCTCTATGGTAGAGTGTAGGCTTAGCATCCATAAAGCCTTGAGTTTGAATCCAAACAACAAATAAATAAATACATTTAAAGATTATGGTCTATAATGTGGACTCTAAATGTCCCACGTAGGTCAAGGTGGCTCAAACTCATTATGTAGTTGACAATGATCTTGAACTCCTTATCTTCCCTCTTCCATCTTACAAGCACTGAGATTCCTGGCATGTGTCACTACACCTAGCCATTTATCTGTTTTGTTTTAGGAAAACATTCTCTGAATTAAAAATGTAATTGGCTATGACTGTTTTTAGAATTATAAAGACAGCTATAATAATAACAATAACAACAACAACAACAACAACAATAATAATAATAATAGCAGTAATGGGGCTGGTGAGATGGTATACTGGGGGAAGATGCTTGTCTCCAAGCTTCCTGAAGATAACCTGTTTGATTGTCAGGAAGTACATAGAGGAAGGAGAGAATTAGGTTCTACATGTCCTCCAACAGCCACATAAATGTCATGGCACACAAATACATACACACACAGAGACACAGACACAGACACACACACACACACACACACACACACACACTCATGCATGCACACATGCACCCCAATAAATAATTAAATCCCCAAAAAAAATAATTTAAAAGGAGCAACTTAATTTTGAAAATTCTTTAACCTGTTTGATTTGGAAAATCCGGTTGGCAGATGTACGACCGCGAGGAGGTAGAAACAGCTAAAAATTAAAATATAAGAGTCAGATTTACTGTAATGTTTTTTACTAATAATTTAAACTACAGCTGGGCGGTGGTGGCGCACGCCTTTGATCCCAGCACTTGGGAGGCAGAGGCAGGCAGATTTCTGAGTTCGAGGCCAGCCTGGTGTACAGAGTGAGTTCCAGGACAGCCTGGTGTACAGAGTGAGTTCCAGGGCTATACAGAGAAACCCTGTCTCGAAAAACAAACAAACAAAAAATAATAATAACAATAATAATAATAATAATTTAAACTACGAGCCAGGCAGTGGTGGCGCATGTCTTTAATCCCAGCACTCGGGAGGCAGAGACAGGCAGATTTCTGAGTTCTCTGGATAGCCAGGGCTACAGAGTGAGTTCCATGACAGCCAGGGTTATACAGAGAAATCCTGTCTCAAAAAACAAAAAACAAACAAACAAACAAAAGAAACATGAAGTTAATGTTATATTATCTAAAATACTTATTGAGTATCTGTTAACTTCAAAGCTTCCAAAAATAAAATTGGGGCTCGGCAGCAGTGGCACATGCCTTCAATGCCAGCCCTTGGGAGGCAGAGGTGGGTGGATCTCTATGAATTCAGGGCAAGCTCCGTCTATATAGAGAGTTTCAAGATAGCTAGAGCTACACAGAGAAACTGTCTCTAAAATCCAAAACCAAACATAAATGAATAAAATTTTGGATCTTGTTTGGAATACTGTGTTATTCAGACATCGATATCTATTGAGAATTACAATTGCTAACAGAAGAACACCAATACAATTTTTTTTGTTTACGTCTGAAGTTAATCTGCTTTTGAGACAGTCTTATGTAGACCAGATTGGCCTCAAACTCCTTATACACCTGAGCCCCTCCACTTCTGCACGTTGGGATGTCAAGTACACGCCCACATCCAGCCCCATTGCCAACTTTCCTTTCTTCAGACACCAGATATCAGTGTCGCCTCAGTTTTAGCTAAGCACTAGAGCTTCCCGAGAGGTGTTACCAGAGCAAGAAGCTCAAAGACATATTAAATCAGCAGTCAAACTGCCTCGCGTACAAAGAAAACATGAACAGAATAATTCATCACACATCTTAGAAGGTTGCTGGCAACAACTAATTTTCATAATATGGGTTGACTTAAGGCAAAGACTTTCAAGTAGTTGACAACATTTTCCTTTTCGTTGCTAAGATACTTGTTGCCTAGGTCCTTTCTCTTTTTCAGAGCCACTTTCTCCTTTATTTGTCTTGTCTCAAAGCTTATGAAAGCCCGTGTAAGAGGAGAATGAAACAATGAGGGGATTTAAAGCTAAGTATGGACACAAAGCTTAAATTACCCTCAGAATTTATCGAGAATCGATAACAAGCCTGGTTGTTTCCTGAAATGCTCTGTACTGAATTTATCATATCTGGCTTTCACATTCTGATTTTATCTATAGTGCTGGGGGAATCAAACCTAAGGTTTTGTGGAAGATAGGCATGTGTCATACCACTGAGCTCTACCCCCAGTCTCATTATATATTAATAACATAGTAAGTATATAGACAATATATGTATATATTCATATATTAAGTATATATATATGCATGTATGTTAAGAACATATATTAAGTGGAACATTTCAAAAATACCTAATGAGTACCTACTATGTGTTACATGTTACAGCACTTTGCTAGGACCTTGAGGATCTTGTAAATATGCTATCTCCCTGACCTTGAGAAAATCAACATCTAGTTAGGAAAAAGAAAAGGAAAGAAAAGAAACAGCAAAGCACAGGTAAGTGCCAGAGTCTCACAGAGTAGACAGAAATCCTTTTTGTTTTTAGATTTATTTTATTTTTTTATGTGTCTAAGTGTTTTGCCTGCATGTGTATATGAGTCCACATGGGTGCCTGGTGCCCTTATAGGTCAGATGCTGGAAGCCCCGTGTGGGTGCTGGGTAGCAAGTGCTCTTTTTTTTTTCGAGACAGAGTTTCTCTGTGTAGCCCTGGCTGTCCTGGAACTCACTCTGTGGCCCAGGCTGGCCTCGAACTCAGAAATCCACCTGCCTCTGCCTCCCAAGTGCTGAGATTAAAGGAGTACGCCACCACCGCCCGGCTTGGAATTCTTAATGTGTACAGAAGATGTTCCAATGAATGGGGAAAAACAACTCAGGTAGAGGTGCATGTCTAAGGCACAGAGAAGCTTAAGGTATTGAAAATGTACCTGGGAGGAATTGGCAGAAAATAAATTAAATGAAAAGTGGCTGACATGGAATTGTAATTTTTGGAATTTAGCCTCTGTTTGCAGTAGAAAGCAAAGTATAGACTTCTTGGCATTTCTAAATTTTTTTTTGATTTTCAAAATAGGGATTATATAATATTATGAAAATTTATAATATTCAAAACACTGAAACACTTCCTTGATTTTTTCTAAACTTGATAGGAAATTTTCACAAAAATTCTAAGCGAGTTTAACACACATGATGTAATATAAGGTTAATTTTTATAACCGTGATCACTTATGTTACCTAAGTTCTCACCAAAGCTGTTTGTTTATTTCAGTACCTTGAAGACTAACAAACTATTTCTTGTGTTATTTAACCATTGGGAAATTGTTTCCAAAATGTCAGAGGCATTTCTAAATCTTAAAGGTCTTTAAAATGAACTATTTCCATGTGCTATGAAAGGTTAAAGACAAACAAAGCAGCAATGTGTGGGGGAAGTTTCAAGTGAAGAAAGGAGGGTGTAAAAATATGAAAAGGGGGTCTTGGGCTGATGGGACTGGGTTAGAAAGATGAGATCAGCCGAAGGTTCAAAAATCATAGGCATACTGTGGCCAAGAAAAAGAGTGAAGATGAATGTGTGTCAAATAAACACATGCTTTTATGAAAGAGATGATTTTCTGTTTTACTAGGTTTTCAATGTTATCACATGACTTTTGCAGGAGCAGATTACATCAGTGGTATTTTATCCAAAGCTGGAAGAACAGTGAGGAGTGTAAAAATGACAACACAATAATCATATGTAGAACTTACTCATGGCACCACAGATGTGGTGGCACATCCCTTTAATCCCAGCACTCAGGAGGCAGAGGCAGGCAGATCTTTATGTTCTCAGCCAGCCTGGTCTACAGAGTGAGTTCCAGGACAGGCAGGGCTACACAGAGAGACCCTGTCTCACCAAGAAGTTTTTCTTTTAAAGGGAACTCCTTTGAGTGTTCACAGAAATTACATGAGAAGATTAGCATCACTGTTTCACCATAGGGCTCCATTGTAGAAGTATGACTAACTCATATATTTTTAGTATTTGTCACACCCTTATTATATTTAAGGAGTTGTGTTTCTTATCAGAAGGAAAGAAAAGAGATTAAAACAGCAACTGATAAGCCATAGATCTTAACCTTATGATCCCTTTAGGAAACCAATGATGGAAGCAAATACTACAAAAAAAGAAGAAAAACTCACAAGAACTATTGGCCATGATGCTGCACACCTGCAATAGCAACTCAGCACTAAAAGCAGGAGGATGGGAGTCTAAGGATAACACACAGCGGAACCCTGGAGAAGCAGAGAACGCACTCTGAAACAAATTTTGCTCCTTTTGTGTTCTTTTATTTCAGAGTGGAGAAAATAAAGTCTTACCCAGAGCAAATAGTTTCCTCAAATAAAGTCATTTCGACAAAGACTGGAAAGATAGCTCAGCCGTTGTGAGTGTACACTGCTCTTGCAGACGACCTGAGTTCAGTTCCCAGCACCCAGGATATGTGCTTCACAATTACCTGCAACTCCAGATCCAAGGGATTCAGCACTGTTTTCTGAACCCCATGGGTATTTACACACAGACACACACAGATACACAAACTTAAAAAGTAAAGTAATAATACACACATACAAAACAAAAACAAAAAAAAAGATACAAGAAGCAAATATCAAATGGAAGGAAAGTAAAATGGGGTTAAAAAACCCAAAAACAACAAAACAAAACAACAACAACAAGAAAAACACCACAAAAGTGAGTGGTCATGTAGATGAATAGGAGTCAGGGAGAAAGGCTTAAGGTAGCATTTGATTTGAGCTGGGCCTTGTAGACTGAGGAGTTTGGTAGCACATTGCCACAGAAAAGTGAAAATGTTTGCTATATTTTAGGCAAGGATATAAACCTGTTGTGCATCCAGGAAGGGAGGGAAAGAAGAAAAGGAGCTGATGCCAAAAGAGTTTTAAATGATGGAGAGTTTTATAAGCTACACTCAAATTTTTAAGTGCAGAAAAATGATTGACTCCAGTAAATATAGGACTGAAGCAAGTCGCAGGTTATATCCAGCAGCACTCTTTATTAGCTTTGGGATGAACAGAAGCAGGTATTCAGCTCTGAGCATGCTTTAGTTTCCAGCCAGAGGGCCAGTCTTTTCTAGGCATGTTTTTGGCCTGATGTTTTAATAACAGTGTGTGTGTGTGTGTGTGTGTGTGTGTGTGTCTGTGTGTAAGAAAAAGAGAGGCAGACAGAGGAAGCGAGGCAGAGAGACACACAGAGACAAAGAGACACACAGAGAGGCAGAGACAGAGAGACAGAGATTTTTGGAGATAGGTTCTCACTATGTAGCCCTAGCTAGGCTGAAACTTACTAAAGGAATCAGGCTGGCCTTGAACTCACAGAGATCCACCCTTCTGCTTTCTGAGTGCTGAGATTATACACATGCACCCTTAAGCTTGGTCTTACCCCCTGAGCCATCTTAGTGGCTCATTTTCTAGTTTCTGGATGCCCACGACCATGCTATTTTACAGAAAGCTTATAAACACTCACGTTTTCATAATTCAAATTACTAGACAGCTCACAATATATAGCGTGAAATATTAATGTTTGTGATGTTTATAATCTAATTGAAAAGTCGTGGTAACATGAACTTAAAGATATACATATTTTCTATTTAGAAAACATTGCATTAGCTCAGTTTTCATTACATGTTAGTGTGTGGGAGTGAGTGGGAGAGAGAGAGGTGGAAAATTGTTCTAAACTCACTATTTAAATTTTTTCAAAGATATTCTGAATTGATACCAAATAAGTGGTAAAGAGACAGTTTAGTTTGAGACAAAGATCTAAAATTTCCTATTGGAAAATGTTGTCCAGGAAATCATGAGAGGACATGAAATGAATCTCGCTGTGTTGAGTGGGACTAAAGTGGACTTATAGAACTATAAGCCACTGGAAGACTTCTACATTGGATACATATGCCTCAACTATTTGATCAGCAGCTTCTTTTAGTAATACCCCTGTGGCAAACCAGAGATTTTCTTGCTTCCAGAGAAAGCAAGAGCTCAAAGCAAAGGACTGCTGGTGATGCTCACAAGGAGAGTGCTGTGTGTCTTTTCTTATGTGGAACAAGATATTGAAGTCAAAACAGAACTGGGTTGTGAAGATCAGTGGTAAGAAGGCTTGTTTATCAACTTGATAAACTTCCTGTGTGTCTTTTGTGGAAATTCTCACTATGCTTTTTTCTCCTAGTCTAGGAGGATGAAATTCCTTGGAAGGAAGCAAGAGTACCAGTGCCAAGAAATGATGTCCTGAGGGTAGAGTATGTGCATGCTTATGGATGTTTAAGGGAAGTGGAGGGGGAGGGAGTTAGAGTGTGTGCTAGCTGAAATTTATTCCCAAGGAGTATATTTCACTGGAAAAATTAAGGAAGTCTGGATTTGTTTTCAGAAAAGCACAGCTGGATATAGTGGCCTATGAATCCCATCACTTGAGTGGTTGGGGGAGGGTCTTGAGTTTGCGTTCATCCCATACATAGAAATAAGAGAGACAGATGGAGAACAAAAACTAGCGTGGATGGATATTTAGAAATTTAATTTTAAACTATTCTAGCTTCACTCTTTTTAACCCATTTCCTATTAAAGTTGCTACAGATAAAATGCTTAGATAATCCTGAAGGAAGGGTTCTGGGGTATGCTTAAGATCACTCTGGCCAGGCGGTGGTGTTGCACACTAATCCCAGTACTTGGGAGGCAGAGGCAGGTGGATTTCTGAGTTTGAGGCCAGCCTGGTCTACAGAGTGAGTTCCAGGACAGCCAGGGCTATACAGAGAAACCCTGTCTCGAAAAACAAAAAGCAAAAAAACAAAAAACAAAAAACAAAACAAAACAAAACAAAAACAACAAAAAAAGATCACTCTAGAGGCAGGGGGATTTCTGAGTTCAAGGCCAGCCTGGATCACTCTGCCTGGTTCCAGAAATGATGAGTCAAGGCAGCTTATATTGGTCCTTAACAAGATGTAATACAGGCTGGATAGACAGAGCACAGATTGGTGCTAGAAATGAGATAGTGCACTTGCTACTAGGGGAGCATAAACTGATTTGGAGCTTGTGGCCACCAAGGTGCAAAGCTGATGATCAGATAAACAATAGGAATCATAGAGTTAAAATGTTTGGGCCTTCTGTGTAACACAAGCCTGCAACTCCAACACTTGGCAAAAGATCTCAAATTTGAAGACAGCCTAGACCACACAGCTAGATCTTGTCTTTAAAAAGAAAAAAAAAAAGAAAGAATGAAAGAAAGAAAAGGGAAACAAGAAAAGAAAAAGGGAAATGGATGAGATGGTTAGAAAATCATACTCTTTATGTCATTTCACAAAGGGTTTGTGACACTGGGAAACCAGGAGATTTTAAGTCTAAGACCAAAGTTTGAAGGTCTCTACAAAATGTCTAGTCACACAGTAGAGCTATGTTTTATCTGAGGACAGAAAATGTTAGTGAGGCAGAGGCAGAAGGATCACAAGTTGGAAGCCATCTTAGACTACATAGTGAGAATCCACAAACAGGGAAAGAATAGGGTTGTGGGAGTCTGGGAAGAGGTGGATAATAAAAACTATTGTTCATGCTTTGATGAAAATATTTAAATTCTATAGAAATGTAGAAAATAGAAGTTAAATTTGTCCTCTGATGGTATGTTCCAGAGATCGCTACTAAGGACAGGTTGATAGACACATATATGATCATGTTAAATGCATATCTTGATCCAGGGTCTAATTTCTACAGGCAGATTGCTAATGAGGGAACTGAGGAAGAGAGAGTGCACATGTGGAAGGAATTTGGGTCTTTAATGACATCACTGAACGATCAAATTAGCTAATCCTGGAACCTCTTCTATCATCAGACATCTTATAGTCTAAGCCTCTTCTAATTGGATTTTGCTGCTTCTGCCTATAGCACTGTAATTCATCATGTCATTCTCTTAGATAACTTAGCATTTCTGTACTAATGTAAACATATACTTACATATGTCTTATACTGATAATGAATTGATACGTTGACACAATAAAAACATATGCCTTGTATTATCATAGCAAACTAAATCAATAAGCCTTGAAATCCTCATCATTAAATAAGTTAGATGAATTCAATTCTTTACAAGAGCCCACTATATAAGATGGTTTATTTTAAATACACATTGTATTAAGATGAACCTTATGTAAATTAAGAATCTATAATTCCTGTGGATGGATTTGCATTAAAATGTTGGGCACATGGTTACTGTCTACACTACTATCAGTAGTAAAAACATTGTGGGATTGAAAAGGTGGATCAGTTTGTAGTGTTTTCTATGCAAGCATGAGGGCCTGAGTACAGATCTGTTTATGTACATAAAAGTCAGGCACAATTTTGTGCATCTGTGATCTCACAGCTGGGAAGACAGAGACAGGGAGATCCCTGCAACCTCCTGGTCAGCCGTTCTAATTGATTTGGTGAGCTCCAGGTTCAGTTAGAGACCATGTCTCAAATAAAAACAGTGAAGAAAGAGGAAGGCAAGTGATATCAAACTTTGCCCGCCCCAATTTTGCATACACACTTGCACATGCATCTTCACATGCACCCTTATAAACACACACACACTCACACACCCCATCTAATAATTAGTGACCATTCAGTATGTGCAAGGGCTATGCTAAATGCTTTATGCTAGATGTAATTATCAAAAAGCCTATAATGTCAGTTATCATATTCTCATCTTCCAGATGATGTGATTAAGGCATAGAAAAGGTAATTTGACCCCAAACAACTGAACTGAGTTTATAAGCACAGTGTTATTTGCTTGTTTGGTTGGTTGGTTTGGTTTTTTGAGACAGGGTTTCTCTGTGCAACCAGAGTTTCCCTGATTGTCTTGGAACTCACTCTGCAGGACAGGTTGGCCTTGAACTCAGAAATACATGTGTTTCTGCCTCCCAAGCACTGGGCTTAAAGGCATGCACCACCACCACCCAGTCAGTGTTATTCATTCATGTCCTTACTTTCCATCCTTTTTTACCACAAACCAATCTGGCCTCATTGTATCTTACACTTTTGTGCAATGAACGTAATTTTCCAACTAAATCCAGGTCCTCTGCCAGACAGCAAGTGCTCTTAAGCACTGAGCCATCTCTAGGTCCCACCATCAGCCAATTTGCCATAGTTATTGGAGTAGTACCCTCCCATTGAAGATGCAAGATACGCTTGCATCTACCTTTGCCTTCTTCTAATCTACCTTTGACTCTAAAGGCAAGGTAATTTAAAAAGTTTTTTTAATATACGTTACTTATTTTTGAGAAAGAATCTCATGCAGTCTGCATTGGCATTGAACTTGTTGAGCATGTAACTAAGGATGCTTAGAACTTATGATCTTTCTGCTTCACCTCCCAAACTTTGGGCTTCCAGGTATGAACCATGATACTTAGTTTATAGGGTGCTGAGGATCAAACTGAGGACTTTGTACGTACTGGGCTAGCATTCTATATCTCCAGCCCATGAAGGTTTAGTTTTAGGTGTGTGTGTGTGTGTGTGTGTGTGTGTGTGTGTGTGTGTGTGTTTGTGCATATCAGTATAGTTCCCCATTTAAGGCCAGAAGAAATGCTAGACCCCTGAGATCTGGAGTTGTATTGGGAACATAGCATGGGTGCTAGGAACTCCAGGTCCTGTGAGAGAGCAGCCAGTACTCTTAACCTCCAGCCCCCAGGAGAATTTTTGTTTGTTTGTTTGTTGTTTTGAAACCGAGTTTGTCTTTGGAGCCCTAGATGTCCTTGAATTTACTCTGTAGACCAGGCTTGCCAGGAATTCAGAGATCCACCTGGCTCTGCCTCCTGACTGCTGGAATTAAAGGTGTGTGCAACCTCCACCACCCAGCCCTCAGGGTGATTTTTTTTAACTGCGAGTTTGTTCATAGCAACCTCTGCCTTAAAAACAGAAAATAAGATATAGAATCTTTAGAGTAGAATGCAAGAAAAAGGTTCTGTGATGTTGTTTTGTTGGTTAGGAGTGTGTGTGTGTGTGTGTGTGTGTGTGTGTGTGTGTGTGTGTGTTAAGACAAAATCTTACAGTATAACTCAGCTTGGCCTTGCTATAGATCCCAGTCTTCCCTTAACTTCCCAATCTTCCTGCTTTAGCATCCCACAAACTAGAATTACAGACATGTGCTACCACACCTCAATCTATAAGATCTTATTGTAGTCTACTGGTTCCCACATGTCTTCCCACCTCCCATCCATTCTAGCTACGATGTATTCTTCCCAAATCAGTACATGCTCTTGCCTCCACACATTTTACTTCTAGCTCACCAAATGGGCTATTTTTCTTTATCCTAGATGTTTAAATATTTTATTTTTGAAACTTAAAATATAATTACATTGTTTTTCTCTTAACCTTCTTCCCTCCAACCTTTCCCATGTACTCCTGTACTCTCTTTCAAATTCATGACCTCTATTTCTTCAATGGTTACTTATTAGTTTGTTATTTGTGTATATGTGTGGGTATATGTATACCATTGCACAGGAATCTTAAGGTCAAAGAAAAACTTTCAGGAGTCAGTTCTGCCCTTCCTTCTCCAGTTCCCAGACTCTGGAGATAAGGAGACTAGGGAAGTAGAGATGCAAGGAAGCAGGAAGGGCAGAAGGGGGAAAGAAGGAGGAGAGGAGGGTGGAGACTGGGGACCAGGAAAGAAAGTGACAAGGGAAGGATGTGAGAAGGGAACTAGGAGGGTGTAGGAAGTGGAAGAGGGGGAGGAAAGGAGTGAAAGGAAGAGAAGAGGTTTAGGAGAGAGAAGGGGAGATCAAAAGAGCAAGGAAAAAGAGGTAAGGGAGGAAGGCATATGTGGAGAGAAGGGAAGAAGAGGTGAGAGGGAAGAAAGAGGTATTAGGGTTCTAGGAAAAGCAAAGAAGAATCACTAGCTTCCCATTGTTTTATGAGGCTAGCATTACTGAGATACCTAAGCCAGCAGAACTATCACTCTAATGCCAGAAGATCTATCCCAGGAATCTCAAGGTGATTCAACATAAAAAAAATCTACATAAGATACTCTATTAATAGCACAAAGGGGAAGAACACACAATTATTTCAAATGATGCAGAAGAAGTACAACAATTCAAACTGGTAGGAGTAGCCTGGAACTTCCTTAGCATGACAAAGGCCTTTCATAGATTAGTCTGTGGTGGAAAACTAAAAGGCCGCCCACCATTCCATCAGTAAGACAAAGATATGCACTAGAGAGGTGGTGATTCAAACAAACGGTGAATGCACTGAATGGCTCATTGAATGTTGTGAACAACAATTTACATCATTTAAAAAGAATTTATATGATGAATCATTTATTTTTTTGACTTACTGACCTATAAGAATGATTTCTACTTTCCTAGCCTTTGTTTTGTTTTGGTTTGGTTTGGTTTTTTAGTTTTTTAAGACAGGGTTTCTCTGTGTAGCCCTGGCTGTCCTGAAACTCACTCTGTAGACCAGGCTGGCCTTGAACTCAGAAATCCGCCTGCCTCTGCCTCCCAAGTGCTGGGATTAAAGGCTTGTGCCACCACTGCCCTATTTTCCTAGCTTTAATTAGCAGAAAAGGAGTTATAATTTAGAGATCTTATGGTAACACCACAAATTGGAATTTATAACTACACTCTCAGATGAATGTGAGAGAAAAGTTGAACTAAAGAGGGACTAAAAATTACTTTTAAGAGAGCCTGAGATGGAAACTAGATGGCTTTACATAAGGGATTTAAAAGCTAATTCAACTGCAGCTGCAGAAAAATAATTGTAAGTGTATTGAATGTGTTTGCTTTCCCTTAGTAATGTTTAGAGAAGTTGTTTCTCAAAGTCATTCTAGCACATTCGAGAACATTCTAGTACATTCTCAGGCTCCATCCTAGATGTTGTAAGTCACAAACTTTGCAGGGTGAGACCTAGTTGTGTTTTAACAAGCCTTCCATAATTCTACAAGTCTGTGAGCCACCACTGAAGACCAAGAGGTGTGTCTTACATAGGGATGCCATAATAAGCATTTTCTTACCAAACCATGCTGATTCCTTAATGGTGAGCTGTTCCTTCTCATTCCTGTGGGGTCAACTTGGAATCCCTGTGAATTATCACTGAGGCAAAAGAAAACATTCTGGTATATAAGATCCATTACCAAATTTTTAAACAA
The DNA here is from genome assembly GCF_008632895.1 of Mastomys coucha. Lineage (NCBI taxonomy): Eukaryota > Metazoa > Chordata > Mammalia > Rodentia > Muridae > Mastomys > Mastomys coucha. The sequence goes on along the minus strand of NC_045030.1, from coordinate 56,900,086 downwards.
ATATATCTTATAGTTAAAGAGGAACACTATGACACTGTGAATGTAAATGATTTCTTAGTGTAGATAGCTGTGCAGATGCTTACACACAGAGAGATGGGGGGAGGGAGGGAGAGAGAGAGTCAGAGAGACAGAGAAAAGAGATTAGCTCAGCTAAGCTTAAACAAGTTTCCTTGTAAGGTAAGAATTTCTCAGAGATGCCATTTTACCTCTAATTGTTCTCCTGAGAATAAGCATAATCTACTGTAACCTTGGAAATACAACATCTGTGTGTGTGTGTGTGTGTGTGTGTGTGTGTGTGTGTGTAAACCTGTAACTGATTTAATTTTATGATCAGAGCTACAATGTACAAGCACAAATTCTCTCTTAATGTCTGAACTGTTACAAAAAGAACCCTAACCAATAGCAGGGCTCACGGGCCTGCAATTGTCAGCAGGTAAACTTCGCCCTAGGGTATTAAAATGGTTTTGAATTCATTGGGTAACTCTAAAAGATTTCACATGAAAAAAATCCACACTCACTCGATATTTCTGGCTTCAGTAGAAACTTTGCAAGTTTGTTCAACCCTGGGCCACATTCCCACACTGGAAACAAGAGCAGACAAGTTAAGCAGCCAACTACTGACCTCGGAATATGGAGCCTATGTTCCCAACTTAACTGTTGCCTTCACAGGTGGCCTCAATCCTATTTGACCTTGTCACCCAGAAGAAGTCATCTTTTATTTTTTATGTTTCTTTTTTTATTGTAGCTTTGCGGTTTAACCCCAAAGAAGTCACAAAAGAATACAGATGGTTCCCATGTACTGTTTATCCAGGTTTCTCTACTGACTATAATAAATTGTTTTTAGCTAGGACTGGTAGTATATTCTCAACACTTGGGAAGTAAAGGCAGGAGAATCACGAATCCAATGCCAGTCTCAGCTACATAGTGAGTTTGAGGTTACATGAAACCTTCTCTGTCTCAGTCT
>NC_045030.1:56895982-56898893 GCF_008632895.1 Mastomys coucha | reverse complement strand
TCTCTCTCTCTCTCCTTCTCTCTCTCCCTTCCTCCTTCTCTCTCACCCTCTCTCTCTCGAAAACAAAAACTCTAACACTTTCTTCCTGCAGTTTATATCCAATCAAGAGCCAGTCTTTTAGGCTGTACCCCTAAACTCTATTTTTTAATCCATCTTATTCTTTTTTAGGATCATTGCCAAAAACCACTTCAAAGCATTTTTCCTTATACACACAGTGCACAATAGTCTCTTTGGCCTCCTCACCTCTGTTCTTTCCCTATTCCAAGCTATTTAGTAGACTGCCAGGGTCAGCTTCCTAAAGAGCAGCTTGCTCTCTAGCTCACAATTTTCAGTGGCTATTATCTACCACACTCAGGTCTTTATTGTGACATTCAAAGCCCTCCACACTCTGGCTTCAGACTTTTGGATTTCAGGGACTAGGAGAATTTCTAACAAAATGTAGACACAAACATAGCTTCTCCATTTTTCTTTTGCCAAGTATAGCACAGTGACATGAGCAGAGTTCACAGCAACCCCTCACTACAAGAGAGGAACTTAGAGGCTACAGACACAAAGTAGCTAAGAGTGTGGAATATTAATTACTCTTATTTGACTAGCACACATTATATCCATATATTGAAATACATAGAGAGCCTGAAAATGCAATTATTTGTGTTCATCTGAACTTAAAATTTTCAGGAAATAGGAATAGCAACTACCTTGATTTGATTATTACATATTATTCACATGGATTGAATGATCTTGTACCTGACAAATATGTACAATTAGTAGTAACTAATTCTTTTAAATATTATTGACCACAATTTTAAGTATTTTATTTATTATTTTACTTAGATGGTAAGGATTGAACCCAGTACTGAGTACATGCTAGACAAGTGATCTCCTGTAGAGCTACATTCTCAGCCCTCTTTTCATTCACCGAGTTGCCTAGGTTGGTGTGAACTCACTTTGCAGCTCAGGTAGCTTTGTGGATTTGTTTGCCTGTGTGTGATGCTGAGGATCAATCCCAGGTTCTAATGCATGCTAGGCAAGCACTCAACTGAAGAGTCACACCACTATCCAAACTTCTAAGAGTTTAAATAAGGACCAGAGAAAAGGTTATTTAAAAACCGTACTTTTAAATATAGTATTGAAAAGCTACCTTAAGTGTAGTATTGAAAAGCTACCTTAAGTGTAGTATTGAAAAACTGCCTTGTATATTGAAGCCAGGTATGGTGATGTATATCTCTAATCCCAACACGTAGGAGGCGGAGGCAAAAGATTACTGGCTTAAACACAGCCTGTTCTGTAAAACTCTGTCCAAAGTTTTGACATTAGAAGTTAACGAAGTGGAGATTGAGAGTATAAAGAACCCACGATGACCCTTCTGCTCCAGCCTTCCAAATGATGGGATGACAAGTATGACCCACCTCAGTCAGCTATCAAAGCATTGGACACACCATGGAAATCATGTCTGACAGACGTGAAGTCAGAGACTTGCCTATGTGAGTGCTTTTTGTTGTTTATGGCATATTTATGAGCTAGGATGAAGTCAGAGTCTTACACTGAAGGAAGAATTGGTCTAAAGTAGGATTGCACTGAGCCTTAGTCACATTCATTTTCCCATCTTAGATTTCCAGTTGCATATGCACCATTTTTCTTTACTCATGCCTCAAATTCTTAGTGTTCTACTACTGTCCAAGCTACATCTAGCAACGAACTCTTCTCTCTGCAGGTTGCTCAACACTGCCACATAGATTCCAAGTGATTCTCTACTTTTGCATCAAATTCCATGTATAGAAAAGTATATCTTGCTGGGCAGTGGTGGCGCACGCCTTAAATCCCAGCACTTGGGAGGCAGAGGCAGGTGGATTTCTGAGTTCAAGGCCAGCCTGGTCTACAGAGTGAGTTCCAGGACAGCCAGGGCTACACAGAGAAACCCTGTCTCGAAAAAAAACAAACAAAACAAAACAAAAAAACAACAAAAAAAGAAAAGTATATCTTTCCAGATGCACTATTTACAGAAGCAAATTTCCAAAATGTGAACTCCGCAAAACAGTCTTACTGTTTCTAAGAAGTCCCTGGGGTTGAGGACATCGTCCAGTGGTATTGAGTTTACCTAGTGTGTTAGAGACTTTAGGTTCTATTCCTGGGACTCTCAAAACAAAAACTAATGAGTCAAATACTCTGCTATGTTTTATGAATGTCATTTATTAGTAAAAACTACTAAAGTCAAAAGCTTTGACTAAGTAAAATGGTGAACTCCAGGTTCAGTGAGAGACCCTGTTTTAAAAAGTAAGGTGGAGAGAGATAGAGGAAGATATCCAACACCATCACACACACACACACACACACACACACAGAGAGAGAGAGAGAGAGAGAGAGAGAGAGAGAGAGAGAGATGTTATTTTTCCATAGTCTCCTTTGTTGTGCACAGTATTGCAGGGTTTTATTTAATATTAATGTGCAATTTGAGATAAATTCCATTGCCCAAGGTCTTATTGCATGAAGTAACATTTATATAGAAAATTGAATTAATGGTAATTTATCTGGTAAGCATTAGAGCTACAAAGCTTACCATGTAAGCTAATCTCTCTGCTTGGCTAGCAAGTCCCTGGGATCTACCTGTCTATGGACCCCAGGTACTAGCTAGCATTACAGGGCCTAACTGCCAAGCCTGGCTTTTATTGTTGGCTCCTTGAATCTGAGTTCACATCTTCATGCTTGTGTATTAAGCAATTTACCCACTGAACTATCTTTCCAGCCCTGACAGCAAACTTTAATACCCTTGTGGTGGTTTGAATGATTTGAATGAGAATGGCCCCACTGGCTCATATGTTTGAACACTTGGTACCCAGTTGGTGGAATTGTTTGGGGAGGATTAAGAGGTCCAGCTTTGTTAAAGGAGATGTTTTACTGGGGGATACTTTGA
>NC_045030.1:56894792-56895972 GCF_008632895.1 Mastomys coucha | reverse complement strand
AACACTCCCTGTGTGTATGCCTGTGCTCTGTGCGCACACGCACACGCAATTATTTCCTCTTCTGTGGGCTGGGGGATTACCCACTGAGATTGAGTAATTCAAGAGGTCAACTTTCTGCAGCACGTAAATTTTTGTTTGTTTTTTTTTTAAACAACTAGGTATTTTAAAAGTCCAAGTTTATGTATTTGCTTGACAACAATCTCCATCTTCAGTGTGCAGGAGGTAGAGGTCAAACAAAGGTGACAAATCAGCTGAGAAAATGAAAAAGAAATAGTCATAACATCTGGAAGCGCGAGTGGAGGGATGCTCAGCTTCTTCAGAGGAAAAGCTAAAAAATAAAGTGAAATTACAAGAATGCCATGTTCCACACTAACTGGTCTCTAGAGTTGGGTCCATATAGGCCCATCAGAAGAGAATGTTCAGGTTCAGACATGTTCAGACATCGTCAGCTAATGATGGGTCAGGAAGGGGTCCCTCAGTCTGCTCCACCCACTCCCTCTCCGCCACTAGGCTGAGGTGGGTCTTTTAGACACCGGGGATATGGGAGATTGCTTGTAAGACCTTGATAAATGAAGGCAAGGAAATTCTATTAGATGTCATTTCGTCCAATACCCCCCCTTTTGCCCTCAGGTACATCCACCCTGCTCACCCAAATCCATTGCCCAAAGGGATGCTGGTGGATCTTCTAAGGTGGCTAATTTCTACGGTGTCGGAAGCTGGTGGCAGGCATAAATCCACTTCCATAGGCTCCTGTACCACATCGGTGTTGGGGATAAAGCCTCTGCCAAGTTGGAAATTTTGGAGGGGATCCGGCTCTTGTTCATTTAAGGACATATCTCTGTGGTGAGATGCTGTAAAGAGAAAAGCAAATAGCCGAGAGTGCAAAAATAGTGTCAGAAGGCCATAGATGAGTAGGGCCACTCACCTTTGCAGCCCTGCTGTCCCTAATATCTGTGGACATAAATCTGGGCAGAACCAGCTTAAAACTGTTCTAGTTCTTACCTGGACCCCTAATTGCCAAAAAGGTCTAAATCACTAATACAGATGACTAAGTTTTCCTTTTTCTAATCCACGGCAACAAGTAACTGTCAAAACAAAAACTACAAATGAGCCAGGCGGTGGTGGCGCACGCCTTTAATCCCAGCACTTGGGAGGCGGCAGAGGCAGGCGGATTTCTGAG
>NC_045030.1:56891603-56894120 GCF_008632895.1 Mastomys coucha | reverse complement strand
CAAAAGACAAAGAAAGAAAGAAAAAAAGAAAGAAAGAAAGAAAAAGAATACTTTGCTTTCTGCCCTATATTTCAGTTTTTCCAGGACTGATTTCTTATCTTTCATGACTAAAACCAACATGCTTGCTTAATGGCATGTATGTTTCCCATAACAGCAGACAAACTGCATTTCTGTAATTAAAAAACACAACTAAAGTCCAGGAAGACATAAGAGCAAAAATGCTAAGTGTTTATGGCTTTGAAAAATTGCTTTCCCAAGTGAATCAAATGTGCAGATAAATTATTGTTTTTACGATAATCTGATATGAATATTTACAGTGTATTAGAATTGGCTGTTAGCCCAATCCTCAGCTGATTTACAGATGTAACATAGCAAAGCTTATTTTCTTAAAACAAAAATCTCAGAATACATCCAAACCAGTGTTTAATTTACGTAATATTGATGCTGTATTCATTTCAGCACTGCTTCCACAGTTCATCGCAGCTTTAACACTGTTTCCATAGCTCACAACACTTAACTTCTCATTTAGACTTTTTTAGCATCATGTGATGATGCCTATTCATAGCTAAAATCTTAATTTCATCTTAGGAATATTAGGGGGAGGTTGTCTCACACTGTAGCTCAACCTTCCCTGGGACCTACCCTGTAGCACAGGCTGGCCTGGAACTTGTAACAATGCTCTTCTTGAGTGTTTAGCGGCAGAAGCCATCATGCCCACATTCGACTTTATATTTGAGTGTGTGAGTAGATAAAGAGAGAATGCTGGGAATTGAACCTAGAGCATGACTCTAGAGAAATGCTTCACTGCTAAGGTATAACTTCAACATGTTAATAATATTGTAAAGCTTCATATTTTAGGAAACATATATAGAATCGGCCAGAAAAAGTAAATAAACCTAGTGAAATGGGATTTTTTAAAATGAAAATAGCTATAATATTTGAATATCACTTCAGAGTTTATAAAATGTTTTCGTATGTCTCAATTGGTTTAGTCATCAGCCTTGTTCAGCTAATCAGTGGTGAGCTTAAACTAATGGAATTGTCTTGAGATAGTTTGTGAAAAGTTATGACATGTAAGATCATAATCACTTATTTTTTCATTCATTCTGGGAATAGACGAAGAAAAACTTGATTATGTTCAGCAGAATTAAATTATCTAAATCCCAGACATGAGGATGATTTGGAGTCTCCATTCCTGATGTAAGACAGGTTAATAATAGCTACCATTTATTGGGCACTTATGTGCCTGGTACTATCCTAATCACTTTAAATATGTGATCACATTTAAAGCTTACAATAATTCTGTGAGGTAGGCACCATCACAATGCCTATATTTCAAAGGTGGAAACCAAAGCCCACAGAGGTTATTCAAATTCCAATGACTGAGTAGCAAAGACAAGATTCCTGTGCCTTTCTAGTAAGGTAAGAACATAGATGAGGCACTTCTGAATGTTTGTCTGAACACGATTTCTATGCTAAGAAACACTCAATACATATTTATTTAAACTACTATATGAATACATACATGCAAATTTAAATAATCTATACTTCATAGTTGTCTTGAAAAATATATGCACTACTACTTTTTACAGTTCATACAGATTCCAAAAGATTAATGATACATAACTTGGTGCCAGTAAAATCCAGTTTACCACTCCTGATCTGAAAGGCATTATGAAAATTCTCTGAGTATTTGGAAAGTTTGTAAAAAAAAAATGGTTATTAAAGTTGAGTAATGAGAGAATACAGGAAAAGGGTGGTGCTTAAAGACAGAAGAACGGTTCAAGATAAAATTGGTAACCAAAGACTATGGAATATACATGTCAACAAACGGCCATCTTAATTTTCATGACATATATTATTATTCTTGGAGATAGTATGTTTTAATGACTGTATTTTGAACAAATAAACAAAATTTCATATACCTCTGCATTTCAGAGAGTTTTTAAACATCTAAATGCAGTAACACTGAGAAATAAGCATAATGCAATGACAAGGAAAGAAAACCAGGGGCTGTACTTCCTGAAAAAGGGTTGCTCACATTGCTTCTGCACTTGATGGTAAGACCCTATTAATGATTACAGCAGCTGTGATTGCCTGCCTAAAGATCAAGCCAGTCAACATTCCTGCAGGAAGGAGGGAGGGGCTCACAATTACCCCTAACTGAAGAGCCACTGACAGTTAGTGGCTACTGGCTGAGGGAGAGTCCATTGTCTTTATTGGTTGATCCCTAGTAGATTGACCATACATTAGTGGTCGGCCCTACACCCATATGAATAGGGTAGTGCGAACTGGACTCAGTGGGTTATAAAAAAGTAAGAAAGCGTGAGGTTGTAGGGGTGGGGAGAGTTGAAGAGGTGTGTCAGACCTGCGAAGAGTTAGAGGGAGGAGTGGAGTATGACAATAATAAAAGTACATTGTATATATGTATGAAATTCTCAAATAATCAAAAGACATTATACTTAAAAATAGAAAAAGAAAGGGATGGTACAGAAATAGGAAATGACTATATGAGAT
>NC_045030.1:56887683-56891585 GCF_008632895.1 Mastomys coucha | reverse complement strand
ATTAATTCTATTACTCAAAGGGAGGAATTCTCTTTCTCAAGAAAAAATTTTTCAGTCAGAAACTGAAAACCTGTAAAGACATAGACAGGACCCAGTACATCCACAGGTGAGAATATCAAAAGGACCAAGTAGTACAAAGCCAGAGAAATACAGTACCCTATTATAGCCAGCATAACATTTAAAGAGATTAGTCTTCTTTATATCTCTACCTATATATTAGCATCCTCACCCTCAGTGGTTTCCCTTCTACAATAGGCCATGGTCTCAGACCAGTGGTTTTCTTGGACCCTTACCTTAAACCTTATACTTTTTCATTAAGTCTCCCAGTCTGCTGCCCCGCTGCCAATGGCCTCATCTCATAAAGTTGACCCCCAGACATGTCATAACCAGCTATTTATTTGGTGGGTTGTCACAGTAACCTTAAAGTAGCATTTCAACCTTTAGTTCCCACAAGAGTAAGCCAAAGAGAAGTAAATCCCTGGTCACAAACCACAAAAGATTGACATGAAAGGCAACAAAAACTAGGTAGACACTGATGGTATGAATAAAACTGGACATGGGGACTACTATTAAGCATGTACGGCTCCAAGTTCAGTTCCCAACACTCACATTAGGCTGGTCACAACTATCTGTAATGTCAGCCCTGAGGGAACAGATATCTCTGGCCTGCTCAGGCATATGAAAATACACACACACAAATAAAATAAATATCAAACATTACAAACTATTGCCATTACTCCTAGTTACCCTCCAGAACTTGATGGTAAGATCCTAATTTTGAAAACACCACATACTAGAATCAAATAACATGGGGCAATCAATCTGGTACTAGGTTTTATAGTGTTGGAAGGTGCTATGAATATTACTAGGGGAGAAAGATAATCATTATTTCTACCCAACAGGGAACCATGTGAACTACAGTAATGTTCAGCCTGGCAAGATATGCTCACTGGTACAACAGAGATTGTAGCTGTGCAGTCTGAATGAGAATAGCCTTCATAAACTCATATGTTGGATACTTGGTCTTCAGTTAGTAGAAGTATCTTGGAAGGATTACAAGGTGTGACCTTAGCGGAGGCAATGGTGTGTCACTTGGGAAAGGCTTTGAGTCTTCAAAAGACTTCTACAGTCTTAGTTACTTTACTATTGTTGGGCCCAAATGCTACAATTTAGACAACTTATAAAAGAAAACATTTAACTGGGCTTATAGTTTCAGAGAGTTAGCATCCATGATGATGGAACAAAAACCGTGGCAACAGGTAGAGCTGTGAGCTCACACCTTGATCTGAAAGAAGGAGACAGAGCACACTGGGAATGGCTACAGTATCTTGAAAAGTCAAACTCATTCCCATTCAAACTGCCACATTTTACTTCGCATGCTTCATTGGTTCATGGCCATATCTTAATTCAAAATGCATCTAGTCTAACTTCAAAAGTCCCAATAGTCTTTCAGATTCAATACTGTTTAGTAGTCTAAAGTTCAAAGTCTCTCTGAAACTCAAGGCAATCTCTTTAATTGTAACCCCTATACAATAAAAACTCAATCAAAAAAATTGGCTCTATGTTCTAGGACTCCAGTACCTGGAATCTTCAGCAGTAGAATCTTATCATCAAGTTTTAGAGACCAGTAAGGAGCAATGGCAATAGCATGCAGTGTTAGAGAGTTTATCTTTATTTGTTTGTGTTGTTTTATTTAAGAAAGTTTTGGATTTTCAAGCAGGCCTGAACTCACAATCCTCCCACCTTGGCCCCTACTACTGGGATCATGTTTTTCAATGCAACTGGAAGATTGGAGGAAATGGTGTTGTGAGGGGCTTTCTGAACCTTTAGTAGTTCAGAATTTTGCACAACCATGAGTCATTTCTTTGGTTAAATAAACTCTGATAAATTTAATTTGCCTAATGTCTTTAAATTTTAAATTTTCAATAAGCTTGATTAAAGAGTAAACACTATTAAATAACTTGTACCAAGAAAATAATAAAGAAACTATCTAAACTTTCTTTGTACATCTTCACAATAGGGACAGCAAGATGGATCATGAAGATAAGGGAGCTTGCTGAGAAGCCTGGCAACTTGAGTTTAACCCTTGAGACCCACAGGGTGAAGTAGATTGGCTTCCTCCAGTTGTCTCCTTAGCTTCAGATGTGGGCCATAGCACATGTATACACAAAACAAACAAATAAATACAGAAATTCACATTTTATAATCAGAAAGCATAAATGTTGAGGTATAAAATGACAATTGTGTAGGGTAACTTTAATATGGAGCAACCAAATTGATGAGAAAATTATTTTTGCTAGATAGAAAAAAGTATTTATTTTGTGTGTGGATCCCTATGAGCTGAAATTCAGACTTGGATGGTGGAAACTGAACTTCTGTTCTTTGCAAGAGCAGCAAATGCTCTTAACCACTTATAAGAGCTTAAGAACTGCTTGAGATGGATGCTGAGAACTCAACTCAGGTCTTCTGGAAGAGCAACAAGAGCTCTCAACCACTCTTTAGCCATCTCTCTAGCCCCGTCTTGCTAATTTTCAAACCAATTTCATAACTATTATGTTTCCCATACTTTGTAACTTTGGATGATTGAAAAGATGTAGTATCTCGGAAGGAATATTCAGTTGGTTAAGATAAGATGATTTAATATGTTCTTAGTTGTTATACTTCTATGCATGTAGTAAGTGCCATGCATGTGTTTTTAAAATTAATTCCGGCTGTCACATGCATCATATTCTGATTTCTAGAATCTCCATAAGCCTTAGAAAAAACCCAAATCTTTTATTTTTGTCTAATGGAGCTGAAACAGATGATCTGAAAAAAAAAATCAAACCTTGGTAGACAGAAAACCAACACAACTGAGGAATTTAATAAATAAGGGGGGCTGAAGAGATGGCTCAGAGGTTAAGGGTGCTTGCTGCTGTTACAGGGGACTCGAGTTCCAATCCCAGTACCCACGTTGAACAGCTCACAATGGCCTTCAACTGACGTTCCAGGCGCTCCGGTGACCTCTCTGACCTCCATGAGCATGCACGCATGCACGCACGCGCACATACCCACATATAGACTTTCACATAAAAAAAAATTTTAAAATGACTGTGGATCACAAAGGTCAGAGTACAAATTTGGAGTGAAATAACGTGAAAATCGCTTTCACTTGAATATTAGTCCAAACTACTAAAAACTGAGGCTTCAGTCTCCAAACTATTGGCTCTTTTCGAAATACGGCGCCAGGGTTCCCGGACCAATGCCACGCAGGAAGATTTTGAGCCCCCCTGGAAACGCCCCTCCCCTTTGAAGGCGGGTTGTGGAGAGAGACTATTACGCCTGCGCCATGGCCGCAGGCCCATTGGAGCAGCTGTAAGGAGCATGCGCAGTACCCAACGGGCGACAAGATGCGGAAGAGCTGGCCCCTCGGAGGCTCCCATTTCTGAAGCGTGGGAGGCAAAAGAGGCGGCAGGTTATAGAAATCAATTTGAGCTCCAGAGGGTCCCGCGGGTCATTAGAGCCAATAAGAGATAGAAGCAGCACCGCGGTGGCGCAGACGGCCGATCCCTTTTCTGAGTCCTGCAGGCGGGCAGGGACCAGGGAGTGAAAAGCTCCATCCCTACGCTGAGGGGCCCCGGGGACCGGGGCCCAGAGCATGGCGGACTGGACAGAGACCCTGAGTATGTGGAGGTGGAGCAGCCGAGGCAGCCTGGCCAGCTGTCAAGTCTTCATTGCTAGCGCTGCAAAGGCAGCCACTGTAAATGTAGCTGAGCCGCGCTTGCGGTCCTAGGCGGGAAAAATGACAGCATGAGTTCTGCCACTGCTTAGTTTCCTCCTCTTTCTTCTCCTTCTGTGCTTTCCTCTTCCACATTCTCCCTCCACCTCCTTCCCCATCCCTGTGCCCCTTTACCCTGACCTTT
>NC_045030.1:56877076-56887673 GCF_008632895.1 Mastomys coucha | reverse complement strand
CCTACTTTTCTCCGCCCTCGCGCCCAAGCCTCCGCCCATTAGCCCCCGCCCCCAGCTGCCAGTCCCCAGCAGCTCAGTCCTGCAGTGAGTCCATAGCAAAGCACCAGGAGCTGAGAGCACTGCCGGCTGTGTTGGCTAGCAAGTCTCCGAATGGCTCAGGAGAAAATGGAGCTGGATTTTGAGGCTGACACATCTGAGGGGGCCACCCTGAGACGGTCCAACAGTGCTCCCCTGATCCATGTGCTCAGGTGAGCTGGATTGGGGAGGACGGAGTGTGGGGATCAGAGGTTTGTCCCTGGGCAAGAAGTCTTCCTTCCCGAAAGTGCCAGTTCGAGTTCATCTAGACTCCCAACTGAGGGGGTCGAGGTCTTATTTTCTACATAGTGACTTGGTTCCCTAAATGGAGGGAAAGTTTGACCTCCCACTCTGGCCATGCCTGAGAAAGGGACCCTCCCTGTACCTGGGGGCCGTGGTGTGCAGTTCTAAAGAGAATGTATGTAGAAACCTGGCTCTGCTGACAGGTTGCTTGCCTTGGCTTATTTCCATCAGGGCCAGTCAAGCCGAATCCCCTGAATTAGGCTTGTAACTTGACGCCTGTCTCTAAGAGGTACTGTTTCTAAGCTGAGCTTGGAACCCTGGCATTAGCAGAGAAAGGTTTGCTTTAAGAAATCACAGTTTATCTAATAACTTGGGATTCCATGGTGTGGTCATAGCCTATTAAGTGATTTGGATGATTTGGATTTGTTACAGTGTTTATAGTATTTGAAGCTGCCTGAAATGCGTTGCAATGGGTAAAAAGGAGAGAGAGAGAGAGAGAGAGAGGGAGAGAGGGAGGGAGGGAGGGAGGGAGGGAGGGAGGGGAGGTTTATAGCTTAAGTCAGTCAAACACAGGTTTGAAAAAATAATGGGGGAAAATCACTCCTTGAATTTTAGTGACAGGATGTTGTCTTTTTGTGTGAACAAGACACCAAGGAGTTTAAAGTAAAAGCTTGTGACAGTGAAGGCTCACCTAAATGAAACTATTGCATTTCACTTTTGTAAGTAGACAATTCATCTGAGGTAAAATTTGAGACCCCCACAGAGAGGACATTAATTCAGGACAGAGCAGAGGATGGGAGTCATATTAGCCCCAAACCTTTCTTGAAGCACAGTTGAAGACTTGATAATGCTTTGCCTCCAATTGAACTGATTATAACATCTGTATTTGACAGAGAGGCAAATACTTTTTTTTTTCTAGATTTAAATACGATTTTGAAACTGAGGGAAGTGACAGTTGCATTTATGATGTTGTTCTTGGTATCATCAAGGGATTTGGGGGGTATTTAAGGGGAATCTGTGTCCTTTGTCTCTGTGCTACCCCACCTTCGCTCTCCTTGTCTTGCGAAAAAGTCTGGTAAACAAGCAATTGCTAAGGCCTTGGGCTGTCCCACTGACCTGCATTTAGACAATCGAGGAAAAAACCCACTGTTTTGTGAAGCACAATTTAAGTAATTACTTGAAAGATAGCATGATGTGACAGACAAGGGGAGAAGAGACCAGGCCTGGGCTCAGTTGTCTCCAACTAGCTGTGCTAATGAGTGAGTGAGTTAACCTTTTCATGGCTGTTTTCTCCTTTTAAAATGAGAATAGCTGAAATAGGTCTTGTCAGTGGTCTCTTAGAGCCCAGCCCAGTTCAGTTTTGAAAATCCTTGAATTCTTATCACAGGCAGAACAGACTGCTACACACCTAGTGATATTATACAAAGATGAATGAAGCACCTCTCCTGAGTACCTTAATATGCATTTACACTTGTTTTCTGTTTCTTTCCTTTTATGGCTTTTCTACTTTTGTTCTTATGCTGGGGAGCCTTTTCTTTATTAGAAGGTGAGCTTGGAATGTAGCTGTTTTGTAGTGCTTGTCTGCTTAGCATGTGTAGAGCCATGGCTTCTCCACAGGAACATACAGATATATTTACCATATTCGTATGGTGGTGGAGCTCGAGGTAGACCTTTAGATGGGGATATACAAGGTTCTTGATTCCATCTCTAGCCCTGAAAACAAAAATAAAAAGGTTGTTTTCCCAACTGTGGTGGTGTACTCTTGAGCCCTTGAGTTCAAGACAAGCCTGGGTAGCAAAATGCTCTCTTTGAAAAGCAAGGAGATGTCTCCAGAAGCTTGCCATCTCCCAGTTTCTTTGAGTTCAAAGTAGGAAATGGTTGCATTATGTTTGTGGAATCAGGAGACTTTGGGCTATGCTTTCATGGAGGCAAGGCTCTTGGGGGTAGGTATGAAGGGAGAGGAAGGGTTTGACAGCTGACAGTAGGAAGGAAGGCATGTGAGGTCAGAGGGGAAACATGAATAGAAAGAAAAAATGCAGACCTCTTCAGTTACATCTATTCACTTGGACATCAGGAGTCAGAGGTAGAACAGTCTTTCCGGTGCTTAGGGCAGACGTGTTGCTAAGACTTCAGTCTTAAGAACTCCCTAGCTCTTCTCAGTTGGTAGGTAGCACATGCGGAGCACTAAGTATTCCTCCTGGTTCTCTGGGGTAAAGAGATGAGCTGTTCACATCTGACAGGAACTGGTTTGAGGGGGTGTAGTTCTGACCTGAAGCAGCTGGAATGAACCAGTCTGGAGCTCCGCCCTATACCTCTCAGAGCTGTCCCCCAACCACTGAGGAACTAAGTATCTAGCAAAAGCTCAATCTGAAGCACACCAGCCTGGCTCGGCCAAGTGGAAGGTAGGGAGTTCCTTGTGGCTAGGCAGTGAGGAGCCACTGGAGAGTCCATTGTTAAGTAGACTAGAGGCTGCTGAGCTCAGGTGAAAGATAGCTTCCTTTAGAAGAAGTTAATCCTTTTATTTTATTTTATTTTCCTTTGCAGTGACCTTTCACAGGTTTTTGAGCCATATCCACTTAGAACTGGGAGGAACAGTACAACAATTATGAGCCATCATAGCTTGGTAAGTATCAGAGTAAGTATGTGGAGCGATTTACATTGGAAAAAAAAAGACTTTCAAATATAACTCTTTCTGGGAAATTAGGTGCTGGCACAATTGGTTTTTTGAAAAAAAAAAAAGATTTAATTTACACATCTTGCTTACTAGTTTTGCCAGGGCCATTCAGCTTTTGGTTCAGAGAGAGGGGGGAGTAAAGGAAGAGAGCTTCAAATTGCTTTCATTGCTCTAGGGCTTTGTATTTGTAAAAAAATTATTCATCGTTATTTATTTCTACTTGTGTCACAGTCGTGAGGTAAATCAGGATTAACCTCCAAATATAGCTGAGCACAGTGGTCTTTATTTGTCCTGGGATATAAAAAAAAAAAAATCAAATAGTGCCTGAGTGTTTCTGACATGCATCTATCAGATAATACTGGTTGTCTAAAATAAAGACCCCTGTAAAATATGTGTTTATATTCCCAGAAGAGTGGATGAGTGTGTCTTTTCTCTGTAGCCAGAGCTTTTGGGAATCACTGGATTAGATAGCTGCACTGGGGAAAATTATGAAGAGGTTTTTATATAGTAGCACTTCACATGCGGAGCTCACTCACCCTGCAGCTTTAGACATCTGAGATGTAAGCACAGACCTCTAAATGGCTGAACTAGATTTCCATAGTCTGTGCACAAAGGTTCATCCATTTATTTATAGGACAGCCTCTCTGACCTCTGAATCATCTAAAATTTATACACAATTATAATAAGCTTCCAACTCAGTGGTGTGTTACAGGCAGCAAAATCAGAAGGGGTTCATTTGGGTTAAAGGTCTGCTAATACTTGCTAGCAAGAGAGTAGGGGGAGTAACAGAAGCAGACAGGATTTTTTTTCCCTTCTCACAATATTTGTGGTTTGGCACAAGGGCTGAGAGCCTGTTGATAGTCCCAAGGGTGTCACTAGTATAGAAGCATATGATCATGTTCTTAAGGATCCCTGGCCACTAACCTTTTCTTAATTTCTACTAACATCTACACTTTGATAGTATTTCCCATGTTACAAAGTACTCTCACTCATTTAGTCCATGTAACAGTCTCCATGAAGCAAAGAGACAAGGCAAAAGGGTTTCTTTTTTTTTTTTCCCCCAATTAGAAGCTGCAGCAACTGACTCAAGTGACATAAGTGATTTGCTTAGGCTCACACAGTGGTACATGGCAGAGCTGGCAATAGAATAAAGATCTTCCAGTGCCATTCTGATTGCTATAACCTGTTTGAGAAAGGGAACACTATTACACATTTTGGAAAGATTTCCATTGAACTGGCTAAAAATACTAAAAGGGGAATGTTAGCTATCTAGAGGCTTGATTTGCTTCACCTATTTCCCTGACGATACTTGAAAATATAAGTACTTATTTTTGTTGGATATATGAAAAATGTTCTTACGTGTTATACAGCTGTGCTCCTGATAAGAGCAGCATAGCAAAGACGGGAAAAACGAATTTGCCTCTCTCCACTTCACTTAGCCCTTTTCTAAGAGGTGAAGATTCTTATCCGCTCTGGGTAGGCTCATCTGTCATCACTCCCCAGCCTTTGCTCGGGCGCCTCATTTTCTAAAGGGTCCTAGTAATTCACTGGTCCTTATATTACCCATCAACCTCCTCCTCCTTTCTAGCTTTTTTTGCTTCTTTGGAATCTAGTTTTAATCCTTCTCCCCCTTTTGTCCACGTTCCCACACCATCATGATAGTAATGACACTCTATACTAATATCACAGTGTATAAATCTTAATGTGCCATCCATGTCCCATAGTAACAAGCAAAGAGTAAAATGCTGGCAAAGGAAGTGGGAGGGCTGAGATACTAAGAAGACAAGCAGAGGTAGGACCTGCAGAATTTGCCAACCAATTAGGTGTCTGTGAACCATCTAAAATGTATACCGAATGTGAGGAAGCTTCCTCTCACTGCTGTGTTAGAGGCAGCGCATCCAAAGGGACACATTTGGGTTAAAGGTCTGTCAAAATACTGGCAGTTGGTTTGGAGCCCAAACCGAATTCCTTCAAAATAATCATAGTCCTCCAACAAACTGTAAGATATAATTCAAACTGATGGAGTTTGCAGGATTGTAGCAGCCATAATGTAAATAATTACTGTTTTCCATAAGAAATGCAAATGAATGTGTAATAGTATAAAACCAAATAAGACAATTATTCTGCTTAAGCAGCCTTACACTGTTACACCTTTTCTAAAATAACAGTTCTGGGAGAAGGAGGACTCCAGCTGGCTGAAATTCTGTTCCACTGTGACCAGGGGAGTGGTGTTGCCTCCAGTACCCAAAGAGAAGTTGAAAAGATGGGTAGTTTGAAAGGGAGATTAAGTCCCCCCAGGGGCTCAGGTCCCAGTGACACTGAACTGTCCTCCCAAGCTGTGTAACCCGCTGTTGTTGTTGGTTGGTCCTCCTGCTTTATCACTCTTCACTTCTAGCCAAAGGCATTTCTCATCTCAGATAATACAGACATCTTTTAGTTTTTAAAATTATTTTTTTTAAATATGGGTGTGAACCTGCTTGAATATATGTGCACTATGTGCCCTCATGAGGGCCAGATGAGGGTGTGGGATCTTCTGGAATTGGAGTTACAGGCAGTCAGGAGCTGTCATGTGGGTTCTGGGAATTGAACCCAGGTCTTCAGCCAGAGCTCTTTACTGCTGAGCCGCCTCACCAGCCCTGACAGCTGTCTTCTATAATACCAGTTTTCTTCTTTAAACACCTTTGTGTTCACAGTGGAGCTTCTCCCTGGTGGTTAATACAGCTTTTGGGTTTTGTTTGTTTCTTTTGTTTTGAAGCTCCTGTCACTTTGCATAGCTATTGTTTCCCATCTTAAATACTCAGTCCCCTCCTTGCCAAATCTTTGGCTCTCACCCTTCTCCTGACACATATTGTCTGGGACAGTGGCCTTCTTTCCCATATGTCCTTCCTTTGCCTTCTCTGACCTTTGTCAAAGAATGATCTGGCCTTGACTAGATCTAGCTCCTTGTCTTCTAATTTCTCGCTAGTTGGTAATCTTGCTGCTTCTACCACAACTCCATTAAGGGCTGTCCTTGAAAATGTCACTAATGCCCACTTAAGTGTCAGTGTCAGGGGGCTCATTCCTATCCCACTTGAGCTCTTCGCTTTCTTTAACACCGTTAGCCAGCATCTCCCTAAAGCTCTTAGAAAAAAATTTTCAGCTCTTAAATTATTCTTGTTTCTAGTTCTAAATATAGTTCTGTTCCTATCGCTCCCTGTTTCTGATCTCCTTTGTAGACTTACTTAATATTGAGAAGTTGTATATTTTATCATTGTTGCATTGAAATTCTGACTTCCTCCACATTTTGGCTCTGCACATGATTTCACTACCTTTTGACATTCTTTAGTTCCCACACTTACACACAGATGTGTGCTTCCCCACCTCAGCTTGTTAGAGCAACCCTGTTTTATGTCCTTACCTGGGAGTTTTAATTTTTCAATGAACTCATTAAAAGTTCAGCAGTAAGCATGTGTTGCGTTCATAATGCAAAAAACTACAACACAAAAACCACCACCAACAAAACATTACAGAAGATTTTACTTGTAAAATGTTTCTTGTTTCAAAACCTAGGAGAGAAAAATACAAAAGGGGTAGGTAATGGGCGTATATCTTTTAAGGTAAAATCATGTCTCAGTGGATAATTTTCCTTAAATTAGCTGTTGCCTAAAAAGCCCATTGTTATACCACTTGCTACATTATAATTGTTTTTAAGTTATAATAGCATAAAGCTTTTTAAGCAGAATAATTGTCTTGTTTGATTTTATACTCTTATGAGTTCATTTGTATTTCTTAGGAGAAAATACTAATTATCTACATCACAACTGCTACAATCTTGTAAGATGCACTGGCTTGAATTATATCTTACATTCTCTGACAAGATGGTGATTATTTTGAAGGAACATAATTTGGCTTCCAAATCATTTCAGCTTCTTGATGTTAAAAAATGAGGGCTTGGGCTGGAAAGATGGCTTAGCGGCTAGGAACACTGACTGCTTTTTCAGAGGTCCTGAGTTCAATTCTCAGCAACCATATGGTGGCTCACAATCATCTGTAATAGGATCTGATGCCCTCTTCTGGTGTGTCTGAAGACAGCTACAGTGTACTCATATACATAAAATAAATAAATAGTTATTTAAAAAAGAATTGCTGGCCGGGCAGTGGTGGCACATGCCTTTAATCCCAGCACTTGGGAGGCAGAGGCAGGTGGATTTCTGAGTTCAAGGCCAGCGTGGTCTACAGAGTGACTTCCAGGACAGCTAGTGATATACAGAGAAACCCTGTCTCGAAAAAGCCAAAAAAAAAAAAAAAAAAAAAAAAAAAAAAAAAAAAAAAAGAATTGCTTAAAAAATGAGGGGTTGAACCCATTGATAGAGCCGTTGCCTGGCATGTACAAAGCCCTGGGTTCATCCCCAGACCTCCATACTAGATATTCAAGAGGTGGAGACTAACTAGAGGACCAGAAATGCAAGATCATCCTTAGCTAAACAGTGAGTTCAAAGCCAGCCTGGGCTACATGGAACCCTGTCTAAAAGAGAAGAAAAGATGATATAAGCGAAAGCAGCAATTATTTTGAAGGTTAACCTTGCCTTCTTCCATTGATCCTAGAGCAGCGTGCATGCAAGGCAAAGTCTTTCCCTAAAGCTGGTCTCCCTTTAACTATTATGACTCATAGTGATAGCATTAGAGATCAAACCTTAGAGATGATTTACAGCATGGAAGCAAAATGTCCTTCTTGCCATTTTAAAGTATTTTGGAAAACATTAATCATATAGAAACTATTATGTTGGGTCTGTTAACCTATCTTTACTCATTAGTGCATCAGTAATAAAAATTGATAGCATTGGCACTGTTTTCTTTCCCATTTCACATAGCTTCTTATTTTACATTAGTGGAATAATGAATACTTCCAAGGCGCAGTCTTGTTTCCCTTAAATTTACACAGCTTTCCATTCATTTGGGAAAAGTGCTAAAGTCAGTGCCTGTCTAGCGACAGATGGTGCCTTGAGGTTGGACACCTGGTGTACTTTCTAAAGCCTGCATGCATCGCCTCTAGTGTATTAATGTTTAGGGGTTTGAAGAGCTACGTTTCTAAGAATATGAAGAATTATGTAGTAAGAGGTTGGACACTATAGTGACTAATGCTTTGTGTTACAAAAGTAGTAAATGTTCCCATTTCCTTCCCAGTGGCTGCCACCCTTACCTAATCCTGTTCTTAGAAGCAGACTGCATCAAATCTGAAGGGTCATTTTAGCTTAGTAGCTCAGTCTGAAATTTAAGACTAAAATCTTAACAAATTTTCAAAGGTGTAGCTCCGGTTAGCTGAAAGCATTACTTCAGAATACTCTAAAATACTGGCAAAGCATGGCTGATGAGCTAAGGATGGTAGTTCTCATCCCCTGGGATTATTTCAATTGTATTGGAATAATAAGCACATGGCTGAATGTTATGAATTAGCACATATGCTTATCCTTATAGGAAGAAGGCCTGGATGTGATGAACAGAGAAACTGCAAATGAAAGGTTAGTGGTTAGCAAGGCAGGGTCTAGCCCCTAATGTGCCTTGTTTGTAAGCCCTGTTTTTTTTTTTTTATTTTTTACTTTTGTTTTTTGTCTTTTTGGTTTTTTTTTAGGGAAGCACAAGCAGGAATGCAGATAAGCCAATCATGGGACGAAAGCCTGAGCCTGGTAAAGTGTTCTGATACGGGCCTGTGTTGTCATTTTCCACAAAGCTTTGCGTTGTTCGCCTGACTTGGTTGATTCTTTCATAGACTGAGGTCCCTCCTGCTTCCGCAGTGATTCTTACCTTTGAGCTCTGCTTAGCAAAATGGTTGAATGTGCCCATTTGTATTTTTCAAAATATAGGTATGTTACTCCGGTAGTCCCTAAGATCTGTGATCTGCTGAATGCGGATAATACTTTATGTTTACAGAGTGATAGTGACTTTGACAAGCCAGAGAAATTATATTCTCCCAAAAGAATTGACTTCACTCCAGTTTCTCCAGCGCCTTCCCCAACCAGAGGATTTGGAAAGGTAGGATTGTTGACAAGATATTAACTGTCCTTTTCACAGTGAGCTGTTTATTCTAATACATATATACAATTCAACTCACTTCAAGTCTCCATAGACTTGAAGAAGCAATGAGGATCTATGTCAGTAAATTGGAAAAATATCATATGTATGAGGTACTTGCATAGCTATGCTGCATCTGTCATATTTCAAAAGAACCTTTTGAAAAACAACGGAACGAAAGCAAAGCCCCTTTGGAGAACAAGAAGTGCGGTGGCTGTGGTAACACTGCCTTGCTTTTTCTAGCAATGCTTGTCGCCGTCCTTGCAAATGTTTGTGAGCAGCAGCGGAATGCCACCAAGTCCTGTTCCCAATCCAAGACATTTTTCAAGGTATGTGACTGTGAATGTCAAATGTGGAGATTGGAAAGATGGCTCAGTGGGTAAAAGTGCTCGTTCTGCAAGCATTACTTAGCCTAGCTACAGGTATAGTGAGAGGACTTACTCCTCGGAATAAGGTGGAGAGTGAGAGACCATCTTTCTCTGGCCTCCAAGAGCTTTTACCACACAAGCACATGAAGTTGAACATGCACATGCTTCCTCACATTAATTTTATTATGGAATTTTTCAGATATACATCAAAATTGTTAGAACTTCATAATGAACAAACATATGCTCACCACTTATATCAAGGCATTAACATTTTACAAGATTCTGTGCTTGAGACTTAATGCTGACTGATGGATTAATTGTGATGCTGAGGCTTGAAGCAAGAGCCCCAGTGCTTAATATTGATTTATATTTAGAAAATACACACACCACACACAAATACACACACACACACTAACATACTAACACTCATTTTAAAGATAAAAGACTATAAATCAAAATGCAAATAACATTTTTAATAAGACACTTTTCATTAACAATTGTGTTTATTTGGTCTTACAGAATTTGGGGGGGTGGTTTCGAGACAGGGTTTTTTTGTGTAGCCCTGGCTGTCCTGGAACTCACTCTGTAGACGAGGCTGGCCTGGAACTCAGAAATCTACCTGCCTCTGCCTCCCAAGTGCTGGGATTAAAGGTGTGCGCCACTACTGCCCAGCCAGAATATTTTTTAAATGGCTTTAAAATGCCATGTCTTTTCATATTGCCATATGTCGACTCAAATCACCCCACAATACAAGCACTTTGGTTTTTTTCTCTATGACTGTCCATGTTACTTACTTGAGCTATAATGCCACTTGTCTTTCATCTTGGAGGTACTTCATATCATCCTGTTTGTTTATTTGCCAAAGCAGGAGGAGTCAGAGCCCAGTCAAGTGCATTAGGCCCAGTGTTCTTGGTCCTCTCAAGAGAAAAGGTATGTGGCAAGTATGGTTGATGTATTATATATATATTACATACTTTAAAACTACTACAAGAGTAGGTCCTAAATGTTCTTATTATCCACCAGGAAAAAAGGCAAAGTAGGTGTGGTAATAAAGGTGTTTGTATATGCACCAGATCCTGACACTGCACACCTTACTAAGTCTGTGTACCTTCATGTTAGTAATATTGGGGGAAAGGATCCACCCCTTCTGGCATTGAATTTAGCCAAGCTTGTATTAGAAACTAGAATT
>NC_045030.1:56860916-56877066 GCF_008632895.1 Mastomys coucha | reverse complement strand
AAGTGCTGGGATTAAAGGTGTGCACCACCACTGCCCAGCATAGAATTACTTTTTTTCTAAAGAAATGTTAAATATTTTCAACATGTTCTATGGGTTCTTAAGTTATATAAATTGCCGTTTTATGTTGTCTATATTTGTATAATTCATATATTAATCATATTCTTATATTCATGTTATCAATGTATATTCCAAAAATAATTGCTTTTCAGTGATCTGAATCTAAGAGATATACAATTTGACCTGTGTGCAGAAATCTACAGTGGCATAGTAGATAGATCTGTAGACATGGAATTTGCTCAGGTGGAATTCACTTCCCTATCAGCAAAGTATTTGTCAGCAAAGTCAAGTTTTTAAATATTGCAGTCTGTAAAGTTTTTTATGTATCCTGGTGCTCTCTCGATAGCTTCTTCTGACGCACAGAGCACTAAAGTTTTCTCAGTCAGCAGTCATTGGAGATGGCTCTGCAAGGCCCTTGACAGCATCTGTCTCTTTAAACATGGCTGAGATATTTGATACTGGGTTAGTCATTATTCCTGGCAGTTTGACTGTATGATTACAAGTGCCAGGCACCATTTTATTTTGCTTTTTGTTATTAGTGGTTTGGTTTGGTTTGGTTTTGATACAGTCTTACTGTCACTCACGCTGCCAATGAACTCACTACATAGCCCAAGGCTGGCCTCGAACTCTTGGTCATTTGGCTTTCTATCTCCTAATTGTGATTCTAGGTGGGTGCTAACCACATTCACCTAGTTTTCTTTTTCTTTTTTGGGTCAGCATAGAAAGTAATGTGTTTCTTTAGGTGTTTTACACATACTTAGTTCTGTTGTTCCTCCTCTACCATCCGACTTTCTTGGTGCTTTTCTTATTTGTATCTTTGACCACCCTTTTCTGCTCTCCACTGAAGACCTCTTTTTTTCTTCTTAGACCTTTTTCTAGTTTCATATTCTATACCCACACCCTCACTTACACATAAATGCACATATATAAAAATGTCATCATGGGATCTCCAGGTTTCACAGACCCACATAGTTACTCATACATAATTTTTAAAAGATTTTTATCTACCTATATGTGCATCACATGTATGAAGTGCCTGTGCAGAGCACAGAGGGCATTGGGTCCTCTGGGATTGGAGCCAGAGACTGTGCTGATGACTGTGAGCCACCACTGGATGCTAAGAACCAAACCCAGGTCCTTTGCTAGTGCTGTAAATGCTCTTAAGCACAGAGCATCTCTCCGGCCCACATCTACCTAATTTTTTAAAGGTGTCCCAAACATACATTGGAGAAAAAATAACAGCCTCTTTAGCAAGTGCTACAGGGAAAACTGGACATCTATATGCAGAAGAATGAAACTAGATCCATATCTTCCATCCTTTACAAAAAAGCAATTCAAAATTGATCAAAGACCTTAATATAAAAGCTGAAATACTAGAATTGCTAGAGGAAAGTACTTAGCTGCAGGTATAAGCAAATGCCATTTTAAAGAAGAGTTTTAGCAATTGCCTTAAGAAAAACAGCAATTCAGGGTCTGAACAGATGGTTCAGTGGTTAAGGGTGCATAGTGCTCTTGTAAAGGACCTGAGTTCTGTTTCTAGCACCTACCTTAGGTAGCTTACAGCCACCTGTAACTTCAGATCCAGGGCGATTCTGATACTGCTGGCCCCCAAGGCTCTTCCACTCATGCACATGCCAATACGAATGCAGACGCACACACATAGTTAAAAATAATAAAAATAAATCTTTAATATTTTAAAAAAGCAGTTCAGCTTAGTGTGGAGATTTATTCCTGGAATCCTGTACTTGGAAGGCTAAGACAATAGGACTACCAGGACTTGGGCTATCCTGGGCATTGTAAGTTCTAGGCCAACCTGGACATAGTGAAACTGTGTCAAGAAACCAAAAAGTGGGGAGGGCAGGCTAAAGAGAAGGTTCAGTGGCTGGGGTGACTACTGCTCTTACAAGACCTGGATTCAATTCTAGTCCACAGGATCTGATACCTCCCCGTGTACCTTGTACCTTCTGCAGGCATCAGGCATGCCATGCACATGTATATACGAAGGTAAAACATTCACACACATAAAATAAACAAATATGTTTTATAAACCCTCAAAAATAAGCAATTCAGATCACCTTCAGGACCAATAAAGTAATACTTGGAAAATGGTGTTGGTGAAGTCTTTCTAGTTCTAGCCCATACAAAATTCAGTAGTAGTATATTTAAGACAACTTAGAATTAAGGCACTAAAGAGTCGTATGGCACCACACAACTGTGTAACCATAGCACTTGGGTAGTGGAAACAGGGGGATTAAGAATTCAAGATCATTCCTCTTTTTCATAGTGATTTCAAGATCAACTTGGCCTCATGAGGCTCAGCCTCAAAAAAATCAAATAGGGCTGAGGGGATAGCATAATTGGTAGAATACTTGCCCAGCATGTAGGAAAAGCAGACTTGCCTCTCGACTGTGGCATGCTTGTAATCACAGCACTTGGTGGGTGGAGGCAGGGAGATCAGGAGGTCATTCTCTGCTAACTGGGAAGTTCAAAACCAGCCTAGGATGGATACATGAAACCTTGTTTATGAAAGAAAGAGGGTAGGGGAGACAAGAAGGCCCAGAGGTGAGGTATGGGGAGGATGTACCCAGCATGTTGTTGCACATATTTGTAAGTCAGAGGCAGGAGGATGTTTGTAGTATAAGTTGCCCATATTCTAATGGACAGCCCCAAACTCATGAACATATAAAAAACACTAACTGGACTTAGTAGGTTATAAAAGTAATAAGGAAGACATGAAAATGGAATGGGGACATGGAGAGTAGGAGAGGGAAATTGGCAGTGAGTGTAATATTTAATTTTATACATATATGGAATTCTCAAAAAATATTAAAAATGGTATGCTTTGGAAAGTACATCCTGATAGTGTCAATAATTGTATTTAGTGAATAAGGTCTATTTAATCTTGCAAGTAATTATTTATAACCTTAGGAATGTTCTCAGGAGTACTAGGTGAAAGTACAGTTTAAGCTAAAGCTATTATTGTTGCTATTATTAAAGTAAAATCTGTCCAGAAAGTAAAGGGAGTGTTTGTTTAGTAGCTATTCCAATACTTGCCAGTAGGTGGAGGGCTTCTTTGCTAGACTTTAAAACCCTGTAGTTTCAAAGCTGCATATTAAAGCACTGAACAAAGCAAGCTAAGAAACATAGCTTTTATGAACTTTAGTAATTTTCAAAGTAGCTCCAGAAGAAAAATAATAAGATTTAATTCATAATAGGGGAAAATGAAGGCTACATGTGTTCTTCTTGGATCTTTTTCTGTCATAAGTACTTCATATAATTTTAAGTTCCATTCCATGGTATAGACAGGCTCAGTAATTTTTGCTTGCTTCTTTTGAGACAGGGTTGTACTCTGAAGCTCAGGCTGCTCTGGCTTTCTGGGTAGCTCAGTTGCTCCCAAATGCTGGGTTACAGACATATTCACATCTATCTTAAATTGTCTTATCTATTCTATTTTAAAGCTCAGATAAACACCATCAAATTTTAAAAACATACACATTTAAAAAGAAAAGCAGAGCTTTGGGCAGAGTGAAGAGGCGAACAACCCTCAGTGGTTAGCAGCCAATGTTAAGCACTATCCCTGTTGATGCTCTTACATGATTACTAGTGAAAAGCTATAGGCCGAGTAAACCAGAGGCCTTCCAAATGTGTGAACTGGGTTACTCTCATTGCTTTCTGAAAGCTGTACTTTCAAGTGCATTTCTATTTTTAGTATACCATCCACCTCAACCTTCTAGTTTCCACCCTATCAAAAAATACATTTTGTTGCTGCCTCAAGAAATGTTAAGACATTAAAAGATATAAAATAAGTATTCTTTGCTAGTCACAAACTATTTGCTGGGAGTTTTAACTATTTGGGAATACCTACTTCATTTCCACCATTGGTTAGTTTTTATTTAAGTTATCTGATAAAATCATTGTTCTCTTTTATTAAAGTGTGTGTCTATGTGTATAAAACATGTTGTGCGTAATGCATGAAAATTAAAGTTACTAATATTTGGTCAAAGTATATAGAGGTATATTTCTTTTATGTTAAAGCACATAGGAAAATGACTGTTATGTAGGGACTATTTTGAGAGATGATCTTCTATGGTGTGAGCTGGGAGTAGATATGTAATGCAGGCTTGAACTCTTGATCTTCTGGCTTGAGTCTTGAGAACTCTAGATTCCTGGCACATTCCGGAGCTTTTACATAATAGCTAAAGGTAGTCTCATTTGACTAAGCAAATATCACCATCATTTAGCACCAGCCCTGTGTTTGTAAAATTGTTTTATGGTAGCTATATTTTTTTTTTGTCGTAGGGGAAATGGAGATGGAAAGC
Source organism: Mastomys coucha (assembly GCF_008632895.1). Lineage (NCBI taxonomy): Eukaryota > Metazoa > Chordata > Mammalia > Rodentia > Muridae > Mastomys > Mastomys coucha. The sequence goes on along the minus strand of NC_045030.1, from coordinate 56,872,690 downwards.
CAGCCTAAGAGACCCTTCCAGGGCACCACCAGCGTGCCGTCTACAGATCCTCCACAGTTGTCTGATTTCAGTTCATGGTAAAAATGAAATTTAAAAAAAAAAAAACTATTAGGGTTTGACTCACATTTGAAAAGAACCACATTGAAAGAATATTGAGATAATGTAAAATATAATCCATGCTCACATAGGGGGAGTCTCCACGGAGGTGTAAGTGATTTTGAATGACCAGGTCCTCTGAAAGCCCAAGTACTACTTTGGAAGTGTATGTATCCTTTTTGTACCTTTAATTTTGTTCCTAGCCTCTGTTAGGTCAGCCATTCTCAATGGATGGGGTGGGGTAGTGTAGTATCATCAACTGACTAGTCTGAGAAAGAACCTCTGGGTTACCGTGGAGAGAATGGACATTGATTATCACTGCTTTGCTTGCATTTCATGTTCCATGCTGGTCACTTATAAGAGATGGCTACATCTTAACTACGTGTATCAGTTGAACTTTGGATCACTGTGACAAAGCCCTTGTCATAAACAAGGGAGGAAAGATTTATTTCTGCTCATGGTTTTAGAGGTTTCAGTCTGATGTTCTCAGACTCTCTTGATTCTGGGCCTATGGTGATGCAGGTCATCATGGCAGTAGGAACATCTGGCAGGGGCTGCTGCCCTCATAAAAGCCAGGAAGCAGAGAGAAAGGGAACTGGGTATGACTTTCATGTTCACGCCCCCAGTAGCTTCCCTGCTCCAAATAGGTTCCTCCTAAAGTTTCTGCCACCCAAAACAGTGCCAGTACCCAGGCAACCAAGCATTCAACACATGAGCTGGCGTGGGCCATTTCACATTCAAAACATTATGCCTGTGCTATTTATTAAGTAATGTGATCTAGTGTGGTAAAAATCTTTTTAGAAAATTTATAGTAGTCAATCACAATGCTCATTAAGATGGGAGTTTCTGGCAGGTGGTAGCGGCGCACGCCTTTATAATCCTAGCACTTGGGAGGCAGAGGCAGGAGGATTTCTGAGTTCAAGGCCAGCCTGGTCTACAGAGTGAGTTCCAGGACAGCCAGAGCTACACAGAGAAACCCTGTCTCAAAAAAAAATAAAAACAACAAAAAAAAATTGGAGTAAGAGTTTCCAATTCTTACAGTCCAGGTCACATGACTGATAGTCATTCTCATTCTAGTTTAGGTCTGTAATTATAAGGGTTTTTCAGTGTTTTATGAGAGAATTGACTTCTTTTCCTATTCTTGAAGTTGAGCAATTAGATGCTGACAGACATCTGGGAGGAAGGCATAGTAGCAGTTCCTAGGTAATATTTTGTAATCTTTCAGGATATTCTTGTCAACTTGTTGAGTACCCATATTCTATATACAGTTGTGTAACACCTTCTAGGCCTTTCTATTCCCTGGGTTTTTTTAAAGATGTATTTATTTATTTTTATATGTATGAGTACACTGTAGCTGTACAGATGGCCATGAGCCATCATGTGGCTGCTGGGAATTGAACTCAGGACGGCCCTGCTCCATCTGGCCCTGCTCGCTCCAGCGTAATATACTGTAGCTGTCTTCAGACGCACCAGAAGAGGGTGTTACAACTCATTACGGGTGGTTGTGAGCCACGATGTGGTTGCTGGGATCCAAACTCAGGGCCTTTGGAAGAGCAGTCAGTGCTCTTACCCACTGAGCCATCTCACCAGCCCTATTTTAAAGATGAGAATCCTTTTTTAAAAAACTCGTAGGGGCACAGACTTTAAAAATACTCTCCAAATGGAAAAACTATAAAAGCCACTCACTCATGTAAGGGTTGACAATTCCTTCTTCCAAATTCCATATGTATTATTTTATTTAGGATAACTTGCGCTTCAAGGTGAGCAAGTCCTAGCTTATTATCTTTCAAGAGGCTTGCTGACTGGTACTGTTGGCATGCCTTCTAAATCATTCCTGTTTGTGTCTTCCACTGTCTCTGTGTGTCCTTGGTAGCTCAGTGTGTTAATTTTGGTACAGAGTGTCTTCCCAGTTATGTAGAGATCGCAAAGAGCAATTCTTGAAGCTGGTCAAGAGGACGAGTGGATGAAAGTATATACCTGCTGCAAATTGCATGTGGCTTTTATGATAAAGTGTGAGTATAGGCACATGACTATAAATAGATTTGCATATCCAGTTGTTTATCAAGTGAGCCAATGAAGAAAAAGTTCATGCAACATTCTGTCAAGCAGAAACCAAAGATAATGAGGAGCTGGGTGTATAATTCAGTGGTAGAGTGCATGCTTAGCTTACACAAGGCTCTATGGTCTATATCCAGTATGGCAAAAAATGCATGGTGAGATTTATATATATTTATATTGTATGTCTTTTTTTACATTGCCACAAAACAGCAAAAGAAGTTCATGCAAATTAGAAAGCAAGGCTAGGGAGCTGGTTGTGGTAGCACTGGCCTGTAATCCTAGTGCAATGAAGGCTGAGGCAGGCTGCCATGTTGGAGGCCAGCCTAAGCTACATAGTGAAACAGAATAGCCTCAGCTATTAAGTAAGACTGTATCAAACAAAAGAAAAACAGGAAGGCATAGCCCAGTAATAGAACACTTCTCTAGCAGGCTTACCGCCCTGAGTTTGAACCACAGCAATACCAAAATTCAAAGCAAAATGAAACAAGAAAGAAAAGGAAAAGTCCCAGTATTTATTGGCGGTTCTCAGTCCTTGTGTGGGCAGCCATGTTTTAAGCACAGCCTTAGTTGGCTCCAGCCGTGCTTTTGTTGCAAACCATGAATAAACCTGTAATAGCTGTGCAAGTCCTGGAGACATGGACATTAATGTTAAATGAAACTTAAAGTGAATGGGTGGCTTCAGTTATATGGTAAGTTCGAGACCAGCCGTGGTTACATGATTACCTTGTTCCAAAAACAAACCAAAAAAAAGCAGAACAGAAAAAAACATCACCCAAAAGATATCTGCCTAATTTGTAATCATTTATAGACCATCGAAGCATGGCTCAAGTACTGACTAATAAAGAAACTTATTCTTCGCAATTCACAAAAATGAAGTTGCCATGTGTTAGCCATGTCTAGTGGCACCTGTCTATCACCCTGCGTACTCAGGAAGCTAGGTGAGAGGATCCTAGAGCCGAGGAGTTTTCAGCCTTGGTTCCATAGGAAGACTCCCCTCCCCCAGTCAAAACAAAACCAACAGCTAGAAAGATGGCTCAGTGGGTCAGAACACTTGCTGTGTAAGCATGACAGCCAACGGCCTCCTCTCTGCCCACACATGCATGTAGCACACACACAATCCATCTGTAGCACCTACATGAGAGCCAGGCATGGCCACGCACACACTATAGCTCCAGTGCTTGGGGGAAGAGGAAGAAACAGCTGCATCACTGGTGCTTACTGTTCAGCCAGCATAGCCAAGAAACAGGAAACTCCAGGGCTAAGACACAGCGATAAAGCAGTCCACCTAATAGCCTCTGGCCTCTGGTCTCTCTACACAAGCAGTGATGAGCATGAATATTCATGCGCACACACGTGAATGCACTACACATACAAATACATACCCAAGCCTTGCAAAAGCAGTTAATTAACTTTCAAGTAATGTTTTTCGTTGAATTTGTGAAGTCTCAAAGGATCTTAAAGCTTAAAATTGTATTAAGATCTGTGGGGCACCTTATATACTGAGGATGCTGACATTTATGTCTACAGTAATAAATTTTGTGTGAGTTACTCTTAGTATTGAATCTGGATTCTGCATTTTCAGAAACATCTGTCTCTTAATGCAGTTCAGTTGGTCAAAATCAGTCACCCATAGTCTTAGAAATGGGGACAGAGATAGGAACCACCTGTGTCCTTATTTCTGCTGCTAAACATGGCAGTATACTTGATAATGAAATAAGGGTTCTTTCTTTTCTAGAGTATCTCAAAGATCTGAGAACTAGCAGATATGATCTCATCTTCTTAAACTTTTCTTTATTCCCTGTCCCGTACCACAAAAAGAAGGAAGAGATACATTTAATAGTCTTTAAAGTTTATGTGCTACTGAATAATCTTTAAAATCTGACATCTTTGAAGTATAAATTAAATTAGAACTTTGAATGTAAACCCATTTAGGCTTTGTGTCCATTTGGGCATACTTTTTATTTCCTTTTTTTTCCCCTAAAAATACAAAATCCTGAAGTTACTATCAGCAGAATGAAGGGAACTTTGCTAACTACAAAGCTGGAATGATGTCATTTTATGTTTAGTCTTTGTGAACATCAAGAGTTTGTGTGTAATTTAGAAGTATGCCTTGTATGGTACTTTGATTGATTTTTTTCATATTAAAAATTCCCCTTCTGTTCCTCATTCAGCTGGGAATAAGACTATGTGTGTCTGTAGCACTACAGAGCAAACTAAGGTATTTTCAGGCTCCCTAGCCCTGTGGTAAAGATTAAGTGGTACCCCATTTTGCCCATAAGAGGGAAAATTCTTGAGTTTTCATGCCCAGTGCATCCGCGCTTAATGTGATGGTTAATATTAACATTTTGAGTGAAGTTTATAGTTTTGAGTTTTCTCATTACATAGCCCAGACTGGTCTGAAATTTAGTATGTAGCCCAGTCTAGTCTTGAACTTCAGATTTCCCTGCCCCAGCCTCATGAGTTCTGTGCCTACAGGTATGTGCTATCACACTCTAGTTATCATTATTATTTTTAAACTTTTTTAGGTATAATTCTTACTCTATCCAAAGCTAGCCTTAAAGTCACTGTGTAGCCGAGGATGATGATCTTGAACTCTTGGTACTCCTACTTCTGCCTCTGAAATGCTGGGATTACGGACATCTGTCACCATGCCTAGATAATTTTCTACGTTTATTTTATTATTTACTTACTTACTTACTTATTTATTTATGTGGGGCATGAAAATGTAGAGATCAGGCGTTGGTTCTGTCCTTTGAACTCAGGTCATCAGGTTTGGCAGCAAGTACTCCTACCCACTGAGCCATCTCACCACACCAGTCCTGGCTAGGATGAATTAGTTTATTTTCAATTCACAGAGTCCTATGTCTAGTCTGAATTAACTTCTCTTTCCTATGATTGTCTAGCTGTGGGCCTCTAGTGAAAGTAAGGCTCATTACCATTAGCACTCTCATCAAAGGTTATGGGAGGAAATAAAAAACTCAAATTGGAACAGACTCCGTTGCTTTTAGAAGCTCTGGTATATGATGTAATGGCAATCCATACAATTTATCTTCACACAGTAATCCCTGTGGATTACACAGTTGCACAAGTCCTGTTCTATATAGACCTAGTTAATGATGGGGATGACATGGCCTGCAGCCTCAGCTTCCATGACCATGTGTTGTTCTGCCAGGTTAACTAGAACAGAAACCCAGTCTTAGTTCAGTGGCAGTATCTACTTTAAGCTTTACAATGTTTTGGAGCTAAATTGTGGTGGAGACAAAGTATAGCTATGCCATTTTTCTGACAGTGAGAAAAAAAATAGAGACTTTCATGTGTACTGGTGGAGAAGACATTTTGAAATATCCAGGGTTTTTCTAGTTGGTAATGTCTCTCTCAGCTTTTTTTCTAGTAAGTAATCAACAAGGTTAGGAAAAACATTTCACTGCACAGTCTTATTTTGTTTTGGAATGAATACAGGAGTCACCTAAGCTAGCAGGTCTTGGTACAAATAAAATCTTCTAGTCCTGGGCTCGCTCTCACCCTGCTGCTTGCAATAAGAAATTCTTTCTTTATCTTAAGATTATCTGCACAGTGGCCACATTTTAATCTGAGTCTTTTTTTTTTTTCGGGCCAAATGGCATAGAGCGTGCCCTTGTGCTGCTCAGCCAATATGTGCTTTAGGAAAGTCAATTCATTTTAATATTAGTCTAGGCAAAAAGCTGCAGAGGAAAATTCACATATGTTCCAAAGGCAAATAAAAAGGTCCTTTTGATTTTCCAGTGTCTTGGATTATCTGTGCAAACTTTTTTTCAGTTGTTGAATAATTCATAGTTTTGGACCATTTGGCCATGTGGTTTAGCAAATATCAGAGCCAACTTAGTTTTCCAGACTTCTTCCTTAAAAGTGATATTATTAATGATGCATTTGACAGCCATGTGCATAGTGTAGAAGTAATGTGGATGATACTATTTCTAGTTTTTAATTTTAGTCTTCCAAAACCTATTTGTAATCTGCCTCCACCTAAAAACAACCCACAGGCAACAGGAAGAGTTGGCAGAGGGGACTATGGTGTAGCTTCAGTGGTAACATGCTTGCCCAGTGTGCATGAGGACCCAGGCCTCACCCTTAGCACTGCAGGTAAACTCAGGAAAGAGAGACATGACATTTCACATGAGTAGAGATACAGGAGAGGAATAGTTGCTTCTCAGGAGGACAGTGTAGGTCTGAGACTTACAAATGTACTAGAAGCTTCTTTATAGTGGAGAGAAACCAACTTGGAAACTTACACAAATAATATTAAAGGTGTAACATTTCGATTCCACCTATTAGAACAAATGGAGTTTTGCCAAGGGGCTGGTGGCAAACTAGAACCCATACTTCCTTGAGTCATAATTCCTTCTCTAATTCTGTTTTTCTTCCATTTCAAAAAATAAAAAAGTGTCTGTGTAAACTTAAACTGCCGACTACTCCTTTAGTTCATCTGTCACTGTGTTCTCTTGACTATATCCTTGCCTCTTCCTAACCCTCCCGGGTTAATGCCTGCTCATCCTTCACGTGAGAACACAAATCTCCCCTCTGAGAATCCCTTCACTGTTACAGGACAGATCAGGTTACCCAAATGTCTCATACCCCCTGTATCCTTTTCCATTCATCACTCATGTCACAAGGTGTAATTATCTTCATATGAGCCTGAATATTTAAATCTCTGTCTCCTCTACTATCCTGTAAATTCAGTGAGGCTGGGGACCTTGTCTGTCCTTCACATCATTGTCCTTCAAGTATCTACATACCTTCTACACTTAGCAGACACTTAGTAAATACTAGAAGAAGTGAATGAGTACATTCAAGGCAAATACAGAGCATAGATCTACAATCCCTGGGAACTGAAGCAAGAAAAGCAGCTTGATATCAAGCAGAGGTTTTTGGTTCCATAAAAAGTATGAAGAAGCCAGGTTTTCAAGGCAAGCCAAGGTTGATTTCTTGGAACAGTGAGCATCTGGTCTGGTTGGAAAGCATGTTCCTGGGATGGCTTATGGAGGCCCTTGGTGCCCAAATCAGTTTCAGAGGGAAGATGAGAACAGAGGCCAGTTGTTTGGATTAAAGAGACACGATGGGGACTGTAAGAAGAGAGCATTTCAGAAGCTTAGCTGGAGAGGAACTGAGAGGGAGCAAAAGGAGACTTTTTGGGATAGCAGGGGATCTTTGGGTCTGTGAGGAAACAGGAAAACAGATTCATAAAATGAGAAGAATAATGAAGACATGTAGTTAGACAGGGAAATCATTCAAAATATTTGCCTTGAAGCGTCTTGGGAGTAGGCAAGCAAAATGGTCAGTTTTCGGGCAGTTGAAAGACTTTCCTCAAAAATAGAAGTAATATTTCTGAAGATACACTCAGCAAGTTTGAGAACAGATAGCTTACTAACTATTAATAACAGAAGTTATTCTTGCTCTAAGACTCTTGAAAGGTAAGAAGATAACTATGAAGATAGAAATATTTTAGACAGAGTTCGGGAACCCCCCTCACAATAAACCTGGCATGTCAAGAAGAACAGTTATCATATGTCAGATAGTCATGTGCCTCCAGAGGGATAATCAAGTTATATGGGGCAGTGTAGCAAGTCTCCCTTTGGGTTTCTGTGGTTTTATGAATTTCACAGGTCTCTCAACATGGTGTAGTATGCATTTCAGTGCTGTAGCCTTTATGCTTCTTTTTATTTACCAATGCTGTACTGATGCGTGTGTTCTTGAGATCATGTCATTGCATGTTCTGTTGACCCTGGTCCATGCATTCGCTTATAATTCTTTTTGCTTTGTCCTCAGTTCAGATATTTTGGATGGCAGTAGTATCCGCAGTGGCTTGGCCTCAGACTCACTGGCTACAGGCAGCGCTCCCGCAGAGTCTCCAGTAGCATGCTCCGATTCATGTTCTTCGCTCATCTTGATGGATGATCTCTCACCCAAGTGACTTAACCATTTCTGATTGAGTGTTTTGGCTGTTTCTCACATAAAACATTGAGTGAGGAATGCGGAGAACTTTGATCCACAGTGGGGATTAAAGTTCAGCAGATCGCAACCATTCCGACGATGCTCCTATTTCTGGGCATCTCCCCTCTAAAGTTCAATTTTGCAAGCAGAGTCACTTTACTAACATCTGTTTGGGCTGATCTCATTTTGCGTTTGATGACTAAATCTCAAATACACATTTCTGATTGCTTGGAGGACTTTTTCCCTAGTGCCTCAAAGAGCACCTACTTTCAAACATTTAAGGGGAGCATTCATGCATAATATTCTCTATAATTGTGCTTTTTTCCTAGCAGTGGCAAAACAGAGTTGATCAGAAATTCTCTTGCTTGAGAGATTTATAAAAATTCTCTGTTGACTACATACTTTCCCATCTCTTTATTTCATGGTAATATTCAAATTGTTTTTGATTATATCAAATTTTCATTTTGTCTGCATCAGCTTGAAAGTACATTGTTTTGTTTCCCTTGCCTGTTTGAGCTGCTTCCTTGCCATTTCTCACCGAGGGGAAGAAACCCATAGTCGCTTCCATCACCACCATTCTTGCTTCTTTGCTATTGGAATGTATGCAGTGAAGACTGACTTTAGAATATAGAATGAACTAGACTTACAGGATGCCTGCATTAGTCACCTCAGGTTCTTAGGACTTTGCTACCACAGTTGCTATTTCTCTCCCCAAACCTGGTGCCTTAAGGAATATATAAAATATTGTTGATATTTCTAGGTGGTGTTATCAAGGAGAAGAAATTCCTGCCTTGACCAGATGTGTGGAGCATCTACAAATGAACGAATAGTTATTTACACAAACCACTGTACAAAAGCAAGCAAGCATCCATGAAGCTGTCAGTGTCTTGGGGAGTATTATGAGGCCTTAGGTGCCTTGGAGTACATTGCCGTCGTGTAGGGGACATGTGTCGTAGGGTCTCGTGGAAATGGAAGCTTTCTGTATGTGAGTGCTATTCTGTTTGATTTTTTTTCCTGGTTCCTTGTTGTCCTTGAGTTTGTTCTGTCATGTGGTGACCTGGTATTTTTGGGTTTTGTGCTGTGCTAGAGTCAGAACCCTCTTCTTGTTCTTGTTGCCCTGTAGAGGTCAGTTTAATATCTTAATATCGGTGAAGGAAGCTTTGAGGAGCTGAAAAGGTCAGTGCTACTGTGCCCTCTGCTTCCAGAAGTTTTTTGAGCTCTAAGCAGTGTATATGCAGTGTGACGTAACATATACTCTGTAAATTTTACAAAAGAAAACTCCTGACTGAAATATGTGAGAAATCCAAGTGTGATCTATTGTGGCAGTATTATGTATGTATTACACTAGAAATAGTGTAATAGTGTAATAGTGCAATGTTTGTGTTGTTAGATTTCTTTTAATGTTCAATCTGGTGGATGGACTATTTGTTTAATATTCCCACTAGAATCGTGATAATAATGTGAATGTAAGAAACAAACAGAAAATGATTAAACATGAGTCTTTTGAAATCTAAAATCCTTGGAGGTGGTTTGAAAGTATTTACAGACTAGACATTAGTGAGCTCGAAGCAAAACCTCTCTTCTAATTATCAGAGAACATCACTTAGCTTGCTGCAGTTCCATTATAGAATCAGGTCTTAAGTTCACATTGTAATCACTGTCATAACAGCTATTACTGGCTTGAGTTCCCATGTTTCTTTAGCCTATGAAAAGCTCATAATCCTCCAAACCTAACATAAATGTGCTGTTATAAGAATCACTCACTTGTGTGCTATTTTAAAGAAACATTTCTTTGATAGCACTTGGTGTATCCACTCTGTTAATGAACCATATTCAAAGGCTTTTGCCTTCATAGTGATAAGAAATGAGTTTTTCTTTCAGGAGATTTGTCTGCCTTCCCTCTTCTGACTATATTTGCCTTAAAGGACACTTTGCAGTTCAAATTTAGAGTCCAAATTTAGGACTGTTAAGAAAGAGTCTTTGAAACGTGATGATATCTAAACTTGTGTTCAAAATTCAATGGTAAGGTAAAACCGGAGCAGAAAATTGAAACTGTCCTGATGCTATGATGAGATCAAAGAGGCAGGAGGATTCACTTTAATGTTTTGGATCAACTCTTTTACTAATGATTCTAATTGAGTGTTTTAAATTCATTCTTTTTCAATTCCCTACACGTATACAATTCATTCTGATTACTCTTGCTCCCCTCCCTCCCGTTTCTCTCTCCCAATCATCAGTCACCACTTTTTCCTACATATTCCTTTACCACATTCTTGTCTTTTCTGTTATAAACTAACCTTTTGTTATTGTTGTCTTCTATATTGTTTAAATGGATTAGAAAGCTAAGTTTGTGCAGGGATTATTTTGAAATAAATAAAACTGGTAATATGCTAATCCACAGAGCAGCTTTGTTGACAGTGCCCCTTTATTTTTATATAAAGTCTAATATTTGAAATCTTGTTATAAAGTAAAATTCTTTCTTCCTATTCTCATATTATATCATATATTTTCAGCTTCTATTTGAAAACTACTACAAAAAAGAAACCATAATAAAAATCTTATGGATACTGGTTTTGCTTGACTGACTTATAAATTACTGTTTTATGATAACTGCTTTTGGAATAATAGAAAGTTTTGTGAAATGTTGACCTAGTGTATATCCTAAGATTGTGAATTTAATAAAGTATATATACGTGTATTAAAAGATGGAATCGTAAATGTCTGCCTCTCTTATTCCTGTTGATAATATTATTTTCTGTCACCGTATCCCGGGAGCTTATTCTCTGTTTCTGGGAATAGGTCAAGTTTTGAGTAAAGGATTATCCCGCACACGGAAACTAATAGGCAGCTCTATTCTAGTTCAAGCTGTCTATCCCAGCAGAGAAGAAATCTCTCCACATGATCTGTCAATTCTTCAAGAGTATTTTGTCACATTCAACAATTTATATGGCTTTGGCCATGGTAACTTATTTCTTGCTTGCTTTCAGTTTATCTTTAAAGAAAACCTTTACAAGTCTCCATAAACAGGCAAAAATAAAGACTTTAATGCATATTTTGTATTATAAACACTTGATTTTATTTTTAGTACTTTTTAAAGAAATAGACAACTTACATTTAAAAGAGCACATTGTGAAATAATTTCTTAAGTCCAGAAAAACTGCAAGAACACCCAAAGCCTTTCCATATACTGTTCACTTCAGTGCCCAATTTTTAATACTGGGCCACATTTCTAAATATATGCCCTCACCCTTTGTGTATCCGTGTGCATGTGTGTACATAACTTCTGTAGGCATGATACTCTATTACTATGAAATGCTTCACAGTAACTTTCCTAAATAGAAAAACCTTTTACCCACCCACTCCCATGTTACAACTATCAATATGACCATTAAATCTGAGGACCTGTTTCAATTTTGCCTAGTTGAATATCCATGTTTTTTCTGGCCTGATGGCATAGTGGCTACCTATGGGTGACTCTAATCCCATCATTCCTCCAATGTTTGTTAGCTGGTATTTTACTATGAAAGAGAATTTTCCAGCCACAATATATTAACATCTGTGTAGATTCACTGGCTCCAATTTTACTTGGTGTGTTTTAATCCATCACCATTACTTTGGTAGTTGATTTGGACAGTGAGAACCCTCTAACCATA
>NC_045030.1:56855653-56860906 GCF_008632895.1 Mastomys coucha | reverse complement strand
GTGAATGGGTGCCTGCTGAGGCCGAAGGAAAACATTGGATCCCCTGGAACTGGAATTACAAGTAGTTGTGAGCTGCCCAAGGTAGGGTGCTAACAATACAACTTGGGCCCTTGGAAGAACAGCAAGTTCTCTTAAGCACGTGGGAGACTCTCCAGCCCCTGCTGTGTCCTTTTACCAGATGCTGGTTTTGAGTGTGTGTGTTTTAAGCTGTTGATTACAAGTATCCCAGATTCATACTTTCTGTATCCTAGCCTTTGAGATCAGCCATTTCTTCAAGGAGCTCTGATTCGTTTGAACAGAGAGTGATGCTGAAAACTAGGTAAAGCACTAGCTAGGTGTGATCACTATTGCCACCAGGGTATGATTGTTCAAAGGCCTCAGAAGTAGAGAATACATGTATATGTATACCACATAAATGTTCATGTACAGACTATATATCTATTTATTGAAAATCGTGAGTTTTGTTATAGCATACACTTGGAATCCCAGCATTCACAAAACTAAGACAGGAGGATTTTGAGTTCCAGGACAGCCTAGGCTATTTAGACCCTGACTCAATAAAAGGAAGAAAAAAAAAAAACCCATGAGTTCATACTAGTACCCTTGATTTCAGTTCACCATCACAAGTGTCATTTCAGAGTCTTGACTAAACATATTTCCAACTCCATTTTCTGGTATTTAGAGACCTGATTCTTTTATCTGAAAAACAACTCATTTCTTTGTAAGATATGTAAGCAGCATCCTGCCAGCCATCACTTTGGACTTCTTCAGCAAGAGCCCTCTCCTAGAACTGGACCTTGTGGCTCCGTACATTGGTGTCCCTACAGAAGGAAGGAAATGGGCTAAAACAAATAAACAAAGAAAACAGAAGTCTCATTTTAAATACCAGTGATTAACCCCATATATCCCCAAGTTCCTTTTCATTTATGTTTGACTATAGCTCAAATTTTCTTTCTGTTGTTTGTTTGGGGACAGAGTTCTTTTCTAGCCGTGGAGCCCAAACTGGCCTAGATCCAATCCTCCTGTCTCAACCTCTCAGCTGCTTGTATTACAGGTTTGTGCCACCAAGCCTAGACTCGATCTTATCTAATTAATAATAATAATAATAATAATAATAATAATAATAATAATAATAATAATACCAAGTGACTGAATAGAGTGTGTTCAGAAGTCTTCTCAGAAGGTACACTAAAAGCTGGAGCTGGATCTTTAGTTGAATGCTCTCACAGTTCATGGATCTCAGTGGCTTGAGACTGAACCTTGAACAAACTTGGGATGGAAACAAGGATTAGGTAGATGGAGCTAGGATACAGGCTGAATCACAATCCATTCCAAAAATATAATAACGTGATAAAGCTGAAAATGAGGCTAGCAAGGGAAACAGCTTTTGTGTTCTTTTGGAGTCTGGGAGTCTAGCCTCTGTAGGTAGAAGCTCTGTGTGCAGACTTCAACGGGGGGGTGGGCAAGAGGAGACGGCAAGGGAAAAATCCTGGCAGGCATCAACATTTAGGTTAACATCTGGTTGAAGAAGAGAATAGGTGGCAGGGAGATAGGAGAAAACTCTGCAGCCAACTACTTCAGGGAAGCAAAAGAGGGAGTGATTACCAAGGCCAATGAACATTTGGGCTGATAGCTTCCCATTGTATCTGATCATTTAGAAGTCCCGGAGACATTCCTGCCAGTGTGCTTTTACCCAGAGTTTAAATAGAGGGGCTCAGAAGATGGAGAGTATTGGTGTGTTTAGTCTGTCCTATGGCTTCTAATAGCACCTCTGTCACTCGCCTTTCTCCATCTGGGCTCAATTACAGCTTATCTTCCTTTCTCTCTTGTATCTCAAGCAGTTAGCGCTGTATCTGAAAAAGAATAGTCACTCAATAAAACTGTGCTGGCTAAGAGTCCTACACTCTAACCTATAGAGGGAGCTGAAAGAATGTCACTCTCACTTATAGGCGGAGCTAAAAGAAAATCACAGGGGGATGTTAACCTATAGGAGAAGCTGAAACCAAGTCTCCTGGAAAGTATTTCCCAGACATTATAACCTCTAGGAGGAGGAGCATTGGGGGCCAGCCTTTTAGACATCTCTGAGGAGAACTTGCACGGGGAGCCTTTGTCAAGGAGTTCCATCTCAGGTAATATTTATTAATATTCTCTTTCTCTCTCTGGATTCTGATCCTCATTTTCCATTTATGCAAGTAGTGTAAAGTTTTCTATTGAACTAAATGTAGAAAATAAGATTTCTAAGGACCTGTGTTTTAAAAATAAGTAGCAAGGAAAAAGCTGACCTAAAGAAATGTGCTAAGGAAGCAATGGTTCTAAGCAGTATTTAAATATGGCCAAGATCTTAGGGATAAATATATGTAAGAACACTGATACAGAAACAGTGGGTCATGTTGATGTGTGGAAAGGAGAAAAGTGCTTCATCTTTGTGGAATGGTCTTTTAGGGGGTCTTTCTTTGGGTTCTCCTTTGGGAATGCTAGTCTTTGCTCTGTGAAGTATGGTTAAGAAAGGCCTGCTTGCCTCACCTTTACCCCTTACCTTCTTAAAACACCTCCCCCACCTTGTCTTCAAAGACAAGAGGGAACTTGCATGAGGCTTAAGGGATAGGGGCCTAAATGCCCTTCAGGGCAGTACTTACTTATCTCTCTGATTAAAGGAGCGCTAAAGTCAGAATGGATTCCTCAGAGAGAGAAGATTCTGGTCAAGTTCCTGAGGCCTGATACTTTGGGTCCAAAGAATTTCAACCTAAGTCTTCTGATGATGAAATAACTACAATGAGCCTAAGTGGGGTGACTCTGCCCTCTAGATACTTGTCTCCCTTAGGGACCTGTGGAGTTCTGAAAAGAGAGGGGACTGTGTTGGTTGGTGAAGGTCCAAGAATTCCTAGATTTCTGCCATGTGTAGTGTTGTGTGCTTATAATCCCAGCACATGGGAAGCTGAGGCAAGAAAATGAATGACTAGAAGGGGTGTTCATTGAGAGTTCAAGAATATTCTGTGTTAGCCAGGTGTGGTGGCACACGCCTTTAGTCCCAGTATCTGGGAGACAGAAGCAAATGGGTGTTTGTGAGATCCAGGCCAGCCTGGTCTATAGAGTGAATTCCACAACAGTCAGGGCTACACAGTGAGACCCTGTAGCAAGCAAAAATATCTTATAAGTTGAGCAAGGTGGTGTATATAGATTCACTTTTCATATCTATATAGTATTTTCTTTTATGAACAGTCTACATTTTTAATTAATTCTTAATTGATGGTCATTTAGGTTCTTTAATTCTCTTTACATTTATTACCTATTTGTTCATATGTTTGTACATGCAAGGTAGAGAATGCCACAGTATGTCTATAGAGGTCATGTGGGCTTGAGGGACTGTACTCAGGTCATCAGGTTTCGTGGCAAATTCTTTACCCACTGAGCCATCTCACTTGCCCCATTAAATAGTTTGTTAAATAACATGTTAGTGTATATAACTTTAGGATCTTACACCTTTATCTTTGTTTCTATCTGTATTTCTTGCCTCCCCCACCCCAATTTAAAAAAAATTGGGGCAAGGCAAGGATTCTCACTGTGTCTCAGAGGCTGGACTCCCAACTTCTGATTCTCCTGACACAGTAACTGAGATTACAACTGTGGACTAATACGTCTAGGAGAGATTCTTAGAGGTTGTTAGATCAAAAGGCATGCATTTTCACCTTGTTTCCCTTCAGAAAGACAACACAAGTTCAGTATGTATTTAAAAATCTCTGTGCTTGGCTGCATAAAATTTGCAGAAAAAAAAAAGTGATTTTTTTTCCAGCATGGGGAGACTCATGAGCGCCCCCTGCCTCTAAGCCAAGGTACTACTGGCAATTGATGGCTTCTAGGGGAGGGAGACTCGGTTTTCTTTCTTTCTTTCTTTCTTTCTTTCTTTCTTTCTTTCTTTCTTTTCTTTTTTTCTTTTTCTTTTTTTTGGTTTTTCGAGACAGGGTTTCTCTGTATAGCCCTGGCTGTCCTAGGATTAAAGACGTGTGACACCACCACCCGGTGACTAGGTTTTCTTTAAGGACATGGCTCCTAGTAGGTCGGCTGCACTCCAATGGACAGCCCACACTCAGAGACACATGGGCAACACAAATTGGACCTTAGTAGGTTACAAAAATGATTTAAAAAAAGAGAGAGAGAGAGAGCACAAATTTGGATGTGAGTAGTGTGGGAAGGTAAATTTGAAAAGAGTTTAAGGAGGTGAGTGGAAGGGAATATGATCAAGATACATTGTTTGCATGCATGACATTCTCAATGAATTAATAAAACATCATATTTAAATTTTAAAATTAAAATCAAACTGTGAAAAGGGTATATAGGGAAAAGGGTATAATATATCTCTCCTCAGAAGCAACCAATGCTAACAGCTTCTGGCAGATTCTCCCAGGGATAGTCTGTGAATTGCATACGTATTTGCATATTTTTATAAGCACTGCTTAAGCCATGCCTTCAAACTACAAAGATTATACCAGTTTATGATTTCCTAGTTTCCCCTAGATATTATTCGAGGATTCTAGAAAGATCCCAATATAAAGAATAGATATCATTCATTCATAGTAAATGTATTCGGATGCTTCTAAATTGTAAATTCTAAATGAATTCCCTGCCACGTTCTCCATCTACTTTAGCTCCTTTCTCCCCAGAAGCAATTGTTTTCCATTTCTTGTGCATAGTGGCAGGGAAAGTTTGCATGTACAAAAAAAAAAAATATATCTACATACTCTTTTTCTCCCCGCAAAATTTTACACAATAAGTAGCGTATTTATTCAGGCTTGGAGGGGGAACATTATTTTTGAAAAAGAATCTCTCTCTCTGTAGCCTCATATGGTCTGCGATGTGGGGGTGGGGAAGGACTCAGTTTTCTCTAAGGGGCTGACCACTGGGAAGTTGACCATATACTCCACTGAGTATGTGGGCAACACAAATTGGTCTTGTTTTTTTTTTTTTTCTTCTTTTTCTGGTTTTGGTGGGGCGCACAGGGGAGGAGGGGAAGTATGGAAGGACTAGGAAGTGAGTGTGATTGGGGTACATTATGTGAAGTTTCTAAATAATCAATAAAAAATTATGGTGGGGAAAAAGTACAAATCTCTCAAGAGGTCATAATGGAAGTATAGATTTTAAAAATGATACACAGTAAAAATATTTTTCATTAAGAAAGTCCTGCTAGGCGGGGCGGTGGTGGCGCACGCCTTTAATCCCAACACTTGGGAGGCAGAGGCAGGCGGATTTCTGAGTTCG
>NC_045030.1:56852207-56855609 GCF_008632895.1 Mastomys coucha | reverse complement strand
GGATTTCTGAGTTCGAGGCCAGCCTTGTCTACAGAGTGAGTTCCAGGACAGCCAGAGCTACACAGAGAGGCCCTGTCTCGAAGAAAAAAAAAAAGAAGAAAGAAAGAAAGAAAGAAAGTCCTGCTGTCTCAGCCTTCCAAATACTGGGATTACAGGCCTGATCTATCATGCAGAGCTTGTATGAGCTATTATAAAGTGGCCTACCTTACCCCCTTCCCCCTTAAAAATGTGAGAGACTTAAATAACAATCGTTTGTTTTCCACAGTGCCCTGTGTGTAAGCTCCTTGGTTCTTTTGTTCAGGGCCCAGCTCGACTGATGTTATCAGTTAAGTCACTTAGAGACCAGTTGCTCTCTGTCCTGGATCCAGCTGGTATTATCAGGCTCCTCTGTAAGCTTCAGCCATCTAGTGGAAAGTAGTTATTGTGATGCCAGGAGGCAATCAGAGATCTGGCTTCGCCTTTTATGGCACTTACACTTGCTCTTTTCTTTTTCTTCGTGTGTGTGTGTGGGGGTTGGGTTGGGGTGGGGTGGGATGGTAGTTTTAGACAGGATGTTATGTAGCCCAAATTGTCCTCAAACTATGTAGCTATGGCTGGCTTTGAACTCCTGATCCATTTACCTTCACTTTCTCAACTGCTTCCATTACAGGCTTGTGCTGCCATGCCTGGCCCCTCCAAGCCTGATTTATTTTTCTTTATTTGCTTTGAAGATATAGTTTTGCTTTGTAGTCCAGACTGATCCTCAACATTTTTTGTTTGTTTGTTTTTGAGACAGGTTTCTCTGTATAGCCCTGGCTGTCCTGGAACTCACTCTGTATAGACCAGGCTGGCCTCGAACTCAGAAATCCGCCTGCCTCTGCGTCCCAAGTGCTGGGATTAAAGCGTGTGCCACCACCACTCGGCGGTCCTCAAATTTTTAAAATACACACACACACACACACACACACACACACGCATGCATAGAGAGAAACAGAAACAGAGATAGAGAGACAGAGAGACAAGAGAGTTTTTTTACAGCATAGCCCTAGCTGGTTTAGATTTCACTATATAGATCATGCTGGCCTTGACTCTGGTTTGCAGTGACCCTTCTGCTTCAACCTCCTAAGTACCTGGGATTACAGGTGTTAATGTATTGTTTCTTTGCTTGTTTTTCTTTTTCTTTGTTATCGTTTTGTTGTTTTGAAGCCTTCAACTCCAAATAGCCAGGGATAGACTTGAACTCCTTACTTAGAACTCCTTACTTATGAAACAACTGCTAGCTGTTTCATGTCTGTGGGGTTAGTGACCAAGGCGATCTCGTTCAGGCTGGTATGCTTTACTCTATGTATAATGTTAATACTTAATTAGTATTTATTAAATGAATAAATGATGGAACTACTCGGTCCTCACACTCACTAATACAGCTCAACATATGCTAGTTGAAAGAAAAAGAATGAACAACATGAGGGCGAGGTGTGGGATCTAAATACATATTTTCTCCAGCCCTCTCCCCACTTTCAGTTTCTACTCTGTTTCCACACCAGTATCTCCCTTCTATCTTTTCTCCCAAATTTATGTTTCCATTTGTTAAATAAAACCTTCAGCAGTGGCTATGTGCATAAACCATGTGCCGTCATCAAAAGTAAGAAAGCTTGGAAATTCTCAAGTGAAATCAGACACTAGCATATAAAGTGCTTTGAAATGCCCTGCTTTCTTATCTCTCTGTAATGATGTCCTCATGGAGCAAAAGTAGAACACTGAGAACTAACCAGGGCTAAAAATCATTCCAACATATGTTTCATCTTACTGCCACAACTACTTCCACCCTCTCACTGCAGATGTACAGTATCTCGACTTTCGCTAATTAACTTGCAACTCTAACTGTTATAACTTCATTTCTTTAAGAAAATACATTCTGGGCACCAAAAATAAAAATATCAATAAATGTTTAAAATGGAACACGTTGCCAAATTGGGCAACTGTTTATTTATGAGTGCCAGTTGATGGAATGTATTAATGAGCCCTCAAGCGAGCAATTACCCTCGTGGTTTTGTTTTGGGTTGCTTTTTCATTTCTTCCTTCTCCCTCTTTTTCTTTTCTTTTTATTTCTTTCTTTTAAAAAAAAATTTTTTTGAGACAAGGTCTTACCCTGACTGGCCTGGAACTCACTATGTAGATCAGGCTGGCCTCAAAGTCACAGATAACTGTCACTTGAGTGTTAGGATTAAAGGTGTGGACTATCATGCTCACCCTTTAGAAATGTTTTTAACTTGGTTTGTTGTTTTTATACAGCCCATGATAGCCTTATACTCACATCCTTCCCACATCTACCTCCTGACTGCTGGGATTACGGGTGTACACAACCACACCCAGTCATCCTTGTTTTCTTGGTTTCTTTCCACTAGAAATCCTTGTTGCATTTTTTTTTATTATGTGTTTTCAATGTGTAGAATGCCTTCTTTATAGGTTGATTTTTGCTTCAGAAGTTGAATGAGTCACTTGATTTTACAAGCCTGGAAAAACAGGCTTTCTCTAAAATAGTCATTGTAAAAGGAGCCTCTTGCCAACAGATCCCACTGTTGCTAACACACTAATTATAAATTGACCCAATAAAACATTACTTTGTCATTTTGCCAGGTTGAAAGGCATTATAGAAGAATTGAATGCTTAGGCAGAATGGAGCAGCTTGATTATTTGCCACAATTCTGTTTTCATCCTATTTTTATAGATGGTTTAGATTTTTGATGGAATGTATAAGTGAGCATGCTGATTAGCAGAGATTTATTACAGTAAATTGTGTTGTGCTCTGTGTGTGTGTGTGTGTGTGTGTGTGTTTAAACTCTTTAATGGATGTGAACTTAAGTTAGGATAACTACAAATTTGAGTTTATATTTTGGGGAGTAATCTTTCCATAAGGTACTGAGAAAGTACTGTGTGCCACTTGGAGACTATGTGAAAAGGGGGAAATTTGTAAAGTGAAAATAAAAATTGCTGGAATTACACCAGGTGGAAACCGCTGTGCCTGTGGCCTTTGCTGCAAAATCAAGCACATTTTCTATATGCTGCATTGATTTGTTGTATGAAAGCACTTAAACATTGAGAATATGTTTGAAAGGAACTCATTGCCATCCAGGATATTGAAGTTTTATGGGTTAGCACCCCACTGTGATGAGCTAAAAGGCCCGAGTGAGGATCCAGAGTCTCGAATCCAGTCCTGGAAAGGCCTGTTTCAATTACCTGCAGATGTCAGTGTGGGTCTGAGTGTGATTCAACAGCGTGTTCCAGGATGTGCTCAGACAGTGGAAGCCCAGTTGTGAACCAGTTGCTTATTAAACAAACACCAGTTCCTTGTGGATGAGAAATATGAGCTGCAAGGGCCTTTATGTGCCTGAAATCAATCACCCTCTCCCTCTCCCTCTCCCT
>NC_045030.1:56840987-56852180 GCF_008632895.1 Mastomys coucha | reverse complement strand
CTCTCTCTCTCTCTCTCTCTCTCTCTCTCAAAATTTAAATGGGAATGGAAACTCTAGTTACACAATTCACAAATTATGTCCTCTTGTTCCCACCCCTGATGCTTTGGCCAGCCTTTCTTTGATTAGTTGTATTGAGTAGTGCTAGACAAGTAGAGTTAATGTCTCTGGGCTTATTAAACTTGACTCCAAACCAGATGGCATTATGAGCCGGGTTGGTTTACTTTCTGCTGGTAAAATATGTCTAAGCACAAAGCTGGAAATTCAAACCTCCCACTGTAAAAGAATATCAATGTTGCCAATGCTCGGGACTCATCTTTTCTGTCCTGCAGGATTCTCCGTTCATCTTCGAGACAAGTATGGCCAGAGCATTTATTTAGCTAGGAAACCGTCAGATACACTTGCGTTGGCTCCTTATATCAAAAGAACCATTCATTTCCAGGCTGTGACACAAATCTACCATCTGCTTTATAAGCTCATAAGCTTCCTCTTAACTAAACTACATATAATATACATATGCATGTGTGTGTGTGTGTGTGTGTGTACATAAGTTGTTGCTAGCTTATGTTTACCTAGCAACAGAATCTGTTTGGTAGAAGGCTGAGAGAAGGAAGCCTTTCTGGAAGATTAAGTTTCCTTTTTAAAAAAAATCAATTTATTGATTTTTTTCCATTTCGTTTTTACTTTTATTTTACTGCATTTTGATTTATAATTTAGTTAGTTAGTTTTGAAACAGTCTCTCACTCTGTAGCCCAGAACAGTATCACACACCAATGTAGTGTCCAGGCTGCCCTTGAACTCATGATGATCCCCCTGCCTACAGCCTGCTAAGTGCTGCGGTTACAGGTGTGAAGCCGGAAGCCTTTTTCCTTCCCTTTCTCCTCCTTTTCTTTCTTTCACATTTGTAAAAGAAATTTCTTCGTCTACTGATTTTCTTCTAGTACAACAAAAGCTATGTTGTCAGCCTAAACAGTCTGCCTTTTATAGAATTTTCATCTAAATTGTCCAGTCAGGGTTCATTTGGGGAGTTATTTTTATTACTTTGATTATTTTGTACATAGCTGAATGCTCTCTTAAATCTGTTTTTCTTTTATAAGCAAACTGTACAAATTACTGTGAAAAACTACCTTGACCTTGCAGCTATAAAAAAAAAAAAAATCACAAAGTATTGGAACGTCCCACATGTGTCCAAAGTAAATTTCTCCCGTTGTTTTTTTTTTTTTTTTTTCTCCAGTGTTCTTAATGTCACTTATGGGTTTGAATATTGAATTTACACTTTAAGAACATTGGTCAGGGACTGTTGGTCTTTTAGTTACATGTGAGAAATCAAGGATCTTATCCTGCGTTGTCAGCATTTCTTTTATTTTCAGGAAGCCGAATAAGCTGTATATTCCTGACTCTTCATGCGCTTAGCTTTGTAATCAGCACAGCGGTATGTGTACTGAAAGCGGCAGTGAGGTGAAGGCCGAAAAAAGCGTCTGCCTTCCCTATCAGTTAGTTCTCGGCATCCGGCGCTATGGAAGGCTGCTGTGGACTTTCTGTGTGCATTTTGAGAAGAGAACTAGCGCTGCCCTGTCAGCTTTCTTCACCTAACACCCACGTCTAATTTGCTTCAGGCTTATGGCGTTGGTATTGCCCTGGTGGAAGGGACCGGTGTTCCATTACGATCTGCAGCAATTGTGGGGGTCTCTAGAAAAGAAGCAACAGAGAAGCTATTATAACCCATTCCCCTGTTCCTTCAAAAAGGGAGAAACAAGGAAAGGGGAAGGAATTTCCATGTTGTCATGAGACGTTAGTCTGAAGAAAGGACTATGGCAGAGTAGTAAGCTCTCTTCCTTTGATCAGGGATGTCCTGTGTTTTTTATTTTTTAAGTTTGCAGGTTTTCTTTCAGTCCCTCCACAGCCTCAGTTCTCCACACAGTTCCACTCCTATGGTGGTGCAACTGGGGTAGGGAGACAAGTTTCACTGTATCACTGGAGCCATTCATGGATAATATAAACATTGACTTGTGGCGCTTTTTCTATAACGTCAGTCATATAGGTAAGAATTAGTCACTTAAATGGTAAGATTGAGACTCAGTTTTGTACGTTTGTTTTTAAAGATTTCTTTTTTTTTTTAATTCTTGGAAAAGATTTTGAACATTTTTATATTTATATTTGCCTGTATGTATGTGTGTGCACCACAGCATATGTATGCCTGGTGACTGCAGAGGTCAGAAGGCGGCATCGGATCCTGTAGATAAAAAAGGAAATCAGTTTTATTTTTTCTTTATGGTTGCCTAAAATTTCATTTCATATATATACATGTATATATATGTATATGTATATACATATATGTATATACATATATATATATATATGTGGGGGCATGTGTTGTGTGTGTGGGTGTCTGTGTCTGTGTGTGTGTGTGTGTGTGTGTGTGTGTGTGTGTGTGTGTCACATTTGTATTAGCCTTTCATGTGTTTGTAGCTATCTAGGCCGCTTTCTTATCTTGCCTCTGCTGAATAGGACAGCCATAACCCATATTCATGAGCCGATGAAGTCAACGGAGAAAAGGTGAGCTCACAAGAAGAGAGGGCTGGCTGAAGAGCAGAGGACTAGGCCGTGAAGATGGAGGGAAGGCAGGAGGAAAGGTCCTAGCAGAGTAAGTGGACTAGGAAGCAAGTCTATTGCCTTATTTAACCAGCACTTCTTTAGCATTGGTGATGTGAAAGAGACACGAGGTAGGAGGGACAGAGCAGAGAAGAGACATTTTAGGAGGGTGATGATTGAAAAAATGATGAAGGATGCTACAGGAGTCTTAGTCAGATTCATGTTTGCCAGACAGATCCTGCAAGACCAAGAAAGGAAAGTGGTACTTATTCTACAACTTTGGTGTCATCCTGAGGCGCTCGTGACTAGGAGGGTAGGAGAGTCCCTGTATAATGGTTCTCAGTGCTGTTGGATAAAAAGATAGTTAGCTGTCTTCCTGAGATCAGTAGACTATGACATAAGAAAGAAATCAGAGAACCCTACAAAGCAATGTTGTTTAGTAGAATTTTCTGTGGCGATAATAGTGTGCTAAGTTTGTGATATCCCACTCAGTAGCCAGGGTTACTGAAAACTTGAAATGTGGCTAACACAATAACAAAACCAAACTTATACATTGGATTCATTTTAATTGCCTTCCACTTAAATATCCACATAAAGTTACTACCATATAGGATAAATGAGAGAAAGGATAAAAATGGAAGTAAGAAAGTGGGAACAGAGAGATTCTAGAGCAGACTGGGAGATAACAATATTCAGGGAAAAAATTATCTGAGACCAGCAAGACCAGTGGGCAAAGCACTTGCAATGAAAGCCTTATGACCTCATTTAGGTTCCTGGAACTTACATAAAAATAGAACAGAACAGAGCCAATTAAATTTTCCTCTGACCTCCACACACATACCATGACCCATGCGTTTTCATCCAAACATACACAAGCAATATGACTCAAAAAAGTCATCAGCTGATGAGATGTGCTCAAAGACTGCTCATTGCTGTGGGGGAGTGGAATCCTGACCACAGTTTCAAATTCTCATCAATCTAATTGTCAAGTTGTGAGGAAGAGAAGGAAAATTACACTATTCACAAAATAATGACAGGATAGTAATGGAAATAAACATTAAGTTGGCAGCATTTCATAATTTAAACATTTCCTACCTAATTCTGTTTTCTTTTCTGGTAAATCTAAGCCTTGATAGGGTCATGGTGACCTGACAGATTCCATTGTTTGCTCAACTCTTATTCTCAAAGCTTTAGGGCTGCTCACCACCCATCTCTGGTGTTGGGATTAGAGTTGGCAAGAGTGTCCACATAGACATAAGAAGTATAGTATTAAAGTATAGTGTAGTGTAAATACATTTCTATTTAACAAGTACCTTTTGTAGATATTCTTGGGATGGGAGACAGGGTCAAGAGAAACTTTACAAAATGGATACTTTTGTACAGAAGAAAAATAAAATGATGAGCATATAGAAACCGATTAGACAGAATTTTCTGTATGTTTCTAAAAATTATGAACTAAAGGGGTTCTTCTTGAAGCCTAGGAATTATACAGAAGTTTAAAATACTTTTTTTTAAAAAAAAAAAAAAAACAAACATTTCTTCAGTCTTTCTCTTGTTTTCTCTACTTAATGTCATACCAATGCTAGGCAAGTGTAGTGTCACTAACGACATCCCCAGTCCTCTTGCGATCTTGAGACAGGGTCTCACTAAACTGACTAAGCTCTTCTTGAATTCATTCTGTGTTTTCAATGTGGGCCATGAGTTTCAGTGCTCCTTTCTCACCCTCCTGAATATTTGGGATTTGTGTCTATACCACTAAGCCTGACTCAGTTTCATATTTTTAAATACAGGAAAAAGTCTTTTAATTAGGCTTTCCTGTTAGGCTTGGCTTCTTCTTTTCTTTGCATCTTCATACTCTTGGAAGTGGCAAAAAAAAATGTGTCAAAAGCCCATTATGAGTAATCTTTATTACAACATTTCCTCTAATATAAGATTCAAACTGAGCACAGGTCTCATTTATTATAGCCTGGTGGTCAGAAAAGAGCATCATGGTCTCTCCATTCTTTATCATCCCAGCCAAGGCTTTGAGGGAAATAAAACAGATGTTGGCCCTTAACTTGCCAACATCAGACCTAAGTCATTTCCTTTCTTGCCAGTCATTTTATGCATAAAGAAAAGCAGTCCAGGGCAGCAGGATGGTTCCATTGGTAAAAAGTGCTTGCCATGCAAGATTGACAGCTTGACTTCAGTTCAAACCCTAGATCCCACAGTGGAAGGAATAAACTCTCTCCAAAGTCTAATCTCTGCATGTGTGCCTGCCCATACATACACACACTGTGGTGGTTTGCATGATAATGACCCTCATAGACTCATATATTTGAATGTTTGATTCCTAGTTAGTGGAACTGTTTAGAAAGGATTAGGGGATGTGTCCTTGTTGTGTCACTAGGGGGTAGGCTTCAAGATTTCAAAAACCTAGGCCATTCTCAGTTAGCACTCTCTGCCTAGTGCTTATGAATCAGGATGTAGCTCTCAGTACTGCTCTAGCACCATGCCTGCCTACCCTCTGTCACACTCCCCATCATGATGGTCATAGATTAACCATCTGAAGCTGGAAGCCTGATAAATTTTTTCTTCTATACATTGTATTGGTCACAGTAATAGAAAAGTCACTAACACACACATAAGCATGTGTACACACACAAAAATAATAAAACGATAATTTGAAAGGAAAAGAAATGTACTCTGCTATAAAATATCTCAATTTAAGCCCTGATGATAATAATAATAAAAGTCAAGCTGCCTTAGTAACTACAGGGGTCACAAGTAAATGAAGTTTTCAAAGATGAAGGTAAAATTGCTAAGAGGAGAACCCAGCATGTTCCTAATGTATAAAAATAAAAACTAAAAAATAAAACTCTTTCATCTAAAAGGCCAAACTGTCCCAGTTGTTCAGAGGCCACTCCACATCCGTCCATGTCTCATTAGAGTCTTCTTCCTATAAAAACCTGGGCAGAGTAGACCTGCAAGTTCACACAGAAAACAAGAACTTTTTGAATATGTAATCTCTGACATCAATTTGCTCTTCAGGGAATAGATTTAAAGAACATGAGATTCTGTATTGTATTTGAACAACTGTTTGGTTTTAACATATCAGTGACTTTAATATTTTCATTTAATTTGAGCCTCAGTGTGTATAAGAGTTCATTTTAAAGTGTAGCTTTGGGAATCATTATGGCTTGACATGTGTTTTGTTTGATTTATATTTTTCTTACCAGCAAAAATTCCTTTAGTTGGATGCTTACAACCAATTTCCTGCAACTTCAGCTCCAGAGATCTGATGCCCTCTTCAGGACTCCACAGACACTACACTCATGTGCACATTACACACAGAGACACACATACTGACAAATAAAAATAAATCTTTAAAAAGAGAAAGGGGCTTGAGAGATGAGTCAGTGACTAAGAACACTGCCTGCTCTTTCGAAGGATCCAGGTTCAATTTTCACCACCAACATAGTAGCTCACAACCATCTGCAACTTCAGTTCCAGGAATCTAATGACCTTTTTTGGCCTCAGCAGGTGCTGTGTGCAAATGGTATGCAGACATAACTGTAGACAACACACCCATACACATAATAAAAATAAATAAATCTTTTTAAAAATCCTTATTTTTAAATTTTATTTTATTTCTCTCTTCCCTTGCCTTCTTCCAAAACTTCTTCTATACCCCTCCTTGCTCTCTTTCAAATTCATGGTTTCTTTTTTAGTACTTGTTATATGCATATATGTATAAACATAGATAGATAGATAGATAGATAGATAGATAGATAGATAGATAGATAGATCCCTAAGTACATACATATAATCTTCTCAATATGTATTTTTAGGATTAATTTCTTTATGTCTTGAGTGCCCCCCCCTTCCACACATGTTTGTTTGTGCACCACATGCAAGTAGTGGACAATGAGGCCAGAAAAGGACGTTGAATCTCTGGAACTGGAATTACAGATGGTTATGAGCCACTTTGAAGGTTCTAGAATTGAACCTGGGTCCTCTGGAAAAGTAGCATTGACTAGCGATTACATTAGCTAGTTTCTTCTCTAGCTCTCTTCCCTCTCTCCTTTCTTCTTTCCCTCCATCTCATTCTTCCTTTGTGGGAAACTGTCTCCTATACCCCACAGGTTGGCTTCTATTTCTTGAGTGCAAGGACTGGTCACAACTCTATGCTAATATTAGATCATTTCTACTGTTCAACCCCGTGCCTAGGGTGTTATGGTTTTATGGTAGAAAATGTGAAAGTGATTTGATGAAGAGTTGAGTCACATCACACAAAAC
The DNA here is from genome assembly GCF_008632895.1 of Mastomys coucha. Lineage (NCBI taxonomy): Eukaryota > Metazoa > Chordata > Mammalia > Rodentia > Muridae > Mastomys > Mastomys coucha. The sequence continues at coordinate 56,845,313 of NC_045030.1, read as the reverse complement.
ACCCATGCCACTATTATTATTATAAACACCACTAGTAGGTTTCAGAAGCCAGTGTTCTCCCTATATCTGCTTATGGGCCCACTTACAGCAAATTTCCTGACTTTCAGGCTGTGGTTCTCTTTTGACCCCATAATGTCTCTTTTAAAAATTAATAGGCAACTCGGAATCTAGCAGGGTGATTCCCAGGGAGCTCTGCTCAACATTCTCCCCACCCCTGTACACATTTACCTTTCCTTCCCAGCAAAAAGCAGCCTGTCATATAAACCACTGGGTCTGCACTATTTTGGTCTCTTGGATAGTTCAATTCTAGCCACTGCAAGCCAGTTACTGAACTTTTGTGTATAGAGTAGCTATAGGTTAATGAGAGGTTTCACTTAACCCTAGATGGCCAGTGGTGCTCCATCCCAACTCTCCCTGAGTATGTCATTGTCCTAAATGAAAAAGCCCAAAGGCAATGCTTAGAAAGTTCTACATCAACTAAGGATAAAGCCCCCATACTTCTGTGGTATTGTTTGTCTTGTGCCTTGGGTTGTCCAACATTACTTCAGAGTATACGGTATGTACCCTTAACCACTCCAACCCTGTAGCTCCCTCAACACTGAGCAAAATGGTCTGCAAACAACATTTCACATGATTTGAAAAACAAATTCTAAGTCATGTTGAAAATACAATTTTTTTTAAGTATTTGCAGTACTAAAACAATTGTACTGATACTTATCCAAGAGCCCTGGAAGTTTCTTTGCTTCCACTCCTTTGCCTCAAATAACATAGGTTGATCTAACAGCCCACCACATCTCCCAAATGTGGATGGATGCTCGCCTGTATCCGTACTGATGCTGGGGCCCATGCGTGGAGTTTGGGTAATGGTCAGCTTTGCCAATGACTGTGATGAATTATCTGTAATATATGGTATATGATATGGTCAGTGGAGCCAAACAAGTCACTTGGAGAGTGAATTATTGGCATTCTGGACAGAAAAGGTATTGGGTCAAATCCAAAAACAGCACTGAATTTTCCTACTCTGTAAGCAGCAAGAAAAATGAGGGCCAGAATGACCACAATCCTATCTAGCTTCCATATCTCCACTTACCAAAATGTTTTTAAAGTCGTTGATGTGAACTCCAGAAAAGCAGTGAAAACGGACCCAAAGCAGAGATGTAAAGGGTACCTTTCTGTCTATTGTGATGACTAGGCAGTTGGCTAGACAGGCCAGGGGACAAAGAGCAAGTCACCCTGCCCGGGAAAGACAAGGCAGAGGGCAGACAAGGAGCTGAAACTATTCTGCAGGAGGTGAGGGAATTTGGAAAATTAGAAACAGGTCAAGGATCAAGTAGATGAGAGTCGCACCCCAAGGCCAGCGGGCCTTTCCCTGGTTGCATACCCCCTAGAACCAGGGGTCACCATGAGTCCTGCAGCCTGTGACTGAGTTTTACAGCTTTGCCTGGGGCTACGTACATTGCCGTGGATGAATCTTCCCTTCTCAAGGCTGCTTTATTGTCAAGTTAACAAAAAGAACAGAGGAACAGAGAAGGGAGCAGATAATTGTCCCCGGCCCCCACCTCCCTCTGAAATTGACGCTGGTGTTTTTTAGCCCAGCACCTTCAAACAAAGGGAGAGTGGGTTCGTTTCCTTCTGGGAAAGGAAGGAACCCAGCTCCCTATGGCCTGGGTCGTGTTTGCTACCGAGGCATTAATCAGGGTCCTGACATAGCTGGAAAGGGTTGGTTTCCTATTCATGTATAGAATCAAACAAAAGGCCAAGGAAACCAAAGATCCTATCAACTGAAGTTATGGACCAAGCAGTCTGGCCAGAAGGGAAAGGCCATTTTAGAAAAGGAGCCTGTTTTTCCAGGCAGTGGCATTCCTGTTACTCCGGATATGACGATAGTTTCAAAGAGGTCACTGGGGTAGACTTTAACTTCAGCTGGCTCTCAGGGAGAGGCCACTTGTTGGTAGCAGGGTTACTTTTTTTCATTATGGAAATTCATTCTAGAATTATGGAACTCAGCTACACTATGCTTACGATGGTGGCCATTGTGGTCTGATAGCTTTCCATCCATCTTACCCCTTGAACATTGTTTAGAAAATACTTTTGGCTATTGCTTCCAGCTCCTGCAGATGGAGTCTAATTGGCCTGAGTCAGTCTTGGTAATTTTATGCCCCTGGGATATTTCAGATCTACCTGGTTCTAAGGTTCAGTTTGGGAATGGGGTATATGACCTAGTGCATAGCATTTAAAGCTAAAGGAAAATTTATTGTGGGCCTCTAAGGAAAGATCTTTCATCAAATGCAAAAAATATTTTTTTTAAAAAAGAAAAACAAAGGAGGAAAGAGCTGATATAGTTCAGAACTTTAACCCTAGGGAGACTGAAGGAAGAACTTCAAGAGTGCCAGGACAACCTGGGTTACACACTTAGAGTCTGTCTCTAAGAAAACATAAGAGGCCGACCAGTGGTAGTATACAGTTTAATCTCAGCACTTAGGAGGCAGAGGCAAGTGGATCTCTGAGTTCAAGGCCAGCCTGATCTACAGAGTGAGTTCCAGGACAGCCAGGGCTACACAGAGAAACCCTGTCTCAAAAACTAGGGGGTTGGGAGGGTGGGGCAGAGGCTGGAGAGATGGCTCAGTACATAACAGTACTTGTTGCTCTTGCAGAAGACCCAGGTTCCGTTCCCAGGACTCACATGGTTGCTCATAAATGTCTGTAACTTCAGTTCTAGGGAAATTAACACTCTCTTCTGGCTTCCACAGGAGCCAGGTATGCACATATAGCACATACATAAATGCAGCCCAACCACTCATACACATAAAAATCAAATAAATAAATCTAAAACATTATAAAATATTGAGAACACGAATCTACCAAAGAGCAAACATTGAATAACTGAACAGTGGGAGACTGATATGAGTCCTACTGAGAGACTCATAACTGTGAACCTCTCTGAACCTTGGTGACAATTGCAGAGTTTTTATGATTAGAAAAAAAAAACAGCAACAAAGGACTGGAGCTATGGCTCAGTGGTTAAAGTGCTCAATGCTGTTGCGGAAGCCTCGGGTTCAGTTCCCAGCATCCACCTGGCTACTCACCTGTAACTCCAGTTCCTGGGAACCCAACATCCTCTTCTAGCCTAAAAGGGCTGTTACATAGACATGAGGTGGTACACTAACCTGATTCAGGCATGTACTTGTGCTTTTGTGCGCTTGCACATGTGCATACACACACAAACACACACACAACACATTCATATGAAAATAGTAAACAAATAAATACAATTCTCCTCTTCTACCATATGGGTTCTAGGTATCAAACTGAACTTATCATGCGTGGCTACAGGCGTCTCTATATGCTGAGCCATCTTGCTGGCTCTAAGTCTACCTTTTCTTAAAAAAAAAAAAAAACTACACTGGGTGGTGGTGGTGCACACCTTTAATCCCAGCACTTGGGAGGCAGAGGCAGACAGATTTCTGAGTCTGGTCTACAGAGTGAGTTCCAGGATAGCCAGGGCTACACAGAGAAACCCTGTCTTGAAAAACCAAATATAAAATAAAATAAAAACCTACATGTATTTATTTGTGTGTGTATGTATATATGTATGCATTACTATATGTAATGTATACATGTGTGTGTTCATGCATCTGTGCACGCTTTTCCTCCTACCATGTGGATTCTGAGAACTGAACTCAGATCGTCAGGCTTCAGTGCAAGTGCCTTTGCCCACTTACCAGCCCTGTGTCTTTATTTTCCTATCATCAAATGGTTTTCCTTGTTTGATGTTGGACTCTGCACACGCCATGCGGCAAGCTCCTTGCACGGACGTGCACTGACTGTGCCTTTGCTTCATACACTTTCAGCACAGCGCCAAGCAGAGTGAGCACGTAGCTCAGAGGCAGTGAATGCTGAGAGAACAGAGTTAGGAACCATTGTCTCATGGTCCGGCTTTCCTCAAGGGCTTTCACTTAGAACATTTGGCTGGAATGCCACACAGACAAAACCGACGTAAGGGGAAAAGATGCAATCATGTTGGAGTCAAGGTTTCAGGCTGAATATTTCACATTACCTAATGTTCTGACATCTTGTCAAGTTGCTTACTTATGATCTGCGCTCGCAAGCATTGCTATTCTTTGCCTATCCTCTGTGGAGGAGGGTTTTTTTTGTTCCACTTTTCACTCTTATTCCACCCTTCTCTCTCTGTCTCTGTCTGTTTCTGTCTGTCAGTCTCTCGTTGTCTCTCTGTCTCTCTCTATGTCTCTGTCTCTGTCTCTCTCTGTGTCTCTCTCTCTCCGTCTCTCTCTCATCCTGTAGCACAGCTTTTCATCTTGCTGAAGA
>NC_045030.1:56815226-56840952 GCF_008632895.1 Mastomys coucha | reverse complement strand
ATTAACAGCTGCATGTAGATGACAAGAGCTCAAAGGTGACAACAGAAATAGGAGGCCCAGTCTTTGCAGTCTTTGTTGCTTATACTCAAAAAGGGAAAAAGACAGGACATTTGTTCAGCACAACAACCACACACTTGGAGTCCGGTGTAGAGAGGACTTGGAGGGCTCATCAATTCGAACCTAATTTAGCTTCTTAAGGACATCAGCGCTCAAGTCACTGCCAAAGGTTGTCTTGCCCCTTCTTGGTCATTTTTCTTAGTTTTTCCAGTGTTATTTTAATTTGATTTCATTTAATTTACTAATTTGTTTAGTGTTCTAAGGCAAGGTTTCACTGTGTAGCCTGGGTTGGCCTGAAACAGGCAGCAATTCTCCTGCCTCAACCTCCACAGTGCTGGGATTACAGGGATTATCACACCTGGCCTGTTCCTTCTTTGGCCTTCCAAAGTCCTCTCTGAGTTGAAAAATCAAAGCCCAAACTGGATTCTTTCATTTTTCTTCAATGTCCCAGTCAGGGGACTCACATTCTGTGTTCTCAGTTCCGGAGCAAGATCACTGAGGGAGGTCCAACCTTCTCATGGAGGCAAGAGTAGGCCTGTGTGCTCATCTTCAGTGATGGAGCCCCCTTGAACTTACATATTTGTACTCAGGCACCAATGGCCCCCTTTAAACAGACACGCCTGAGAGCTGCCTGAACGAGGGTGGGAAAACACTCTTTCCCAAAGCCCTTCTTGGAGCTTCCACCCTGGGCCTCTCTGCACCTGTGACTGTTTGAAATCTGCACCCGGCCAGCTTTGGCCAGCTTTGTTCCGTAGTAATCCCTGCTGAGGGAATTTGGGCCTGCTCTGCGCAGCCACTTCCATCTGCACTTGGCTTTCGCCTTGAGTCCACAGTTCTGGCAAGTGCCAACTTCTTCAGAGCCAGTGAGAGGAGAGTGTGTGTTCAGAATCATCTGCCTGGGCTTGGAGAGCGTGGAAGACGGAAAACATGCTCAGTTTGGAGGCATTTCATTCTTTTGGAAAAATATGAAACCTCCACTGGTTATTGTTTGTAGGCTGCCAAGTGTGTTTTTTTGCCCCCTTCAGGACAAGGAAACTGTCTTTGAATCTTTGAATCTCATTCTTACCAACACTATGGAAGGCTTCGTGCTCCAACACACTGTAGAATTGTCAGACAAGAAGTTAGGTAGAGTTTGGAAAAAAGAATGTTGTTCATCACAATTGGGTCACTTTGAGCAAAAGTACCGTGCTGGCCATCTGTCGGTCCTCTCTGATTGAACACGTCTACTCCCAACCCAAGACGTCCAGATGCATGCGGTCTCTTCAGTATTCTGTTACCTACTTCAGAAAGAGAAAAGCCCTTATAAGTCGGGTGTTTGCACATTGCCGCTGGCATTTTGGTTTCATCGTACTAGAGTAGGAAGGAGGCCTGTGAGAGGTATACTGTTGTGTGGAAAGGCTGGCTTCAGGTGAAACTTAGGACCTCAAATATGCTAAGTAAACACTCTGCTGCTAAGCTGGACTCCTAGTCCAAAGTGGTGTGTGTGTGCGTGTGTGTGTGTGTGTGTGTATGTGTGTGTGTGTGTGTGTGTGTGTATGTCTGTGTGGTGAGTGAGAGTATGTGATATGGTGTGATATGGTGTGTGTGTATGTGTGTATGTATGTGTGGTGAGTGAGAGTATGTGATATGGTGTGATATGGTGTGTGTGTATGTGTGTATGTATGTGTGTGTGTGAGAGAGAGAGAGAAAGAGAGAGAGGGAGACTGTGGGTGTGGTATGTGGTGTGGTATGTGTGTGTATGGTGTGTGTAGCGAGTGTGTGTGTGTATGTGTGTGTTGTGTGTCTGTGGTGTGGTGTGTCTCTGTGTGTGATTTTTGTGTATATGGTGTGATGTGATGTCTGTGTCTGTGGTGTATGTGAATGTGTGGACGTGTGTATCTGTGGTATGTGTGGTGAGTGTGTATGTGTGTATGGTGTGTGTATGCAGTGTGGTGTGTATGTGTTGTGTGTATTGTGTGATGTGATATTTGTGTCTGTGATGTGTATATATGTATGTGGTGTGGTGTGTGTGTGGATGTGGGGGGTTGTGTATGTGTGAGTGGTGTTGTGCATGTGGTGTTTTTGTGTGTATGTGTATGCTTGCTCTATTTTTTATTTGATAAGGAGTTCCTGAGGCTGGGGCTGCAGCTCAGTTGGTAGATCGCTTGCCTAGCGTGCACAAACCTGGATTCAGTTATCAGCACCACAAAAACTGAGCATGATGGTACAAACTTATGGATCGCAACAAACTGGAGCTAGAAGCAGAAGGACCAAGAATCTAAGGCTAGACTTGGCTACATAGTGAGTTCAGGACCCCTACTCCCACCCCTACCCCCACTCCCACCCCCGGATACGTGACATCCTGTCTTTAAAAAAAATGGGGTGGGGGTGCCTCCTATTGTAGAGCAAGGCTCAAACACAAACAACAGAACTTCATATAATTCAAAGGAAAAAGAAAAAAAAAAAAAACTCTTAAAGCCAGCCTCTGTTTATTCAAAGTGGTGAGTACTTGGAAAATAGATTACAGAATCATCATCTTTTAAAATAGATTTTCACTGAAGTATAGTATACATGGAAAAAGGAACATGAATCATCAGTGGACAACTCGAACTTTTCTTTGCTTTAGATTAAGTGTCCTTATGCTGTGCAGGCTTGCTTCCACCTTCTGGCTCAGGATACCCCTGCTCAGCCTCCCAAGTAGTTGGCTCTGCAGGCATGGAACACTGGGCCTTACTCTTTAGCTTGTCTTTAGCTATTCTGCTCACCTTTGGAAGGACTGTTTGCAAATGCGAAGATCCTCTTGCTGTATTCCTTTCTGAAATCTGTGTACCAGATAATGGGTTTCATTATGGCATTTTCAAGCACGGTAACTTGCTTTTATTCATGCCTCTGCTCCCTGGACCCTCCCTGGCTCATGAACCCATTTGGGCCCTCTCCATGGACCTCTACTTGCTTTCACATCACGTGTGTGTACATAGGAAAAAACCCATGACGTTGTATCTCCCATTCCTTTCTCTCCCCTCCCTGCAATTTCTTCCTCTCCCTTCTACCATCATGCCATATTGTGTATATTTACATCTAGATCCCTCCATATTAGAAAAGACATGCAACATTTGTCTCTTTTCGTCTGGCTTATTTTGCTTACCGTGTTTTTGCCTAACATGTTGAATTTTAAAAATCAAGGTGATCAGAACAAATGACCAGAACAAGACATAGGATCAACTTTCCTGTACGAATAAGCTGTGGCTTCAGCAAAATGACTGTCATTTAGTGACTTGAAACAACAGAAATTAAGCTGGCTGTGTGGTACACATCAGTAATCCCAGAACATGAGAGGAAAAGGCAGGGAGATCAGGAGTTCGAGGCCTGCTCAGCTACCTAAAGAGTTTGAGACTAGTCTGAACAATATACGACCCCTTAAAAAGGAACAACAAAACCAAAAGAAGACATGGGTAGGTGACTCAGTTGGGGGTCAGGGGGAACACTTACCTCAGAAGCCCGAGGAGTTCCAGCCATGGAACTCACAGTACGAAAGGATAGCTGACTCTTGAAAGTTGTTCTCTGACCTCTACTCTCTCTCTCCCTCTCCCTCTCCCTCTCCCTCTCTCTCTCTCTCTCTCTCTCTTCTCTCTCTGTCTCTCTCTCTCTCTCTCTCCTCTCTCTCTGTCTCTCTCTCTGTATGTGTGTATGTGTGTGTGTGTGTGTATGTGTCTCACACACAGACACAAACACATGCACACGCACAGGCACATGCATTACATGCATACTACTAAGAAGAAGAAAAGAAAGAAAATGTATTGATTCTATCATGGTTTGAGAAGTCAGCAATTGAAATTAACTTTCCAGCAAGACTTACTTTGCTTTCTTCTGGGACTTTAGGGGAAAAAAATCTGCAGTTCTCATGGTTTTCAGTATGCTTTGGCTTGTGGCTACATCACTCAAGAAATCTCTGCCTAACTTCTTCCTCTGCTGTGCCTTCTGGACTTCTTCTGTCTCCCACAAGGACACTGAATGTTTGAGTCAAGGGCCCTACTCAGGTGATCCAGGATGATCTCATCTTGAGATACATAAATTAGTTACATAGAATTAACTTTCCCCAGGTGGGGCGAAGCACACCTTTAGTTGTGTACTCAGGAGGTAGAGGCCGGTGGATATCTGTGAGTTCAAGGCCAGCTTAGTCTACATAGTGTTCAATACCAACTGGGGAATCTGTCTTTAAAAATATCCTTCATCAAACATCTGAGATGTGAACATAATCTTTCATGGAGACACAGATCAGTCTTCTATGCTCCTCATCTGTCCTCGTAGCCACTCCCCTTCAGATGTCACCACTGGCCTAGTCTCTAACAGATGAGTTGTTTTTCTAAATTCGAACTTTGTACAAATGGAAGTATATAAGATATGCTCTTTTGTTGGATGGCCTTTTTTTTTGCTCAGCATCATGCTTGTAAACTTAATCTAGGAGATTATCTGTAGCTATTCACCATTCTTCTTGGTTCTGTACTGTCTTCCATTGAATTTGTGCTTTGTTTTATCACTATTGCCCTTTCTGTTCTTGATACAACTTCTTGGTTATTTTCAGTCATGGCTCTTATGACTAATGCTGTTAGGATCATTTTCTGTATTTATTTCTTGGAAACCCAGGCATGCTTTTCCATTGGGCTTACGTAGGAATGCAATTTAATGGGTCCTAAAATGTATGTATATTCAGCTTAGATAATGTTAAAGAGTTACAGATTGTCGTTCTGGCTCAAGTATTCCATCAACATACTGGGCCAAACTCATGTTGTATAGTCCTTATCAGATCAAGAAATCGAAAGAGAGCTCAGTGGCGTGGGGTGTGGGTAAAGCAGGATGTACACTGTGTGAACAAATGTGTAAGGAAGGCCAAATCACTTCTTCCCTACATTTAGGCTTTGGTTTGCTGGAAGGGTCAAGTGGCTCAGGATGAAGTGTTTCAGGCAAGCTCTCACCCTCACTTGTGAGAGCAAAGGAGTATTATGCATGAAGAATTTATTTGTCTATTTATTTATGTGGTTCTGGAAATGGTACCCAGGACCTCACACATAGTAGAACAGCACTCTACCACTAACCTCCACCTCCACCTCCAGAGCCTGAATCCTTTCATTTAAAGAAAGATTTGTTTAAAAAACAAAAACAAAAACAAACAAACAAACAAAAAAACAACCCATCTCTTGGACCCTGAGCTCCAAAGAGCCAAAAAGCAGCTCAAAGTTGGAAAACAATAACAACAAAATAATTTAATAAAATAACTTTCCCACACCCTACTGTGTTATTTCTTAAAAATCGATTTGGTGTAATGAAGCCATTGCTTCACATAGGAGCTTTAGTTTCCACAGGGAGAAATGTAAAAACTCAACATTTTGTGTCACTGTTCCCAGGAATCCTTTTTTTTTTTTTTTTTTTTTTTTTTAGTTTGTCTTTAATACTACAATAGAAAACATACCTTCTTGATGAAGTTATCTTACTTTGGGATAGCAAGGCAATAAATCCATAATGACAATTTTCATGCAGTTTTAACCTGAATTCTTCATATAGATTATTAGGCTTCCTTGACTCCAACCATATTTTCCACATAATTATTTCTTTTAAATTTCCTAATTATTCCATTCTGTTAGAAACCATCTGTCCCGCTGAGGAACAATTGTATCTAAACAAATCAACAGGTTTTGCGTCATTGTCTAAATATGAGAGAGAAACAGCCTTAAAGTCGACTGTGGCACTTGAGTGGAAAAGAAAAATTCTCAATCCCACATTGGGAATGCCTCTCTCCAGCTCTCTTGGAAGCTAACTTTCATAACTTGTGGAGCACAAAACAAAGCCAAATGAATTTTGGAAAGGTCAGTGGGAACAGGATTGGGGTGGAACTTTCCCAGATAAATGTTTGGGCCTTTGCTCCAGGAGCTGTCTGGTCACTGCACAATTTGTCCTTCCCAAAGTGGGTGGAGAAGCGAGCAGATGCAACTCTCCTCTCTTGGTACCTGGGCCCAGTGGGGGCTGGAAACCTAAGATTTCCCCACTTGATTCCAAGTAAGGGGAGCCATCTCATCCTGGGAAAGAGCTTGTTTGAACCCTGTGAACAGTACCTGTTTGTAAGGAACCTGGGTTTGGAACAGAACATCTGTGGGAAGGAAATCACGGAGAATTGTGTGCTTTGGGTGTTGTTTCACGCAGTCCAGTTCTGTGCCCTGGAGAGGAGATTCTCCCTACTGCCCGTTCCAGGAGCCCCTGAGCTCCAGCGCTTCAGCTGAGGGCTCCCAGGCATTGCCAGTAGGAAGCCCATTTCCAGGAATAATTGACCTTTCTCCTTCATTTTCAATCTTTCTTTCTCTCTCATATACCATCTTGTTCCTACTCTGTGCTTTTGTCTTCATCAGAGCGCTCTCTGTATATGTTTATTTCTTCCCTCAAAGATGTGGCCAAAGAGCTCTGGTGGCTGTCGGGGTTACAAAGGAGGTCAGGTCCATTGGCCTGGTGATAGACAGAAGTTCTGAGAAAACAGTAAGTCTCCAAAAGCTTGTTTCCCCTTCTGATAATGTCAGCATCTGGAGAGGAGCTTCTCCCTACTGCCCGTTCCAGGAGCCCCTGAGCTCCAGGTCACCATCTTCTACTCATCTCTTTTCACCCACGTTCATTTGTAAGTTAAGTTTCTTCAGAACCTAGAAGGACCCACTTTCTGCAAGTTAACATCCATTTGGTTTGAAACTCAATCGAAAGGGACCAGAATGAAAAATTGGCCTCTTGTTCCCCTCCCCTACCTCCTCTTGATTTTGCATCCACCCAACTGGCTTCCTACATACTTTGGAATGTATGGAGCTTCTGCCCCTCTTCCTCCATATCCCTCTTTACAACGTCAAGGGGAAATATAAAGTAGCACACCATTGTAGTTGGGAATCAGCAGTGCTTCCAATCATCTTTCAGGCACATTCATGCATTTCCTGCTTCCTCCGCTGGCCCTGGTCCAGAATGCCAGCAAACTAATCACAAGGAAACTGTCCGTGTATAAATGTCATGAGTGAACCAGCAGGTGACTTGCCTCAGAATGAAGCCTGCAGCACCCCCCAAACCTGAAGTGGCCATCCAGTATTGGCCAATGTAACCACACTAGTTAACACCCCAGATTGGGTTGGAAACATGAATGGACGGGAGATCCCCATGTAAAGGAGCAGCTGTCCCTTTGGTTAATTATTGGGATCCACAAGTCCGTCCCCATTGCCAGGGCTTCAGTGTCGAGATGATGAAATAGGTGATTAAGGGACTTGGAGGCCAGTCCACACTAGAGCTTTGTCTGGAGTACTCCAGCGACAAGTGTTATTAGTCCACTAATCATAACATTGCCTGCAGTGGAATTTCCTTGGGAAGGAATGGGGCAGCGCCTCTATGCCAGAGGGCTGCACAGCATGAAAATACTAACACATCACAATTGGCTGTTCTATGAGAAGGAGATTCCAGCATCCAATTCAGGAAATAGGTCACCAGGCTGCAAGATGCGCTGCTATTTTGATTGACTTCCTTACACTCCTGTAGTTTTTATACACTTTCCTCGAGGGAGAATCAGACAGACTCCTCTGAGTTGCTGGCTTCTGGAGTGCCATCCAGGGGGAACCTGCAGGCCATCTGTGAAGATAGAGGCATGAGTTTTCTGTGGTCAGTCTTGTAGAGTCCAGTGACTTCTAGGAATGATGGCTCTCAAGGCACTCTTCCACTTGGTGCCTTTCAGTGGGGGTCTTCCACAGATCTAGGGCCATGGTTTCTTAGGGCCACAGTCTGTAGCTGTGCCTTCCAGATGACAAATGTTTAGTGAGATGATGAAGAGGTACAAATGGGTTGAAGGGTGCCAGAACCTTCTCATAATGAGCATAGCAAATCCTTGGTCACCAAGGATCTTGAGAGGACAAGATGTTCTCATTTGGAGTATTGTGCTGCCAGGACCCTTAGTACCAGCTGTTGGATGCAAAGACACCCTGCTGGGGGCTCAGGAGCCCAACCAAGCTTTCCTTTTATTCTATACGTCTACTTGCTTGGGCCTTAAGAAATAGGAATCTGCCCCTCTCCCTGCTAGGCTTTGTCACCAAGCAGCTGTCTTTCTTTCCTGGATCAGTCTAGAATTCCCCCTAATTTTTTCTAAACCCAAACAGTTGGTTGTTGTCTTGCACTGTCGGCAAAAGGGCATTTGTGAGCCTGCTGGGATGTATATAGATTTCATTTTATACTACATAGCCACACTTAAAAAAAAAAAAAAGACGGACAGATGATCTGGCATTTTAAATGACTACATATCCTTTCTTTGCCTTTAGCCATATTCCACTTCTGGGTGCTCCTGGGCGTGTAGCATTTTTTTTTTTCTTGAACAGACAATTTTATTGGGATATAGTTTCTGTGTGTCAGATGATCCGCTCAGAGCCACCATCCCAACTTGATCATCTAGGAGCTGAGGCAACAAATTGCTGTAGGAAGATTTGAAGAGGTCACTGGGTAGATGAGACCTGGAGGCTTCCATGATCTCTGTTTCTCTGAGACCCCAGTTTCTTTGTGAGTGAGTGAATGTGTGTGTGTATGTGTATGTGTGTGTATGTATATGTCTTCCTTTCATTTCCTTTAATTAGTAAGGACATATATAGGCGAATAAGACAGAGGAATCTCTGTGTTTTGAACTTCAGAAGAGTTTCACTTTTTTTTTTTTTTTTAAACTTTGAACTAGTCTGTTGTCAGGCACGTTGGTCTACCTCTGGAATCCCAGCTTGGGAGGCAGAATCAGAAAGATCACTCCAAGTTTAAGGCTGGTCTGTTCTCCTGGTGATATTCAGGCTGGCCTGAGTAATGGAATGAGACCTTGTCTCAGTCGAATTGTAACTACTTGAGTGACACACTTTCCATCCTTTAGCCATGTGCTTCTCTTTTAAATTGATTCTTTAGAGTACAAGTATTGAGAAATAACTGGGGCCCAACCTCTAGGTCTTCCAGATTATCACAGGGTTATGATCAAGAACCGGGAGAGGCCAGGCCTAGTGGCCTGTACAGCAGTCATCTCAGTACAGCTGAGCAAGGAGGATTACTGGGAGCTTAAGGCTAGCCTGGCAATTGTTGTAAGTACCAGTCAAGCCAGGGCTGCATAATGAGACTCGATCTGAAATAAGTAAGTACATGAAGAGATAACTAATTCGTAGAAACCAGCAACATCAACAACACTAAAACAGAGAACAATAAAGCCTTGCCTTGGAGCAAGCTCCTCCAAGGACACCCGTTGGGCGGAATGGTTGTAGCGCTGCACTGTAAGCTGTGTGGGAACTTGTTTCCAGGCTGTGCTGCTGCTCACTAGCTGGCATTCCATCCCCTGCCGAGGGAAACACAGGGTCTCAGGGCAAAAGAATCAGGACGCTTAAAGAAGAAAATGGTAACCAGTCCTGAAAATTAGCGAAGTGGCCACGAAATATTGACTTTACTCATTCTGAAAGTCACCTCATCGGCTTTGGCATGCCATTTCCTGTTTAATAGCAACTGAAGGTCTTGCAGGAGATGCTCCACACACACACACACACACACACACACACACACACACACACACTCACACAAACACTGGAGTCTGGCTATTTTCGAGGTTCCATTTGGAGTGGGAAGGCCCCAGCAGGGCGGGGGTGGGGGCTGTGGGGAGGGAGGCATTATTCTCCAGCTTGCAGCTGTGGCAGCCAATACAGTATCCCCCACAGGCCAGATGAATCAAGCTGAGGGCCAGATCTGGGCTGTGGGCCAGAGGCTCCCCACCCTGATTTATAGTGTGGACAGAGATGTGGGTGTTTTGTGAATATATTTTGATGATGATAAAAAAAAAAGCTAGAAGGGGGGAAAACACCATTCCTTAAAAATGTGCTGAGGGAGAGAAGCCGAGGCCTATCCAGCAGATTAGGGGCGCTTGGCTGTGAGCAGTAGCTCCTTAGATTAAAGGCCCCTGAAAGAACGGTTCATGAGAGGCAGTGCCCCTTAGAAGGCACTGAATTGTGAATGAGGCCCCTGTATAGCCAGCCACTGGGGGCAGATTAGGCTTACTGTCCCCTCTGCAGGTGTGGAGTGGAGGGATTCGGCCTGCATTTTAACTCCTGCCAGCCCCCAAGAACAGAGAAAGGGAGCTGGCTTGCCGAGCTCTGGGGACACCCTGAGTCCCACGGTTTCCCAGCACTCACAGTTATCTAGAAATTAGCAGGCTTTGCTTTTGGGATCAAGTCCAGGTTGTTGCCATTGGGCAGTGGACAATAGGCTAAGTGTGAAAAGGCCACCAGGATGGAGTCTGGGCAAAAACAAAGGACAAAACAAAACAAAAGACAAAAAAAAAAAAAAAAATCCACCTCACCTCCACAATTTATTCTCAATCTTCAACCCAATTGATTTGAAGGGGGTCGCAGTTAGCGCTGAGGGAGTGGTGTGGAAGCAGAGGTGCTGAGTGGGGTCTGGCAGTGCTGGCTCCCACCACAATGTTCCTCTCCCAGACAAGGCAGAGCCAGGCACAGGCTTCTTTGTTTTCCTCAGGAAACATTAGGCACAGCTGTCCTGGCTTACTCTATTGCATCTGGGCAAGAACCTCAAGCAGGTTTCCCAGGACCCACGCAGGTCTTTGAAGATGAGAGATTTATTCTACAAAGATGAGGCTAATAGACAGACTTTGTGCTAGACTGGACGTGCAGCAAGCAAAATCATACCAGACTGCAACCCCCACCAAACACACACATACTCCACACACACACACACACACACACATACTGCTATACACATTCACACTCATATATACACATTTCACACACTCATACATACACATTTTTCACACACACTCATACACACACTCACAAGTCACTCACACACACATTCAGGCATCCACGCACTCATGTAGTCTCTCTCACACACACATGCACACACACACACTGGAAGGGTGTGGATACTGGTATAAGTGGATACTCTTATAGCAGTAACTTGTAGTTTCCGACAAGAGTAATCTGCTTTCTTCTTCCCTTAGTACTCGTCCTGGCTTCAGGACCCAGGTCAGTGGGCATCCTTGTCCTCATCATCCCTGCCACTTTGCAGGGCTCCTTCTGGAACATCCTTTGATAAACTATGGCTTCTCTATCCTTGTACATGCCCCACTCTCTGAGGAAAGAGGGTCAGGTAGGTATACCTTTCTGCTTTAGCCAGCCTGGGGTGACACAAACCACCTACATGCAGAACCCCACCAAGTCCAAATCTCCCTGCTAGTCAGAGGACCCCTCCAAAAAAAAAACTGACAAAGAAGTATGAAGGAGAAAAATGAATCTGTCTTTCCATGTGGCTGCCTGTCCAGACATAGCAAGAGTAGGTGACTGGAGCCTTTCCTGTTGGTTCCTCACCGAAACACACACAGACCCACGGTGCCCACGGGGCAACTGTAGGGGTTATTGAGCATCCAGTAGACGAATCGTCTCCTGCTTTGCGTCTAGGATGAACTCAAAGATTCCATGAAAGGGACTGGTCTGCATCACTCAGGGCTGGCTCCTTCAACGGATGGCAGGAAGCCCTCTTTTTTAATTTCCCACTTCCTGCTTCAGAGCTTAACAAAGGACTTGTGTATGGAATGCATGTGTGCATTAATGTGTGTGTATACCATGGGAGAATGCACACAGGACCTTTGTCAATTCATTCCATTTGGGGGGGGGGTGGAGCAGAAGTGGGTGTCTATTCCTAGCAGTATCAGGGACCAGCAAGAGGGCCTTCTCATCACCCGTGTGGTTTGTTCCAATGTCATTTTTGTAACTTTTGGGTTTGAGGTCACACCCTGCCTTATGGCTATGCCCCACTCCTTACCAGCTATGCTCCCCCCCCCCCAAACCGGACTGTGTACAAAGGCCCGTACTACTTACTCAAAAACCTGGGAAGACACTGTTGGCAAGGAGTGTAGTGAATCCCATTTACAGACCCAATGTGCTAATTGTAAATGTTCTTATCTTGTCATTGAAGCAGATCTGGCAGGCCTAGTACTTGGCAGCACTTAGTTAGCTATTAGTTCTGCGCTACTACTGTACTTGCTGAGCAGTCATAAAAATGTGTCTCTGAAAAATGGCCCGTCATGGACCCCAGCCTCCTCTGCACAGATTAGACCAAAACTGGTATGACATGAGGGTCCAGGCTTGGGCTGATCAGGGTTTAGATTACATTTCCCAGTAGAAGAGTAAACAGGCAGGAAACATACAGAACTGCATGTGGTGGGATACAGTAGAAAGACAGGACGAGCAGCCCAAGCTCCACCCACATTGCTCGACTCTCTGCTGGCATTCAGCCTTTGGGTTCCAGTCCTGGTGCCTGGGCCACCCCCCACTCTTGTGAGTCAAGCCTTGGTAAGTAACTCACTAGTTGGGAGTCCTTGATTAGGACATTACTTGTGACACTGGCATTTTAATAGGGATCTCAAGGAGGTAAGATGCCCCCCACCCCAGGAGTGGAGACCAAAGTGCTGCGACGAGAGCTCAGCATTTGGATACTTTTTAAAAAACTTTCTTCTCCAAAGACAGTGGGAATTTCGAGCACCGGGAGGAGTGATTGGGCTAACAGGGGCCGAGCCTTTGTGTGCCTCAGAAATGTCCCAGAACACAGAACAATAAGTCCCTGCTGCATGCTGCCAATCTCTCCTCGGACAGTGTGCTAGGTTTATGGCCCTCAGAGGGGGCGCTCAGGAAGTCTGGGATAGTGTGCATGCCTTTGCATAGCCCTGGAAAGAGACTAGATGAGGAGGCTGAAGGTTTTGCCAGCATTTATACTTGAATTGGCATTTATTTGATTTAAATGTCTCAAAAATAGAGAAATTACCTAAGCTTCTAATGACACAACAGCGAGAGTTTGGAAATCAAATCACTGCTCATTTGCCCGCTTTTTAAAAAAGTTTTATTTACTTATCTTATTTATGTGAGTACATTGTAGTTGTCTTCAGACACACCAGAACAGGGCAGCAGGTCTTATTGCAGATGGCTGTGAGCCACCATGTGGTTGCTGGGAATTGAACTCAGGACCTCTGGAAGAGCAGTCAATGCTCTTAACCTCTGAGCCATCTCTCCAGGCCCTCATTTGCCCACTTTTAAGAGTTGAATGTTTTATGCTAAATATTAAATGTGCGCCAGGTGTATTGCAAACCTTCCAGGTGATAGGTAGCTACAACTACATACCCCTTTTGCAGAAAAGTAAACAGAGGCTTAGACACATTTGTTAAAATCAGACACTAGAAGTAGAAACACTGAAATTCAAACCCAGAATAGCTTGGAGCCTAGATTTCAAGGTCAGGTGGCTGAAAGAGTGGTTACTTTATGGACAGGTACATAAAGATAAGCCTCGTCTCCCTTTGGAAGTGTTCTCTGAAAGAGAACTCAACCTGGCCTGAGACAACAGCTCTGTAGCTCGGAGCTTGGGGAGAGACAGACAAGAGACCCATCACAGAGACACCAGGAAAAATGAGAGAAGCAACCAGAAAGATTTGTTCAAGGTCATCTAACCATCATGGGTAGAGCCAAGATCAGGCAAAAGCACATCACTCTTTACTGCTCTCAGCTGCAATGCGCGCAACCCCCGCCGGCCACCCCACCTCTGCCTCTCCCTGTCCCCGCTCACTTTACAGTCCGACAAGACCTGTTTCCCTGGTAGCAGTGATACTTAAAGGGATTTTGCTGAGTAGCAATTCCAACCTAACCCAGTGGATTCTGGTATAAACAGACAACTCCCAGAAGTCAGCAGTCCCCTGGGAAACCTTGCTCCAGTGGCTCCCACAGAAGAGTCTTTCCTTGGGAGAGACTCCATGTTGGCTGTGAGAATGAATTGATGAGCTTCCAGAGTATCTGTGTACTGCAGCTGTCTTTCTCTACTGTGGAACCCTCAGTCCTTCCTGATCTCATAGTCCCTTCATGACTTCTCCCATAAGCATCTTCCGTTGGCTGTCTACATGTGGGCAATAAAATCCTCTCTAGCACATCATAAAGTCTTCTATGCTTTGTTAGGCCTATGTCTTGGGAATCAGGGATATTAAGCTAAAGGAACAAATTTCTAAGTGAAATTTCAGACCTTGGTCAGCAAGGCAAGTAGGGGAAGGAGAGAAACTAACTTTCTCACTCTCCTGAAATTATATTCCTATGTGGGAATGCCTGTGCCCCTACCTCGTCTGAGAACTAGAATATACAGTGGAGGCAGTCTCAGTCAGGACTGACTGCCACGATCAAGTAGTAAGGACATGAACACTGGAAACGGAACTGGGTCCTATTGAAACTGTCACTTATTAGCTATGAGACATTGTGTATATGACTGTGTGTTGGTACCTGTTTCCTCATTCTGTTAATGGGATAGGTATTATGCCTATTTCACTACATGTTCTCATGAGGTTGTAAATGTAGATAACTTGAACACACAGAGAGAGACAGCCAGCCAGACAATGAGACAGAGAGCAGAGAATGGGAGGCACTTCGGGAGTGATAGTATTTCTTCACTAAAAACAAAAAAAAAAATAATACCTTAACTTTCAGGTTCCTGAAAGACTTAAGTCACATTTGCATAAACTATTGAGTGTCTGTCACGTGCATGAAGGATACAACAAAAACCCACAAAGGAAGGAGTCTCTTTGGTGGGATGTTGTGAGCTTTCTCTCAAGAGCTCCAGCTGAAAGCTTTATGGAAAAAGACCCAGAATTTTTACCTTACATAGCACAGCAAGCATTTTCAACTCTAGTTCTCAAAGTTCCACAACCAGGTTTGTGTTCAGTCCTTGTGTTTCCTCTTTATTCCTCCTGCCTTGCTTTCCTTCTGTCTTTATGTATCATGTGCCCTAAAGAGATTTGTAATTACCAGTTTTTTATAATCAGGATAAGGGGGTTATGAAAGTAGATTTAAACCTTTTAAATTTCTCTTATATTTCATTTAATATAGTAAATTATATCTTTAATTAAAATATAAATATATTTTCTCATTCTCGTTGCTCACTCCAATACCTCCATTGTCCTCCTGCTTACCTATGAACTACATGTGGTGGCAAACACCTGGAATGCCAGCCCCCAGGGAGGGAAAGCAGAAGGACCGGAAGTTCAAGGTCATCCTTGGCTACACAGTGAGTTTGGGACCAGCATGGGATGCATGAAACTCATATCTCAATGAACAAAAACCAAAGAAAATATTCATTTAAATATTATTTTAAAGCATTCTTTATTTCTTCAAGTGGCTTATAATTATTAGTGTCCTTTTATTTCAAACATATCTATAGGCTTGTTCATTTCATGATGTAAGGTTCTGACAAGACTATGCAGGCCCCTATCATATGTACATACATACATATATACATATATACACACATATATATGTATTGGAGGCAAAATAAGTTTGGTATCTCAACCATTTCTTTTTAAAATTAGACTTTTAATCTTCTTTAAAGAACTGTAGTTAGCATTCAAAGGAGCTGCTTTCTCTGTGGCTTTTTCATACTTTGTTCTGATCCACTGTTTCTTATAATACAGGTATTCTTGTAGCATACTCTCTCACTTTTTGAATCTCTTCATTTATTCTTCACTCTAAAAGAATTTTTGCTAGACATAGAAACATAACAGGTATTTTCTCTTATAGTCTTTTTTTTTTTTTTAATTTTGATGTGGCGTAACTTTGAACATCTCATCCAATTCCACTGCCTGAGAATATTTCTAGGTAGGGTAGCCTAGGCTGGCCTTGAAGTCTGTATGTAGCCATAGATGAGATACAGTCTACCTCCTGGATGCCATGCACCATCACACTTGGCTTTAGATCTCTTTGAGATGATTCATGGCTTCTGTGTTTCTGTTCCTGAGGTCTTCTGTGTCTTTGGCCTTTCCCAGTGTGATGACAATGTGCCTGGATATGGATTGCACTGAGCTCCTCCTTCTTGGAACTGACTGAGCTTCTTTCCTGTGTAGGTTATAATGTTTTACAGCCATTTGGGGGACGCTTTGGCTATTCTTTCTTCCAACAGAACTTTTACCACTTGTCTTCGCTGTGCTCTCTCATTATGATAATTTTTTGGAGTGCTAGGAAGGGTCCCTCACATCTCTTCCTTTCTCCCTATTTTCTTCTCACACTGGATCCTCAAGGTTTCTAATTAATTCTATTGCCCATTCATACCTGCCACCAAACAGCTCTAGTAAATGGTTTGTTCCTGCTATTAAGCTTCCCAGGTTGTTCCTCTCTACTTTCTTTCTTCCTTGGTACTGGAAATTAAACTCAGGATCTTGTATATGCCAAACAAATGGCCTACCACTGTTTTCATCCTCAGCCATCTTGTTTCTTTCCTAAAATGGTATCTCACTAAGTTTCCCAGGCCTATCTTGAACTCACTTGTATACTTCAGGCAGCCCCAGAAATTCTTGTTTTCCTATCTCAGCCTCCTGAGAGGCTAGGATGATAGGTTTTTTTGACACTATGCCTGGGTGTATTCTCTTTTGATTGAGACATCATTCTTGTATCTTCTTTTAGCTCTTAGATATGTTTCTCTTTACTATTTTAACATTTAAAATAGGTGACTTAAATTCATCCAAAAAGTCCAAAGAATGGATTTGAAGTATGTTCTCTTCCTCTCTCCCTCTCCCTCTCCTCTCTCTCTCTCTCTCTCTCTCTCTCTCTCTCTCTCATGTGTTCTTTTCTTTTTCCTTTTGTTATGGATAAACTTTCTAATAATTTGTTCTTAATCCTGTGTATGGGCTGTTTATCTTCAGGTATCAAATTCCTCTGGAAGTTGGCCTGAGTGTAGTATGTGGCAACCCTGGAAGTTGGCTTCTTTTCCTCCCAGGCTTGCCGTGGGTGCTGCTTGGAGTAGTGCTTGTTTGCTCAGAGACTTTCTATTTGAACTTCTAGCAGAGGTGCTTGGTCCTACCTCACAGCTATAGTTTATAAAGTAGAACTCTCCCTACTGTTTGCTTTGGCTGCTGAACAACTCTTTTGATGAAACTCGAGGCCAGTCACTTGGAAAAGAAAGGCATAAATATTAAGCTTTTCTTGATGCTTCTTAGATCTTAGCTGAGTAACCTCCATTCAAATAAGTCATAAATCACAAAACCAATCAGTATTCATTATCTGCCTTGGTGTCAGGAAGAGAAAAAAAATAACAAAAGATTTATAGGCATGAGAGAAGATCTCATTCCATTCTTCTAAAAGGGCTAGAAAATGCCCTAATAAAAACAAGCCACAATGCAGGAGGAAATATAAAATAACCCAGGAAAGATGGCCTTACCCATTTCCTTCCACTCCTAAGCTTCCCGAGTTTGGGGGGAGTTATACTTGCTTAGGAACTAGAGTTGTGTGATATTGCCAGAGACAGGCACTTGAGGCTTTCCCTCCACAGCAAAAGGGACAACTTTACTATCATTGTGAAGGGGAATGTGCACAACAGAAAGACTGGAAAGGAAGCCCGAAGAGTGTGGCCAGAATGAATGTCTCCAGCACTGGAATGTGGTGGGACCTGGGAGAGAAAGGGAGAAATAGAGACTCATCAACACAAAGAATGGTCAGAAATATTTTGCCTCTGAGACAGGCTTAGAGCAAGAGACAGTTGGCCTTTTTCTCCCTTAGTTCATAGTCTCCCCAAGCAGCTTTTAATTTTGTCATCTGTGTTCTTGTAATGTTTCTCAAGTATCACCCATTAATACTCATTTAACAGATACTAGTCAGGCACTGGGAATACCGAAATGAATAAAACAGATTCTTCAAGATTGTTCAGGAAACTAGGGTATAGAGAATAGTATAATGAGAGCACGGTTGTGACAGAGGGAAGCCTGGGGAGCTCAGAGGGAGAGAGAGTAGGCAGTGAGATTCCATATGGCCCCTGGTAATGCTCTAGCTGAAACTTATACAGTGACTCTGTCAACTGTTGCTTGCAGGGATGTGTAAGGGTACAACTATCCTAGAGAAAAGAAACAACAAATGTACACAGAAGCCATAGAGAATTTCTGGCAGATTTGGGTACATTCTACAATGGAAAAAAGTTTTAGAAGATGAATGTGGGATATATAAGGGATTCTTGAAGGAAATGAGATTAGAAAGCTAAACAAGACCAGATCACAACATTCTCTGCATGCTTTAAGGAGGCATCTGTACTTTATCTTGAAGCTTATGGAGGAGTCAATGAAAGATTTCCCAGGGGAGTGACTGGATAATGGCAGAGTGCAACCTGAAATCCTGTCATCTGCAATAGCATAGATGGAACTGGAGGACATTATGTTAAGCGAAAAGCGCCAGATGCAGAAAGACAGACTGTCTTAGTCAGGGTTTCTATTCCTGCACAAACATCATGACCAAGAAACAAGTTGAGGAGGAAAGGGTTTATTCAGCTCACTTTCATATTGCTGTTCATCACCAAGGAAGTCAGGACTGGAACTCAAGCAGGTCAGGAAGCAGGAGCTGATGCAGAGGCCATGGAGAGATGTTCCTTACTGGCTTGCTTCCCCTGGCTTGCTCAGCCTGCTCTCTTAGAGAACCCAAGACCTCCAGCCCAGGGATGGCACCCCCGACAAGGGGCCCTACCCCCTTGATCACTAATTGAGAAAATGCCCCACAGCTGGACCTCATGGAGGCACTTCCCCAACTGAAGCTCCCTTCTGTGATAACTCCAACCTGTGTCAAGTTGACACACAAAACTAGCCAGTACACAGACATTACATGGTTTTGCTCATGTGGAATATTAAAGAAAGAAAAGCAGGGAGTCAGATACTAATTAGCAGAGAATTTGAAGATCTAGGGGAGTAGGATGGGTGGGTCAAAGTTGACCAGTAAGTGCTAAATTATAATTGGATGGGAACAAGAAATTCTGATGTTTTATTGTACATAAGATGACTGTAACAATAATAGAAAAATGATTTTGAATATCATCATCATAAAGAAATAGTAAAAGTAGAGGGTGATGGGTATGCTTATTAACCTAAGAATATCTATCAATTTTGTCTGTATATCTATCATCTATCTACCTATCTATCTACCTACCTACCTATGTATCCATTCATCCTTCCATCCTTCCATCCTTCCATCCTCCTCTGGGAATTGGACCTGGGCTTGCACATGCTTGGCAAACTCAGTACTCAACTACTAAAGCTATGTCCCTAGCCCAGCATATATGTTAATCAAAAGATTATTTTCTACCCTATAAATATTATGTGTAAATTAAGAATATTATGAATTAATTATAACTATACAAAAATATTTTAAAAGAACTCAGAATTTAAAACTATTGATGTTCTAAATGTGGTCCCTGTGACAACAGCATTAATGTCATTGGAAACTTGTTAAAATGTTAAATCCTTAGGGGTAGAGGTGTGGTAGAGTTGGTAGAGTGCTTGCCTTGCATGCACAAAGCTCTGAGTCTGAGTTCCCAGCACCACATAAAAGTAGGTATGGTGGCATGTGCATATAATTCCAAAACTTCTGAGATAGAGGCTAGAAACTCAGAAGTTGAAAGTCAACTTTTGATACATTTGAGGTCACCCTTGACTACATGAGCCATTATCTCAAAAGGAATCTGCAGACTTGTACCCCATCGTACTCAATCAACAGTCAGAGGTGGGCTCAGCCATCTGTCTGTGCTCAAGCTCTCCAGGTAATTGTGATACCTGCTCAAGCTGGAGACCGTTTTCTTGAACAGACTACCTAAGTTGGAATTTTAACCTCCTACTGGATAATCTTGGGCAACTTTTGAATCTTTTGGAGGTCCAGTTTCCTCTACTACGAAATGGGAATTTAATTGCTATGAGGATTAGATACATTCATTCACATAGATGCTTAGAATAATACCTGGTCCATAGCAAGCTGTGAACACACATGATGGTGGATATCACTGTCAAATTATTTCTAGTGAGACATAGTTTCACATATTTGCAATTCCAGCGTACAGGAGGCAAAGGTAGGAGGATGTCAAGACAAAGTTTGGCCTATGCCAGGAGATCCTGTCTGGAAAGGTTTGGAATGTACTTCAGTATAGAGTGCTTGCCTGGCAAGCATGAGGCTGTATTTAATCTGAAGCACTGAAAAAGAAATTCCTTCTCAATGCCTAACCCTTTTTATATGGATTATGAGCCTGGGTTTAGTGTCATAGCTCTGCCTTCCCCTCCTGGTATCCCATTTAAAAAGAAAAAGCTATTAAATATTTATTACAAGCTAGGTGGTTGCTCATGGGAAATTCACTTGCAGAGGGTCATAGCACTATGCAGAGAATTTAGATCCATTCACTTTATAGAAGAGATGGAACTCAAGGTATGGCATTGGACGCGTCTCTTGTCCTCAATGCGCTATAGACTGTGGGTGGTTAGAGCAGATGTTCTCTGTGAGCTCAGTATTTGGTGACTGTGCTTACCTCCCAAGGACTCACACACAGCAAACATTGACTGAGGTCTGTTTTCATAACACTCCCTGCATCTCATTGCAAGCGCCTGAGATAGTTATTCTGTTGCCCTGATTCAAAACGCAAGTGTGGAAACCAAGAGCAGATAAGCTTTCCTGAAATGGCACAGCGCCCGAGTGTCAGGGCTGAAATATAAGAATACCCTGTCTGATTCTGGAGCATATGTCACTTCTGCCAGGTCACACTGCCTCCTGCATCACACCGAGGATTCCTCCATGGAGATAAATGTTCAAGGTTATGCAATTAAGCAAATGGCAGAGAAAGTCCAGGTTTTCTGACTCCAGGGCTAGTGTTTGGTCTACAAATCAGAGTGGCCTCAAACAACGAAGGCTAACTGTATATTAAGTACTGGACAGATGAATGGCTTGCCTCTTGCCTACAGGCTCCAAGAATCTCAAGTTAATAGACAACATACAAGCTGTGTAATGAACAGCCACATGGCATGGAGGTCAGCAGACCCCTGCAGGAACCACTTTGAAATGTCTGGTGGGGTCCAAGGGGTTTGGGGTAGACTTCATTAGGATTCAGTCAACAGCAGTTTGAAGGTGTGTGGGAAAACTGGAGTGCTGACTTTCTTTCTAAGAAAACAAATGGATCCTATCGACAATATTCCTATCTAGTGATTTTTTTTTCCCCAAAATGGTGTGGGGTATTGGCATGCAGAAAAAATATTAGAACTTTTTTCTATTTCATTTTTTTCCTTTGGGCAGGGTCTCTCTATGTAGCTTTGGCTGTCCTGGAACTTGCTTTGTAGACCAGGCTGGCCTCGAACTCACAGAGAAATATCTGTTTTTGCCTACTGTGTACTAGGATTAAAGGTACGTCCCACCACACCGAGCTGTTGTTTTTTTTTTTAAATCATTTTTAAGTCTCTAGGTTTTTTCACATATTTAATAATACATACACATATGTAGATTCAGCAATGCCTGTTTACAATTACAATTTACAAATCGTAAATGCACATGTAATATCTCATTTTCTATTTTGTATATACTATGTACTATCTACAGTTAATATATCAACATATAGTACATTAGTATACTTTGCAAACTAGAAGTATCTTTTCACTAGTTATGCACACATGCAATGATCAATATTAAAATATGTATCTGTGTGAATATAAAAAGTTTTTTTTTTCTAACTAGGGCTGTGAGTTAGACGTCTTATTCCTCCATCATCCGTGAGGAATAGCAGTACACCGCAGCCTGCTTATGTGATGATAGGGTAGAAGCCACAGCTTCTTTGTAATTTTATAGCCACAGGCATGGGTAGGTCATGGGCCTGGTTTAAGAACCTACTCTGTGTGTAGAGACTCTGGCAAAAGACAGCAAGTCCTCACACCCCTCCAATGGTTAACGCCTACTGACAAAACTGAGTATGTGGTCCAGTAACAGTTTGAGTCTAGCCACACAAAGGAATTTTCTCTCATAGTTGAAAATAATGTCAGAGAACCATGGAATGATATAGTCTTTTATGGTACTGGTTTTTAAAAAGTGGTTTGTAATTAAAGTAGGATTAGTATTTGTATCAAAGCTCCACATACAATCCATGTATATGGAAGGATTAGGAGAAAATAGCCCCACTTGTGACAAGCTCTCAGTCTGGTTCTTTTCTTCCATGACGTTGGTGCTAATTAAGACAATCT
Source organism: Mastomys coucha (assembly GCF_008632895.1). Taxonomy (NCBI): domain Eukaryota; kingdom Metazoa; phylum Chordata; class Mammalia; order Rodentia; family Muridae; genus Mastomys; species Mastomys coucha. The sequence goes on along the minus strand of NC_045030.1, from coordinate 56,818,859 downwards.
CAGCAGCTACACTGTGGAATGTCCCTCATTTTACAATCTCTTTGGAGTTATGGCCTTTCTGGCAAGAATACCAAAGAAGTGACATCACACTATCCTTGACCTTTTAATAACTATGTCTCCTTGTAAATTTTCATCATATAATTTCAAAATCATAAGTATAAATGCTTGCAAAGATGTTATTTTCCAATCTATTGTAAAGGTTAGCATTTAAAATGGAATTGTTATTTTATTTGAAGTGAATTCAATGACTTTAAATACCAAAGTGAGTTTATCCACCATTATTTTATTTCAAAAAAATATGAACATACTATTTTAAAACATTTATAATTTGGGGAACTCTGTGGGTAAAGTGTTTGTTGTATATGTATGAGGACCTGAGTTTTTATTTCTAGCATCCAGGTTAAAAGAAAAAAGTTGCAACCTCAATGCTGGATGTTAGGATATAGACAGGAAGATTCCAAAGGCTTGCTGGACAGCTAGTGTAATCGAACTGTTGACTTCCAGTTTCAGTGGGAGAAATTGTCTCAAAAAGAAAGAAAAAAATTAGTTCACTCCTTCCTGTGGGTTCCGGGGACCGAACTCAAGCCATCAGGTTTATAAGACAAGCACTTTCACCCACTGAGCCATCTAATTGGACCATGTCTTACATTTCTATGTGTTAGAGTCAACATGTCAATTGATACATGAAATCCAGCTGACAATTTTAGTTCGGCATTGCAGTGTTCCTCTAGGTCAGTTTTGGAGAGAAGTAGTATTTTAGTAAGACTAAGTTTTGTGGTTCAAAAGAAAGCACATCTATTCATCTGTTAGTCTTCTTGAAATCAAAACTGGATCACTCTAAAGACAACTGTTTACTGAAGCATTATCAAAATAACCAAATCATAGAATTAACCTAGATGCCTATCAACAGATTAAAGACAAAGAAACTGTGGCACATACACACAATGAAGTGGATTCAGCCAAAAAGAAGACCATAATTGTGTATTTGTAGAAAAAATGAATAAAACTGGAGATTGTCATGCTAAGTGAAATAAGCTATATGCAAATACACAAATATCATATGCTTTCTCTCATATATGTGATCTATTAAGAGTGTGAGGGAGCAAAAGATATCTATTAGGGATATGGAAGGAGAAAGTAGGGAATAAGAAAAAGGGAAGTAGAAGGAATGAATATGATCCCAGCAACCTATATGCGTGTATACAAATGGAGCAAAGAACATTAGCTTGTACTATTAATATATGACAAAAAGAAGTTTCCTTCAGTCGTCTCAGTGATAATTTGTAGTTTCCGTTATCCAAGTCTCATGCTTCTCTTGTTAAATTTAATGAAAATGTTTTTGCTCTTTTTATTGTTTTGTTTTTATTGTAAACACAGTTGATTTCTTCTTTTGTTCTTTTTATTGGTTTTCTATTGTAAACATCGTTGATTGCTTCTTTTGTTCGTTTTTTATTGGTTTTTTATGGTAAACGCAGTTGGTTCCTTGTTTTGTTCTTTTTATTGTTTTGTTCATTTCATTGCAAACACAGTTGTCTTATTTTTATCCTCCAATTGTTCGCTGCTGGTGTATAGTAATCCAATTGGCCGTTGCATTTCCTTGTATCCTACAATATGAAGGAGCTTGATTCTTAGCTCTAATCATTTGGGGGGAGATTTTTATGGATGCTTTCCATCAAGCTCATGGTATCCTGAGCAGCAATAGTTGTATTTCTTCCATTGCAATCTGGATGCTATTCGTATCCTTCACTTGGTGAATTTGTCTTACTAGAACTTCCTGCACCATGTTGCATAGCAGTGGGAAGAGTTGGGTTTTTTGTCTTGTTGTAGATCTAGGAGCAATCTCAAAGCTGCTCTTTATCCACATGTGGTTGTATTCAGTTTGCTTGTATATTATTGAGGGTTCTTTTCCTTAGTTTTATGGCAAAATACACATTAGATTAGAAAAATCAGCCTGCCCTTATGCTTTGTTGGGAGCCTAACCCTGTGCAGAGACTTTGGAATGAGGCCTTTCCCCCTTTGAGGAAGCTTCTTGGCTTCCCCCTCTCCAGACTCTAATGACATGTCCAGATTTTAATGTGAAGCCACAAGAGTATTTTCAGATAGAGAGTTTAAGACTTGCTCTGACCTCATATGCTTTGTGTTCCTAGCTGAACTCAAACTTTCCAGGACTTGAGTTAATTTACTTTTCATCAAAAATTCACTTTCCTGGCTCCATTTCAAATGACACATGGGTTTCTAAGTCTTCTTGGACATCAGGTACCAGCTGATCAAAAGTGTAACACATTTAAGCGGGCCAAAGTGGCTGGCATGCATGTCTTTTGAAGTTCAAATAGATTTGGAAATGCGTGCCATATTGCTCATGTGATGTCAAATCTCACACGTCTGTCATATAGTGTGTGACATTTGACAAACTCAAGCACACAGTGAGGTGACCATTCTGTTTATAGAACCAAAGACGCCACTTAGGAGTAGGGGTGTGTGACTGCTGCTTGGATCCTGCTTCTCTGTTGACAGCAAACTCAGACTGCGGCCCTCTTTGATAAAGAATCAGAATTCACGAGGGTGAGGTGGTTCAGCGGGTAAAGGAACTGGCTTTGCTAGTCTAGTGACCTGAGTTTGATCCCAGAACACATGAAAGGGATGCAAAGAGGGAAATGAGTCCACAAAGTTATCTGACCTCCACATATGTGCTGTAGCATGTGTGTCCACACACATGTATGACATACACAACAATAATTATTATTATTAATAAACAAGCAAATAATGCAACTCTTATTTAAGTAACAAGCTATTTAGAGGGTTCCACAATTTTAGTATGTCTCACTGCCCACAGCCCTTACTATCATTTTAAAGGGCAGTCCCACTAAAGGCGAATCTTCCCCATTATCTATGTGATTGGTGAAAGCTACTTCAGTGCATGCAGTTTACTGCTGCTTCGTGAAAACTACTTCGAGAGGGAGCTTTCAGACAGGTTATAGCTCATTGGTAGAGTGCTTGTCTAGCATGCCCTAGGCTCAATCTCCAGTATTATATAAACTAGGTATTGTGGTCTATGGCTATAATGCCAGCACTCAGGTCTTTGGGCTTGTCAATAAGCACCTTGATACACAGTGAACCATCTCACTGGCCCCCAGAGACTAACTTCTTGATCCTTTCACAATGCCAATCCATTCATTCTTCCAAGTATCTGGTAAGAATTTATTCTATTGCACACCTTTCCAGATCCTTGGGGCTACAGCAGTCAGAAGATCCTTACCCAACCCAACTTTAAGCTGTATGGGCCCTTGGGAGGGGATTATCTGGGAGAAGACGGCATAACAGTGAATGATCTATCCATTTACTATCAGGATGTGAGACTCTCAAAACTGTAAGAGCCCAGACTGAAGCTCAAGTAGTGTATGAAAACCTTAAGCCATGAAAGAAAGAGTCAATGGGAGATTGATCCTGCCCTTGATCAGGCCTTGGGTGCTTAATATAGCTTGTGACCCGTGCTCCAAAGCTTGAGTAGATAACATGCCTCATTGATCTTCATGACTGTGTGAATTTCAGCTACCCAGGCCCCTCCTAGCCATAGGCCAGTTTTAAGTTTTCCAATCACTCCATGTCTGCCTGTCTTTTTTTTTTTTTTTTTTT
>NC_045030.1:56812595-56815063 GCF_008632895.1 Mastomys coucha | reverse complement strand
TCTGTTAGCAGCTGGATGTGTGAAGTTCATGGTCCCCTGCAAGGAACCCTGGGGGTGGGTCACATTTGGGGCTGAGCTCACCCTTCCTATAGATCAAAGGACATCTGGGCCTGCTTGCTTGCTGAGGAGACCCAGGGGAACTAGAAAGGAAGGGGCAGGAGGGGATTAGGGCAGGCTGGAGCCAGCCCTGATTGATTGACTTGTTTTGCTCTCCTGTTTACCCAGCTGGGCCTGCCACTGCCCAAGTACCAGCATTTTCCTGGTCACTCTGGCCAACCTCTGGAGCAGTTTTGGAAATACTGTGGACTTAGCCAATAACTGGCAAAACCGAGGCAGGGGACTTTCTATCTATGTCTGCAACTTTCCTGCTCCACTGAGCCTTTTTCTCCACCTCCAGGATCCCTTTCCTTAGTCTTAGCCATAAAAGTCCTGCAGACTTCCTACCCATTTATGGAATTATTGTCACTCAGGCCTTGAGACACTAATAGAGAAACATCTGCCCCAAACCCTCAGGCCTAATTCTTCTAGCCTTTTCAAATGCTGGCCACCTCCACAATTAATTAATCCACTCAAGGTAAGCAAGAGCAGAGAGCTTTCGGAGAGAAAAGTGGGACAAGTAACTATAGAAAATCCACATATCTGAGAACAGGATTCCAAGTTCATGTCTACTATGTTCTGCTCATTGAAAAACAACATTGAAATGAATACTGGTTTTCAGTACTGCTTTATACAATAGTAGGAATGATTTCCTGTTCAAAGTTGGACAGTTTTTTACATTCAAAGAGCCCTTCTAAGCACATATAGCTGATGGCTTGCCAAAGCCTACTTTTCTTAAAAGTCAGCTCAACTTTTCTTAAAAACTAACTCCAGAGAACCTTGCCTGCCCATGTCATCTCCACACTCCCAGGCCTAGCTCGGGTGGAGTACCACCCAGTCCTGTGATGTCATCAGTGTAAGCTAGCTTCTGAGAGAAGAAGAATCAGGCTTCTCCAGGAGTGAGTCCCCTGATAGGTTACCCAATGGCAAGTTGTCATCTGTAAAGCAACTAAATGGACTCAGTGGTGCATGCATGTGTGTGTGTGTGTGTGTGTGTGTGTGCATGTATGTGTGCATGTAATTTAGCAATAAGAATTTTAAAAGAAGAGATTATGAATTTGACAGGAAATGGGTGAGATGAAACATCAGAGGAGTTGGAAGATCAAGAAGATGAAGTAGAAATGATGTAAATACACAACTCATGTATGAAGTTATCAAAAAAAATAAAAATACAAGCAACAATAATGAACACTACATCATATTAAACATAAGCAATTGGTGGCAAAGTGTTCCCTGATTTTCTTCAGGCACTACCATGGGGGTCTAGTCTGTGGACTTTGAAGTAAGACAAGTCTTTTGGTTTTTGTTAAACATTTACTTTTATTTTTAATTATAAGAATTATGTATGTGTACATGTAGGTATTTACACATGCATGTGCCTGTGGAAGCCAGAGGTATTGGAGCCTAGTGGAGATGGAATTTCCATTTATGGTACTGGGAATTGAATTCCAGTCTTCTGTAAGAGAAATGTGTGTTCCTTGACTAGTGAGCCATCTGTCCAGGCTTTGTAACTGTTTGACCTTGGGCAAGTTGCTTAGCTTTGCTGATTCTCACTGTTAACCTTTCTCTTAATGCAGGAAGTAGGTAATTACCTACTTAGCACAATATTAGGCAGATGAAGGAGGCAGAAACCTTAGCAGCTGGTCTGTGTGGTCAAAGTACCCCGGGTTGTGATGACCAGAGGGTAGGATTGTGGAGAACAAAGGTGAGGCATCTGTTCCTAACATTTAAACAATTCAAAACCTTGGGAGATGGAAATAGCCAAGCAGGAGAAGGCTGGTGTTCTAGCTTCATTTCTGTTGCTGTAATAAAATAGTCTGACCAAAAGCAACTTGAAGAAAGGGTTTAATTGGCTTATAATTCTAAATTACAACCCATCATCCAGGGGAAATCAAGTCAGGAACTCAAGCAGCCAGTCACATCACATTCTTAACCAAGAGTAGAAAGAAGCAAAAGAAGCCATAGTGTCTGCTTGCTTGTGCCTGGGCTTGGCTGGCCTTCTTCACTTATACTGGCCAAGTCCTACTGAGGGAATGGTGCCACCCACTGTGGGCTGAATCTTTCCACACTTTAGCTAATCTCCTATAGACGAACCTGATTTAAACAATTTCTCACCTGAAATTTTCTGCCCAAGTGATTCTAGGTTGTGGAAAAGTGACAAAATGTAGTGTTTATATATATACACATGGGAGTACTGGACAGATTTTGAAAGGAAGAAAATTCTGAAACATGCCTACAGACAGCACAGATGAACATGAAGGGCATTATGCTAATCAAATTCTCATAAAGGAACAAAATACTCTGTGATTCCACTTTTTGAGGTATCCAGATTAAGTCAAATTTATAGAGACAGTAAAATACAGGTTGCCAAG
>NC_045030.1:56809559-56812431 GCF_008632895.1 Mastomys coucha | reverse complement strand
TGTGTGTGTGTGTGTGTGTGTGTGTGTAAGAGACAGAGGTTGGGGGAGGGAAAGAGAGGAAACACTTGGGGATGGCATGGAACTGTCATTAAAAAATACAATAGGGTGGAAGTTTCTGAGCTCTGAAAAGACAGGAAGCAAGAAGAGTGGGTTCCAGCCGTAGGCTCTGATCACCTGGGATGAGCCCTAAACCCCATTTGGGCTACAATGGCGGTCAGGAGCCCTAAACCCCATTTGGGCTACAATGGCGGTCAGGCCTGGTGACTACAGAACAAGAGAGAGGCAATTTGGACTGGCTTGAGGTAAAAAGTGCAGAGATTTGCAAATGCAATCAGTTCAACTCCCCACCACTTCCAAGGCAGAGTGGGTGGGGCCAGCCTCTCCTCTTCTTCCAATCCCAGTCCTTCCAGGCTCCACCGGGGGCCCCCTCAGGACTTCTCTTCTTACTTGGTTGGACTGCCTGATTTCCCTGGAGAGGAGGTATCGGAGGTGGGCCAGTCTTCACATCCATAGCCAACCAACCTCCTCACTGGACCATTCCAGGATCCTGCACACGTGGACCCTGTCTGTACGGACCCACCTGAGTCCAGGAAGGAGAGCAGCCGCAGGGATCCTAGCCTAGGCACGGAGGTAATTAGGCACGTCTTCTCTGCTCCTGAAGTAATGTTTATTTATCTTTCAAATCCTGCCAACCAAAATGGCTTGGGCTGTGATTTACCATCTCACCATTATGTCATTCTTCCTTATGGCTTTTATGACCAAGAAAGACTCCAGGCACAGTAGCCATATTATGTCCCAGCTAACCCCTGCCCAAATTAAGTCACTGTTTCTGGTCCCTGTCGCTGGTCAAAAAATGACATCCCAGGGTAATTATTATTTTAAGAGCACATTTTAAAGCAAATGAAAAAAAAATGAATGTACCTATTTTCTAACCAAAATTTGTGTATGTCTTTCACTCTCTCCTGGCAAACGTGGTTTATGTTTATTTAAACAGCCCTTAATAGAAATGTACAGCTGCAAAGCATCTTGCTGCTCTATGCTTTCTGGTCAAGAAAATTGCCCATAATCACAGTTGACTTCACTATTCATAATGGGATATTATTTTTTGTTACTGCACAGCATGGTTCAGTGTAGGAATGTTCTAAATGTATGTGAGGCTTATGAGGTCAAAACCACTTCATTCATTCATTCATTCATTCATTCATTCCCTCAATCAACTTTTTTTTTTTGAAACAGCACTAAAAACCCCCAAAACAGAGGGAAATATCATACATAGAGGCATGAGATAGCATGGCAGGCCGCCATGTGACAAGAGTAGCCATTGTCAAGCACAGCTGATGAGTTATTTGTTACACACAGTAGTAGTTAAGGTAATGGCATTGCTACATGGTTTACTTTAGTTAGAAGTTGGAGTAGTTCAAGGTTTTCCTCTTACTTGCTTACATTTCAGTCTTTTAAGGTGGCATGCCAGTTTTTGTTTTTTGGATACAAGGTCTTATGTAGCTCAAGGTGGTCTCTCACTATGTAACTAAGGATAATCTTGAACTCCTAATCCTATGGCCTCTGTCCCAGATAGGCTAGGATAACAAGTTAGCTCGACTGTACCCAGATTTGACTGTTTTCTTCTCTTCTCCTCTTCTTAAAAGGCAGGGTCTTGCTATAGAGCCAAGGCTATTCTAGAACTTACTATGTAATTTAGGCAGGCCTTAAACATGAGGTGCCAGGATTACAAGTATGTGTCTTGCCCAGATCACAGTTAAAAGCATGTCTAGAATCATATATTTCCAAAGTACATTGGGAATATATTTAATGCATGTAGAGGTCATTTGTCAGTTACCTCACAGTTTAGCCATGACATTAGTGTTATGTGGAAGAGTAGAGAGAGAAAAGAGGGAAGAGAGGTTAAAAAGATGTAGCTTTTCCTGAAGCTAAGTGAACACTTTTTTTTAAGCTCAATTGGCCTCCAATTTTGTGATGCTGATTGTCGGTTAGATTACAGGGATACTGTTTTTTTTCTGTTTCCAGTATTTTTCCAAGTACAGAGATGTGATCTTTGAGAATGCTGAATGCTTCTACAACTCGGGAGCAACTACTTCCAGCACTGGCTGAATTCTGTGTTAAGCTCCTTAGAAATGAGAGTAGTATCAAGGAATAGCTTCCAGGTTAGGTTTCATAGAGTGATTTGTTATAGACCTCATGTAGCATCCTTAGAATACAGGTAGCCTCGGTTGTGAGTCAGTCTAGAAAAGGGAACTAGTTATTACTGAAGAACTATGGATACTATCCGTGTAGGGAAGCCAAATGAGGATTTGTGACTGTTGGATACAGAGAAAAGTATGCTTATGTTGTCTTGATTTTCCAATGTGAAACATGTTTATGAAGTTGACCAGAAGATATTGGAGGTGATACATACCAAGCAAATAGAACAAGCAATCCATTTGACTATTAATGCAGCACTAGGCAAAGAGTTGCAAGTTCAAAGCCAACCTGGGTTATGTGTAGCAAGACCTTGTCTCAAAACAATGAAACCAACTCTAAAGGATGCATTGTCCCTTTTAAGTCTTTTTGTTACTTTTTTCCAATGTATGCTCTGCAAAAAAGAGGCCAGTTCTTTTAGAAGGAAGAAATACATTTAAAAAAAATGAGCTGGAATCCTGCTAGAACTGTTAAGGGGACCAGTGGTGTTGAGATGCAACCTTGGTAATTAATCAGTGAGAATCCAGCAGCCAAATAGGGAAGGAGGAGGCCTTCTCCTCTGAGAGAGGGAAAGTGACTACTCCCTTCTGATTGAAAAAGCACCATCCCAGACCTTCTGGCTGTTGACATGTAGATGTACATCTGGCTGTAATCTCTCACTCCCTGCTGGCCTCTG
>NC_045030.1:56805706-56808725 GCF_008632895.1 Mastomys coucha | reverse complement strand
TGTGTGTTTCTAGCACTGGATTCCAGGGCATCATGCTCTGTATCCCCAGCCCTGCATCTTTCTTTAAAACTTAAAATGTCTCTAGGAAGGTGAGCATCTAAAGTTACTGGTTCCTTGGTAATTAAGTACTTAACATACCTTTCCTTTCTAGTCAAGACTCAAAATGCACATTAAAGTTCAGAAAACAATATAGCAAATTCTTTCCTACTCTACACTGTAAGTTCATTGCTGTATTTACTTTATTTTTCAGTTCTAAGAGTTTCCTTTTGTAATGCTATAGAAATGAGTTCAATGACAGAGTGTGGGGGATGGAGAGAGTGAGTGCATGCATGTATGTTTGTTTTTGGTTTTACTCTGCATTAGGTTCTTGAGCATTCTCACTGTTAGAGACATATTTAGTTTACTTATTCCCCAACTGATGGATATTTTAGGTGGTTTCCAATTTTCCAGAAACAATATGCACCAAGCACCAAATAGGAGGTTCTACAGAAATTCTTCTTTGAGAAAGTAAGGTTGGGGCTGGAGACACAGCTCAGCAGTTAATAGCACTTCCTGTGATTTTAGAGTTCCCAAGTTTGGTTCCCAACAGTCCTATCATATGCCTGATAAGTGCCTATAACTCTAGCTCCAGGGGATTGAAAACTGTCTTCTAGCCTCTGCAAGGTTCCTCATACATGTGGCATGTACATGTGTGTGAGTCTATGTGCATGAGCACACACACACACAAATAATAAAACTTTCAAAATAAAGTAAGATTTCTGGGCTACAGAATAGGCACATTTTAAGTATGAACATTGTCGGATCTGTTTTTGACATAGCTCAGCCTATCCACAGTCCTTCTAGTGGAGGATGAGTTGCCATGAAACCATAACATTGACGGTGAGTGTTTATTTTTGCCAATCTGATGAGTAAGATAATGTCTCATTTTGGTTGTGGTTGTTTATTTCCATGAGTTCTGATGAGGGCAAGTGTGCTTTCATATTAAAAACACTGACAGTTTCTTCTTCAGATGTCTATTGGTATTTTTGCCCATTTTGTCTTGGGGTAGGTTACTTTTTAGAAAATTAAGACTTATAGTGTGATATTCTCTACTTATTCAAGTGGAAATACAATACCCCCAACCCCAGTGGATTCTGGAAACCCCATAGCATAGAGCAGTATAAACTCCAAGTAGAAAGTATTCTGTGTTTACCATTGATTTTGGCAACCTCAGCATACCAGGTCTTCTTTGTTCCTCATTAAACCTACAACTTTCCATTTCTGGCTTCTCTTTGGATCATTCTAATTGCCAACATCACTCCTCTTGGATTTAAGGGCTATTCTTTAGGAAAGTAATTATTACTCAGACATAACAAGCATGGTCAATGATGCCATGATCTGATAACCAAGATCATGGTGATTAACAGGCTGCTCGCATATACAACATGGATATGCTGGACCAACTCATACCCCAGGAGGGACAATAAGAGACAGCAAAAGAGTTCATCCATGGTACCCAGAAAGGGGAGCAATTTTAAACGTATGTATTTTTCTCTCTGGCATTTCTCATTTAATACTTTCAGATTAAGTTTGACCTCAGATAATTGAAACCACAGAAGACAAAAGTATTGCTAAGAGGGCCGAGCTCTATGTAGTCCGTGCCTCTAGCACGCTCTTTCTTATTCAGTTATATGTGTGCCAAATGTCTCTTATATATAGTTTGTCTTTTGTTTTATTTTTTTAGATGGTTCTTACCTTTGGTTGCAGGCTGTTCTTATACTCCTGGGCTCGAGCAGTACTCCCTGCCTTAGACTGCTGAGTAGATGGAACCATGGGTGCATGCTTTTACATTTGCCCATTTTTAAAATTAGATTTTGTAAGATTCTCTCCCCCCCCCCTTCCCCTCCACCTCTCCCTCCTCTTCCCCCTCCCCCTGTCCCTCTTATAAGGTCTCTCAGTGAATCAGAATTTTACTGGTTAGCTAGGCTGCCCAGCAAGCTGTGAGAATCAGCCTCTCTGCTCCTCAATGCTGGTATGACAGGCATGCACATCTATGCCTGGCTTATTACATGGGTATAGGGGGTTCAAATTCAGGCCTTCATGCTTTCAAATCAAGCACTGTTGCCTACCAAGCAATCTACCACCTCTGCTACCTTTATATCTATCCCCCACGACCCCATCTCTCATCTCTAGAAAACACTGATCTTTTAATCTCTACAATTTTGCCATTTTGGATTATTATATGAATGGAATAATGCAGAACACAACTTTCTGAGATTGTCTTTTCTCATTCAGCACGATTCCCTGGAGGTCCATCTAAGCTGCTGCTTCTTCTCGTCACTGAGCTTTGGCATACGATCTGGTCAACCTCTATTCAACTCTTTCTATGTTGAGGGGTGTTTTACTTATTTCTGATTTGGGTGGGTTTTTGGCTGCCCTGATTTTTGTTTTTCTGAGAGTTACTTAAATACTTTTCAGGGGGGAGGAATTTAATTTCTCTTTGCATGCTGAAAATGAAACTTAGGCCTTGTGTGTGATAGGCAAATACTCCAACAAATGAGCTGTATGCCCAGCTAAAGTTGAACACTTTTAGAATTCCATTTTGACCTAATGACAGAGTTTACAGAGCCTGTTTCTATGGCCTTTTGGGATTGCTCTGAGGTTGATAGTATATGTTCATAACTTAATAGTCGACCAATGCCATCATTTAATATGCTAGAATAAAGTATAAAATCTTTACCTCCCTTTCCATCCCTTTTCACTCTCCAGTTTAGAGTTGATCTTAAATATTTCTTCTATATGCATTGAAAATCACATCAGATAAATTGTACTCTTTGCTCTGTCAACCATAATTTAGAAACCTCAATACAAGAGGAAAGCCTATTGTATTTGCCCATATATTTTTTTTGCACTTTTCTTTGTTCTTCCTTCCTTCCTGATTCTCCAAGATTCTTCCTATTATTCATTTGTGTTTGGAGAACTTCCTCTAGCTATTCTTTAAAGTTTGGTGTGCTAATGATAAATTCTTTGAGTGTTTCTT
>NC_045030.1:56789583-56805696 GCF_008632895.1 Mastomys coucha | reverse complement strand
GAAGCCCTCGACACACACACTGTCTGTTTCCTTGTGCCCTCTGCAGGGCACGATGAGAGATCCGGCAGTTGTTGACTATTCTTGCATTAGACTTGAGCTATTGTCTCTTGCTCCTTTCAGGATTTCTTTCTTTTTATTATCAGAATATTGACTGTGATAGGTCTTGCCCTAAATTTCTCTGGTTTTACTCCATATGGGGCCCATTCATCTTTTTAAATCTGTAACTTTTTTTTTTTTTTAACCAAGTCGCTGTAATCGCTGTCTTTTGTCTGTCTTGACTCTTCTGAATAAAAGGAGGAAAGGAGACATGGAAGAAGGGAGGGAAAGATGGAAAAAGAAGGAAATACAGACACTCACTATGTAGGCTGGGCTGGCCTCGACCTCATAATGATTCCCGTCTTTCTCCTTATGTTTGGAATTGCATGCACTGCCCTACCTGGCTCTGTTCATTGTGTCTTTTGTACTTCAGCTCCCTGGTTCTCTGCTCATTTTTTTTTTTCAGGCTACTTTCTATTGTTTGTACAAGGTAATTTTTTGTCTTTTATTTTAAATTCTCATATAAGTAGATACTGTGTGCTGAGTATATTTTCCTTATCATCCTGTACCTCCTTTTTCTCCTGCTCCCCATTCCTACTACACTCCACCCTATCCTCCTAGTCATTTTAGTTACATGTTCTTTCCTCCGATTTCCTCTTGCCTTTGTTCATTCAACTCTGAAATTTCTATTTGGTTTTTCTTTATGCCTTTTGCTTAAGGCTTTTTGCCCTTTTTTTGTCAGGGGACTCTAGGTTGTGGCAAATTGACATTTAAAACTAATCCTCAGGTGACTCTAGGTTGTGGCAAACTGACATTTAAAACTAATCCTCACAACCAAGGACCCTATTGTTCTTCTCTAGATAGAAAATGTAAGAGAACTTAGATCGTAGTAGAACTGACACAAGCATTCAAAAGGGATGCTGATGTATGAATAGGAAGAATCAGTATCATATATTCCCAGAATTAACCAATTAGAATACAGACATTTCAAAGGTCTGGATGTTTAGCACAGGTTCGCTGCTGTCATACTGTCATACACAAGAGAGGGACTTGATATAGTTCCAGCTTCTCACTATACCCTCTTGAATATCTCATTGCTTAAACTGACTGGGACACCTTCTTACAGTCAGGAAGGTTGAAAGTACAGGATGCCTGTGACTTTAGTGGCATGAGTGAAAACAGGCCAATGCTCTTTTGAGTTTGACTGGAGCATAAAGGAGCTATTCGTAAGGGTTTTCTATAAGACTAGGTGGTTTAAAGTGAAGAGGCTTTTCTTGGTCTATATTTATTGGTGTCCTTGAATTGCTGGCTTCTCTAGCACCCTGCTTGGGATATATAAGGTCAAAAGAAAATAGGGGGAACTAGCAATACTTCCTCAGTTCCCAAGATCCTTAGCTGTCTGCTCTCTTTTCCATGTCCGAGTCTTCATATTGGACATAGTATTCAGGGTTAATTGTACTTGGAAGGAAGAATAGGGGAAAATACTTTTTCTTCATCTTGTCCTATAACTGAAATTACAAGGTCATCTTTTATAATTTTTTGAAAGATCTATCCTATCGATCTATCTATCTATCTATCTATCTATCTATCTATCTATCTATCTATCTATCTATTTATTATACATAAGTACACTGTAGCTGTCTTCAGACAGACCAGAAGAGGACATCAGGTTTTATTACAGATGGTTGTGAGCCACCATGTGGTTGCTGGGATTTGAACTCAGGACCTCTGGAAGAGCCGTCAGTGCTCTTAACTACTGAGCCGTCATCTCTCTAGCCCCATCTTTTATAATTATTTTTGGGGGGCATTTCCCCCATAAAATCTTCTGTGGTCATTGTGTGTGCAGTCATATAGTTAACTGTGGTAACTGAGTGAATGAACATGGTTACAACTGTCTAAGGGACCTAAAGGAACTTGTTTAAAGGGTGTTGTTTGTATTTGCACTATTTACATATGACTCACAATACTAAAAGCACACATTTTGAATAATATCATTCCTTTAAAATGTCTGTATTAGAATTGGTTATTTCTGGGAATATATAGTACTGGTTCTTCCTACTAATACATCAAGCATCCTTATTGAATGTTTATATTAGTTCTACCATCTAGATTCTCCTCCCTTTTCTATAGAGGCAATCAATGTCATTCTCAGATACGAGGTTTTTCTTTGTTTTCTTTATTTTCTTAGACCATTATGTTTGGTAAGATTAAATTATTTACTTATTGTTTAGTTACTTATTTGTGTCCCAGGGATCGAAAATAGGACCTTGCACATACCAGGCAAGCAATCTATCACTTGTCTGTATCCACAGCCTGTGCTAGCTGAGTTTCCAGTGTTTAAACACAAGCAGGAATGGTAGACATCTTTATCCTTTCCTTCTAGAGATTTATGACAAATGTTTGTAGCCTCTCATCACTATGTCTGTTACACAGCTCTTGTTGATACCTTTTATCAAACTAAGGAGGTTTCCCAGTGCCATCTTATTACACATCTATTACACATGTGGGTTGTATCATTTTTTTTTTTAGATAGCCATACTGACCACTTGCTTTCTTTCCTTTAACCTGCCTCAATGATGGGTCCTAATGTGAGATTTTCTAGCATGGACCTATCAGTGCACTCTCAGAGCATATGGTCATATACATGAGTAGATTTAGAGTCATCAGATCATTTTTCAAAATTTTGTCTCTATATTCATGGGAGGATTTAACCAATGTTTTTGTTTCTTGGACTGTTCTTGTCTGGTTTGGGGATCAAGTTGCAATAGTCTTATGAGTGTGAGATATCTTCTTCTGTTTTTCTCTAGATTAAACAGTGATGTTTTCATCAATTTTAAATGTTATTGGCAGAGAATTATTCATAATAGTATAAAATCTCTATGGCTATAATGTTCCCATTGTCAGATACATAACATTTGGATTATTATACCATTTTGTTCAAATTTTTTCTTTAATGGGCAATGATTTATTTATTCTCAATGGAATTTTGCCAGAATGTCTTAAAATCTGATGCAGATATAGCTTTATGAGCTTTCTTCTGCTTAGGATTTTCCTGCTTTATACATTTCTAACCTTTTACCATTCAACATTGAATGAATAATAAGGTGTTGAAGAGTAAGGGCCCTGTCGAGACAGTGTTGCTTCACAAAAAAAGCATAATTAAACAGACTTCACAGTATCCTTTTTGTCATTTTTTTTATTTTCTTTTATTTTTTTATCATTTTATATAGTTGCTTTTTTTTTTTGCCTTTATTGGATTGATTGATTTTTTATTCTCCTCTGCCTTCTTCTAAATTTTGGAAATTGAACTTAGCCCTGTTATTTAAGTAGTTACCTTAATTTTTTACATGCACCCAATAACCAGATAGAAACTCAGGTCAATGTATTTCTTTGTTCATCCTATGGACAGTACAATAAATTTATTTTTGAATATGACTATTTATAAATAATTTTGCATTACACTTCTCTTTCATAGCACAGAAATTAGTAATTATAAATTTGTGAGTCTTTTTTTTTTTTTTTTTTTTTTTTTTTTTGGTTTTTCGAGACGGGGTTTCTCTGTGTAGCCCTGGCTGTCCTGGAACTCACTCTGTAGACCAGGCTGGCCTTGAACTCAGAAATCCACCTGCCATGCCCAGCTTGTGAGTCCTTTTTTGAATAGCTTTATTCTGGTCACCAGAATTTTAGGCTGTTTTTCACTTTTTAAAATTTTATGTGTATATTTTTCTTGCATGTATGTCTGTACACTACATACTTGCCTTGTACCCACAGAGACCAGAAGAAGGCATTGGAGGACCTGGTACTGGAGTTAAAGATGGTTGTGAGACACCATGTGGGTACTGGGAGCTAAACCCAGGTCCTCTGGAAGAGCAGAGCTCTTAACTACCAAGCCATTTCTCCAGTCCCCAGAACTTTAGACCACTTTATCTATCTCACAAACTCTCAAATTCTCAAATTCCTATTTTAATGTGTTCATATTTACTGAAGTTTTTACTGCATTGTTTCTTGAACTCCAGCCCTCTATTCTGGGTTTAGGTTTCTTCATGTTAGTTTCCTCTCTTTAAATACTCCTTTTGGGGGCTAGCAAAAAAGCTCAGTGGGCAAAGATACTTGGCCCCAAGACTGACTGCCTGAGTTCAATTCTCAGGGCACCCACACCTACAAAATACATGAATAAAAAAAATAAAAGTGTGAAGGTGACACCAAGGACAAAAAAGTTTTCATTTTAATTGACATCCATTGTGGACGATAAGTCAACTCTAGTCTTTCTGTTGTTGTCGTCAGATAATTCAATTCCATAGAAAATTTTAAGTGAGTGAATACTTCCCATCAGTACCTTGCAAATAGTATTTAATTGTATCCAAAATCCCATTGTTTCTAATGGGAAGTCCAATGTTTATTTTTTTTTACTGTCAGTCTAGTTTTTTATTGTTTCATGTCACTCAGTTTGAAATGTAATGTGTCTTTTCTTTCTGACTGTGTCAAGAATTTTCTATTTGTTTTCATGATGTGCTTGAGATTGGGCTTATTTGTATTCAACCTATGAGCCTGGCCTCTTCAATCTGTATTCATGATGTCCTATATAAACTGTATTCATCCTACACTGATTCTGTTTGAAGATCATCAGTTTTTGAAAAGTAATCCAGTATCTAGAGATACTAGCCAAACCAGCCTTTTGCTTTCTCTTCACCTCCTCTTGCTTTTTGAGACACCTTCTTACTTTGTAGTTTAGGCTGGCTTAGATCTGTTTCACCATGCCCAGCCAAAGCAGCCCTTCCTTTTGGATGGCTAGTACCCTTCACCCCTGAGCCTTCTCTCCAGCCGCCCCCCCCCAAATCCGAGTCAAATGAATTCAATAGTTTAAAAAGAAGCCAGGCTATACTATGACTCCAATTGTGCTACCTGGTGTAGAAAAACCTCATTTCCTTTGTGATAGAAGTAGAAATCGGAGTTGGTGTTCTGTTTGAAGAAGTCCTTAGTTTTTTATTTTTCTTTCTGACGCTGTGGAGTCCCGTGTTGGATTGTGTTGTTTGAATTGTGCCTTCTTTGGGATATTGTGCATGTGTTTGCCCAGTCACTCTCCATCCTCCCCATCGCTGGAACAAATCTAGATGTGGACAGTTAATCTCTTTCTAGCATTTCTCCTTTCCTGTATTATACTAAATGAGTGCTCATTTCCTTCTTGGCCTTGAGCTACAAAAGTCTCTCTTCTTGCCCAAGCCTTAGAAAGTACAAGCTCCAGGAAAAAAAAAGTGGTGGTAGAGACAGGATTGCCAGATAAAATATGGGGCAGTCAATTACATCTGAATTTCAGATAACCAATAAAATACTTGGTGCAAGTATACCGCCAAGTATATATACTTATAGCAATAATCATCCATTGTTTATCTGAAATTCAAATTTAACTGGATGCCTTCTCTTCTTTTTCTAAATCTGGCAAACATAGATAAAGAAGGAAAGTTAATCCTGTGATGCAAACGCTTTTCATCCAAAATGTACCAGATGTTTCTTAGATGGATTTTCAGTTTACAAAAGGGTAAAATAACTAACTGATTAAGTCAAGATTAGACTGCGAAGCAGCACTAGGGCTGAGGATTTAAGTTTGAACTTCTCCAACGTATGATCTAATTCAGTAATCTTTCTATCAATAATTTATTGACTGAAAGGAAATAGGACCAGAATGATCACAGAGACACATGGTTCCACACACAGCCAAATTTCGAAAGAGACTAAAAGTGATGGCTCTTACGCTTTTAGTTTTCTTTAGACTATAGAAATGATTGGGTTTAGTCTCTCTGGTAGTGTTTCCCAAAAGCATAGTCCCAAGACTATCTGTATCAGAATCATCTGGAAAGAAACGAAGACAATCAGTCCTTTTAAGGATTGAAATTATGGCCTTTCCTTCATTGGCACCACAACTACTTCTTTTGTTTCCAGAACCTTCAGTTCTACAACAGCTTTTGTCCAGCAGGTCTGGATGATGGTGGCTTTGCTAATTAGGGTTTGCTTCATCTGTTCCATCACATATTACAAAAGCAATTCAATGAAGGGCAAAACTGAAGCAAGACTAGAGATCCCCTGCCCCAACAGAACCAAATAAAGAACATCTAAATGTGAAGTGGATTGACTTGATCTCTAGTAGATCACTAGATTCACCTTGATCTTGAAAGTTGAAGTTTCCATTCCCTTTATTTTGCACTGGTGTCTTTGTGTTCCAGAAAGATAATTCTCTACTTTTTCTCAGCCTGGCTCAAAGAGAACTAATAACAGTTAGCACTTTTGCTTCAGAGCTACAGTGTAACTATTCTAGATCTATATTGTCCCTACACAATTGGAGAGCAGAAGTTATTAACTTTTAAAAGAATGTGGTCAAGAGACATAGTTTGACTTCCAAAACATCCCTCAGACACACATAACTGGGGTGACTTTTTACATCGAAGATCCATTTCTTTTACAATAAAATTAATGTGTTCAGTCAATTCTGTCATATCACTGTTTAGAGCAAACAGTCTTACCGTTTGGGCAATTCCTTAATGACATGCTAATAAAAAGTATATAAATAGCTTGGTAACTTAACCCCTACTATTAAAATGCAAGTAACCCAAGATGACTAGGTTCTGCTGTCCTCTCCTTTTATTACCAGGGACTCAATTCTTTTTAGTGTTGTGTGTGCTGCCAGTTAATACTTGCCTAAATATTTCTTTCATACTCAGAACATTATAGTTACTTTTTCAGGCTTCAAATATTTCAACCTAATTCTAGAAACACGTGTGCTACGCCTGAAATGCTGACAGCTGTAACTTAGACTCAAAATAGCCAGGGCTGCTCAAGGAAACACCCTGAGCAAACAGAACCAGGGGTAAGATGGTGACAGCTGAACAGGCATCAATAGACAACTGCCAGGTGCTCAGATGACCAAGCTTGGGGTGGTAACAGACGGATTCCATTTCTAGAAATAGCACAGAGGATGCCAGCAAGTCATGGGATATACATGATAGCATGAATCTTCCTTTCTGTCTTCAGGAGAACTTTGACCGTACACGCATAACTTTCATGAACCTTGAATTTGCTGGAGAAACGAATGTGTCTAGTAATCTTTGACATGAGCATGTTATGAATCTATTGGTTTTTAAGCCACTTTGTTTGACTGACTTTAAGAGGTCTGAGGTACTGTGGGAGAGACACCAAAGTGTAAGACAACTTTCATGCCAATGGAAGAAACAAAACAAGAAGGAATGGCCAGGTCTTCTCTTAGGAATCATTAGGTTCTTACTAAGGAAAACAAAGCATTTGTGGACAAAATAGAGCCTCAGCAATTCCTCTGGGTGCTGAGAATGCATCTCTGTTGGTTGGGAACTCAGCTAGCAAGTATGAAGACTTGGACTTGATCCCCAACACCAAAAGAAGAAAAACAAAGTGTTTTGAAGGGTTCTACACTGGAGACAAATGTACACCATTTTCCGATAGGTCAAACATGGGTATTTTTCCTCCAACAAGATGTCATGTCACCATTTCTTTAGTCAAGAACCAAGTCATCTTGAACTTATGTGCTACACTGAAAGCTGGATGTGGTGGTATATATTAGTGATATAAGCAATCAGGAGTCTGAGGCAAGAGAATCAAGAGCTCAAAGATAGCTGGCCTACATAGCTAAAGACCAAAAGAAACAAGAGAAAGCTATGCTGAAATAGCAAAAGCACACTGTAGAAAGCCCACGTAGGCAACAGGAAATAGCTGCAAGAAAAAGCCCTATCTCAAACAAGGTAGAAGGCGAGGCTGGCCCCCTAACATCCACAGGTGCACCATGGTGCACATGTGGAGCTATAGTCATGCACATAAAGCTTAAAAATAGTGGTGAACTGATCAAACTCAATTCAGTTTATTTATCAGAGTACAGCTCATGTCACTCCCTACTGGAGACCTTACTGGACCACTTCCCCACATGAATCTTATTCTTGTTTTGCCAAACAATGTTGTTGCTGACAGACAGTCTCCACATTGTGCTCTGATAACTTTACTTGAACCCCTTTCTCCTCCATCTTGAAAACTAAATGTTCTGTCTGAACACAGGTCTGTGCCTTTCACTTCCTCTGCCTACCAGAGCTTACTTAGCACACCATGGACTCCAAGAGAAGCGTTTATGAATTACCCCAGGGATTGATTAGAAACGTACCTCATTGGAGCACAAAATCCAAGTTTCGCTAAAGAGTAGAACCTGCTGTCAGAGGAAAATAGTAAAACAAAAGAAAAGTGGATAGGCTCTTATGTCATAGCTCATTCTTGAAGACCCAGAGCCAACTTCTTTGAACATTTTCCTAAACATCTTTGCCCAAGTTCGCTGAGGATGTGCCAATGCAAACAAAGTTTGGCTGGCCTGACTAGTGCAATGGCTGCAGGGAATGGAAGGCTGGCCAAGTAGAGATGCCCCAAGTGCAGCTCTGAGGGCAGACCAGCTTCTTCTGAACTCCCAACCATTCCTGGAGCAGTCTCTGCTAAAAGCAGCACTCTCTGGGGGGAAGCGATATTCTTTGGAAAGAAACCTCTCACTCTACACCCAACCTGAGAGCAAGCCTAGGAGTCAAACTTTCAAGTGACAAAGAGGGCAAACCTAGGTAAATAAAGACGAAAAGCCTGTTCCAGCCCTGATTCCAAGGCACCACATCTCCATGCCTGACATGGTGTATTTACCAAGTACTTACCAAATAGAATAACCCACCTGTGACAAATCTTTTCTCTAACAGGGTAACTTTTCTAGCATGTTACTCTGCTTTGCAAAACTTCCAAGCACACCAACAGAAGACACCACTTGAAACAGATCCCAGTAAGGACGTGCTACCTTCTCCATATTCAAAATGATGTCCCTGTTGATGGTTGAATGCCCTACTACTTGCTCCCCTTTCCAGGACCTCAGATGACTATCTAGATTCTCAGTACAAACTCTCTGTAGAGCTCTAGAATTGTTGCCTTGTGGGCCTCCACTACCCAGAAGTCCATCCCCCAAACCCCCCCATCTATGTAGCTGTTCCAGAGAAAGTATTCTGATTTAACTAAAGCACCCCAAGGTGCAAGTGAAGTCATCCCCACAGCAGTGCAGGTGTGTCTGCCTTTCCACACAGGCCATGCTAAAGAGCAGAATTCTAAACAAGAATTTTTCCAGAGTTCTCTTGCAGCTGATGAGACAAATCTCAGTGGGCCAGCTGAAATATACCACGTGGGTAACTACCTCAGCCCTGTCTGATGCTGTTCTTTTTTCCTTGGAATGCTCTGGCTTCTCTTTTTTCTCTCTTCAGATCCTATTTTTCCTTGAGGGCTTAGCTCAAGTCTTAGCCATGCAGCCTGCCCAGAGTGCACCTGGATTGAACGTCTGCCCTGGGAAGTCATTGCTCCTTGACTGTCCCATCTGGATCCATTAGCTTTCCCCAGGCAGATCCTGAGCTCTGGGAGAGCAGGAGTTAGGTTTGAAACTTCTTGTCAGTCTTCCCCAACTCTTGGCCTGATGCTTAGGCTCGTAGGAAGTGTAAAGCACATTCGCGCACACACAGCCATTCCTTTTCTGCATAAGTCTGGTTTAAGGCACAACAATGCACATGAACTAGGCTATTGTTGTCCCTATTTTTACAGAGGTTGTTCTGAAACAAACAAAAATCAACCCCAAATAAGAAGCTCATTTAAAGTCTAGTTTTCCCTTTATTTCTAGACGTTCTCAGTTTATTAGTTAATATGATGTTTCCGAGTCAGCCTCTACACTGGGAACTATGCTGTCTGAAATGATGGGCAAAAGAAAGAAGATGAGGAGTTTGAGATGAATTCGACTCAAGGTTTTCTTGGCCTGGACAATGGGGTAGTGCCCTCAACTAAAACGAAAGCCATGCAAATAGAAAAGCAGTTTGGGGCAAAAGTTTTGGATATAATGAGGTGGAGGCTGTTGTGGGAGATCCAAGTAGAAATAGTTTCCAAGCAGCTAGAAATAGAGAAGCTTGGGTTTGAGGTCAGGAGGTCATCAAACTTTCATTTTAAATCTGGATACTTTACCCAGGATGATGTTCCAGTGACAGTCTCCTTTTTATTTACTGTTAATTTAAAAGACATATTGTTTTCATAAAGAACTTGTGGCGTAAGGCTTTAAACACAAGGGAGCAAGCATGTAAGTGCCTTCAAAGCCAGAAAACATCACGGAAAGGGTGGGGATGGCCCTGTGAGTAATTCAAACTTCTCTCTTCTGGAAATAGAGGAGAGCAAAACCATGGGGTCATTTCCAGTTGTCCGTTCTTGGAGCAGTAATCCATGGAAGGATTTAGTGTCCTTGTCACCCAATGCAACCTTTCAAAGAACTGCTGGCTGGCTGCGCAGTAAGGAACCTTTGGGAACACCTTGTATGGAATCCAGCTCCTCTGCAATGAATACTGTATGGCAGCTGCTCCAGTGACTCATATTAGAACGGCGCATCACCCCATATAACTTGACCGAGTGAGAAAGGGAAGAAGCTTGCTTTACTGCCAGTTGCACGTTTGTTCAACGAACTAAAAGTAGTCCTCTCACCCTTAAGCATGGTTGACGAAACTTTTGGATTTTTGAAACCCCCAACAATTTTACCATGGATTTCTAGAGGCAAAGTGATTGAAAACTGTCTTGAGTTGAGGGAAAATAGCAGGTTTAGCAGAGAGTCAGATGTTAGAACAAGAGAGATGGAGGGAGGGAGGGAGGGAGGGGGAGGGCATGGGAGATGTTTTCTCTGGGTATGTTTTTTCATGGGCTAACCTCCAACTTTCCATGCCAGGTCCTCTTAAAACTCATAACAATGGCCATGAATTGAGACTGACAGTATACCAGACTGTCATGTTTGGGATTTGACATATGCCCTATTTCATTTAAACATGAGACAAACATAGTTGCACCATGCTCCTCATGGCACAGATTAGAAAGGGAAGGCTTTAGGGGACAGGAGGTCCCAATAAGAAACCAAAGCAAGCCCACTGTTCTTTCCACTGTGCTACGTTTTTTTTTTGCCATACCGTGATAGGGACATGGCAAAACAAGCCCCAGCAAACACTGAGCAGCCTACAAAAAGGAAAACCAGGAAGTTGGCCTCCTAGCTATACCCGGTGTTTAACTAGTCCCTGATAGAGTTCCTCTCTTTATGTAATATGTCTCATCAGTAATCATTTATTTTTACCCAGTCATTAAAAGTAGCGATTGCGTATGTCTTCAACACAAATACTATATGCTAATATAGAACAGTTTAAAAATATGCTTAGTTATAATGGAAAAGCAACTGTTAATACAATGGTGCACAGACATGGATTTTTAAAATAATTTTTTATTTTAAATGTTATTTTATATGGATAACTGTTTTACCTACTTGTATGTCTGTGAACCATGTGCATGCCTTGTGTCCACAGAGGCCAGAAGAGCACATCAGATCCCCTGGAACTGGAGTTATAGATGGTTATGAGCCACCATGTACATGCTAGCAACTGAACCTGGGTCCTCTGCAAGGGTAGCCAGTACTTTTAGCCACTGAGTCATCATCGCTCCAGCCACAAGATATATGTTTTTAATATCATTTAAGTGTATTTATTTCTGAGCTTTAAAATGTAGGTACATATTTTTATAAACAATATTTTATTTTAGATTCTGACTTAAACATGGATTTTTCTTAAACTATATCAGGGTTACTCTAGACCGACTTTCTCCTCTCCACACCACAGAACACTGGAGCTGGAAAGAACTCCTATGTCATCAGGTCCCACCCTTAATTGTGCAGAAGATGAATATAGAGATCTCGAGAAAATATGGATTTCCTCAAGGTCATGCAATGACTCAGGCATGGGCTAGAACCCAGATGGTCTCTGGATGAGCCCTCTTGGCTTCCAGCTCACTGTGACCTCATCCACAGAAGAACTCTGGTTAATGACCTCTTGACTTTTATTTATTTCATATTCCAAAGTAGTGTCTTCACTGGCTTTGGGGACTCACTTGTTTATCCAAAGCTATTTGGAACCTGTCATCTTGGATTGTTCTCTTTGGATCCCTTGCTATCTAGGTCAGAGAGAATCAGCCCTCTGCATTCTGAGTGAAACTAAACGAACGCCTGTCTTCTGTCCTTCTGGACCCTCAGATTGCTAAATGCATGTCTGTCTCAAAATTAGTCCTTCTTTAGGGGCGAGGGAAAATCTGAGTTAGAGACCTGATAAGGGCTTACAAGCCTTTAGAGTGTTAAAGAGCTCTCTCTCACACAGCTCCTCAAGCAAATGCACACACCACCAAATTTTCCTCTTCAAGGAAGATAAATATCAACTTCTCCAACATGAAGCAGCCTTTTAATGTTTTCTTAAATTGCTTTTTAAAACACAACCTTCCTATTCTTCCACCAGGCATTTGATGCCTAGCACAAATCATCCTAGAAATAGAAAATAACCAGTATTTCTCTAGAATTCGCCAAAAAGAAGCTGTGCCATCTTGTCTGCCTGCTGGATTCTGTTTGCCTGCTTCACCTTCTGATCCATTGGCCTGTGCCTTAGCCTGGAAGCTATTTTGGGATCTAACCTAAGCAAAAGGATGGTAGCATCAGGCTGAGGAATTTGAGAAAGGGCTCCTATGTATCTGGTACTAGGGCTCAGCTCCTATTTCACTTTAAGCCTCAGCCCAGGAAAATGACAATCTAATGCTGCAGATGGCTAGTTCCTGATGGATCCACTTTCAACAACTCAAATATAGCAGGGACACAAGTTGGAGCCTGCTTCTCAGGAAGTGCACATGACACATGGCCACTCAGTCAGCAGGGACAAAGTTACTGCTCCAAAGAGACAGACAGCAGCCGTATTGAGGCCCCCTGGAGGGGCTAGGTGCACTTCCATAATAAAGGGAAAATTGTTCTCCTCCACCACCTTTTTCCATAGGGAATGGCTATCATTCTTCCCTATGGTCCAAGCCTGTGGGATTTGAGGGACATGTTAGGTTTGAGCAAAGCTGACGTGGACAGCTGTCTACATATGTTTTATTCTATGGACTATGCTGGAAAGCTCTAATTACCTTTCATCCTCATCATCATGCTATCTAAAATTCTATACCAGGCTTATCAGTCACAAAGACTGCCATTTCCACCATATCCATGGTCTCTTGCTAAAGAAAATGGCCCTGAACAGTGTCAAATTAAGGTCATTCATTTTTGTTTTATGTTTTTGAGATAGGGCTCACTATGAAACTGCACTGACCTCAAATGGTAGATCCTCCTGCCTCAACCTCCTGACTCAGCCTCATGAGTAGTGGAGTTACACTTCTAGCTTAAAGTGTTTACTTTTTTTTTTTTTAACAACAGTTGATGATACTCTGGCTCTGAAAAACATTATATTCGATGCCTAGACTCTTGTAATTCCTAAATGATGCCTATTTCTGAATTCCCACTAGAAGTTTTGAAGGGACAATCATTTGCCCTCATGTCCTTGCGCATCAGGTTATGCATTGTACAAGGGGACCCTTCTCTTGAGGGTGATGAGGAGAAAGTTTTAGCATCAGGTGGCCTCTTTTCTCCTAGAACTTAATTGAACTATTGGTAAGCCTATGCATCTTTTGCACATCATGTAGAAGCCCCATCTTCCATCCTATTCTCTTACTCAGCCCCTCTGTCAAAGGCTGATCATTACGTGATATGGTCAATTCCCTACCAGGGTCATAAGCTTACCCTCTCTCTTTCTGGCTGGGCATTTTATTTCAAGTCATTCCAGCCAAACAGTATATTGATACCATAATGGCTTTGCCAAGTTTAGTTTTTCCTACAGATGGAAGCCAAAATGATTGGAGATGCCCTGTGTAAGTTTCTTGCCTTATGCTTGGTACTCACACTGATTGACATGGACACAAATGAGGTCAGGCACAAAGCCAGTGTTGCATTTCTGTCAGCTCCTGAGGCAAAAGGAATTTCATAGGAAAGTAAGTGTCCACCCAAGCTTTTGGCCACAGTAAGCAGTGTGGATGGTTTCACAGCATCTTTCAAGCACTCTACATTTAGCTTCAGTGTTACAGACAATACTCTGGGAGGGGTTTACCCTCACTTTTACCAAATCTTGTCCCTATCATCTGTTTTCAATATGAGTTGGGTTAGGCAGAGAAAGATAAATGATACAAGACAACTGTCTGAAAACCACTGGCAATTCATGTGACACTTGGATCTTTGGGCCATTATATAGTGGGAGCCAACTACCATGTTTACCAGAACAGAAATCCATATCCTAGCCTTCCTTAGTGGCCCCATATAAATTAATTTGTGAAAATTTCTTCTTTACTCTCTGTCTTTCTCTCTGTCTGTCTATCTATCTATTTCTCTTTCTGTCTCTATATCTCTCTGTCTCTGCTGTTTATACTGGAGAAGGGGTAGGTCAACAATGATGGAGAAAGGTAGTCTTATACTTTGGAGAGGGAGGCCATGGGAGGGCTGCAATAATTTCAGGGTCCATGAGACTCAGCTAAATCCCATTTCACTGATCAACCTACAATCCTGGAATAAATTTGTAGTTTCAATCACAAGTAAAGCTGACAATTTTGAGACTATATGCTCCTAGATTTCGCTGAGACTTCATAGAAAATTCTAGATATGAAGAGAAGCATGAAGAAAGCATTGAAATTGAACAAAGCAGTTACATACAAAATATTATTCATAGTTCCTGGGACTAGCTCTACCACGTATGAATTGGACAAGAATCAAATTACATCCTGATTTCATAGGTGAAGAGTTCATATGTCTTACTGTGGTGGCACATGCCTTAAGTCCAGCATTCAGTAGGCAGAAGCAGGTGGATCTCTGTGAGTTTGAGGCCAGCCTGGTCTACAGAGTGAGTTCTAGGATAGCCAAAGCTACACAGAGAAACTCTGTCTCAAAGCAAAACAAATCAAACAAGCAAACAAAAAACTGAGAATCTGAAATCCAATAAGGAAAATTACCTGGTGTAAACACTGGATTTGGAATTTTGTCCCCATTGTTTCCGGGGGTACCATTTCGAGCCAACCATAATGTTATTGGTAGTGCATTCATTTTACTCAATATTTTTGAGTTCCTACTAAGTTCCAGGGTGATAGTTAGCATTTGTAAGTCATCAGTGAGTAAAAGAAAAATGTTTATCTTCATTTAGGCTTTTAGTGTATTAGCCCCATTCTCAGCTTGGCCTTCTTGATGCCTGGGCCTTGCCATTTTACCCTTCTTTTAAATGTGGAGTCTTTTGACTAATAAATTCAATATAGGTATATTTAGGATATAGGGGCTTAATAGTTGTTGAACTCATGAACGTGTGTGTGTAGGCGGGTGTATACCATGCTATGTGTATATCACCACTCCTCTCCTGTGCCTTAGCTTAGTCTCTTCCTCCATGTGGATGATCATCTTGCTTCTCTCTGCTTACCCTTCAACGCAGCTGCATTGCTTCACTAAATTCTTTCCCAACATTATCTCCTTCCTTTCCACAATCAAAATGTTTATAGATCACTGAATTCTTCCTCTTCCACACAATATTCTGAGAGCTTAGGGACTGTCACTTGGTTATTTTAACTTTATTGATGGTCACTAATGAACTAGGGAAATTCCTCCTAGGGAAAGTAGTTTCTAGTTTGCCCAGGGCCCTTTAGAAGCAATGATACCCTAGTAAGAGGGCAGCTAGGGCCACTTTAAACCCAGAGAAGAGACTGGGCCCCACATTTCTCTGACCAGCACCCCTGTGGTGTGACAATCTTCCTGAGGTTGACAAGTAAATCTGACCCTGAATCTGCCCTAAACTTGTCAGTCCAATGCTGGACAAGACTTAGCCTTTGAAAGCTAAGTTGGTAAGCTGACCAGTATTGTGAAGGTGTTGATCTTTGGATGTGAATATTCTTTGCAGCCTGTTAAGCAGGGAAGAAATCACTAGGACATTTGAAAAAGTACAGCACCTTCTCAGATGTGTGTTAGCAAGAGCATGTCTGTCCTACTCTAATTAAAAGTACACTGCACAGACACTTGACACGTGGATATTTGTTTTAATTAAGACAACCAAAGGTAAAGTTTAATTCCAGCCAATGATCTCTCTCTCTCTCTCTCTCTCTCTCTCTCTC
>NC_045030.1:56788943-56789546 GCF_008632895.1 Mastomys coucha | reverse complement strand
TCCAAACTCTGAGCCTAGGGATTTCCTTAAAAGGTTACCCATAAGTGACAAAGGCATGAAGGCAGGTGTTTTCTTTTTTAAATAATACATAAAGAAAATGTGATATATGTACAAAATAAAGTATTAGTGAGCTATATAGGAGAATGAGATCATGTGATTTGCAGGACAATGGGGATCATGTTAAGTGAAATACTTGAGACTCAGAAAGCCAAATGTTGCATATGGTTTTCATATATGTAATTTAGATTTCCTTTTAAATTATGAAAGTAGAAAGGGGACTATTTGGAAAGAGAATGAGAACTGGCAGTAGTGAGAAAGGAGGACAGATCTTTCCAAGGGACATCATCCAACCCACCACTCATGCCTAGATGCTGAGGGCATTATGGGTGCTGCTTTTACAGGGGAGAATCCTGCAAAGCATAGATCTCACAGAACTTGTATTAGATTACAAAGAGACAGTTAATAAAGAGCAAAAACATAACATAAAAGATCAGGGAGTGAGTGGTGAGACCAGAGAAGAAGATCAGAAGATTGAAAACTCTAGGAGCTACTAGGTGTGTGTGTTTGTGTGTGTGTGTGTGTGTGTGTGTGTGTGTGTGTGTG
>NC_045030.1:56785191-56787740 GCF_008632895.1 Mastomys coucha | reverse complement strand
ACTCAGAAATCCGCCTGCCTCTGCCTCCCAAATGCTGGGATTAAAGGCATGCACCACCACCGCCCGGCTCATTTCCTTTCTTCTGATCATTTATTCCTCACTGGAATTTCGTCAGGTATTTGTTTAGCTTACTCCATATGTGTATGGCTGCTTCTTCAATATCTCATACCTGACTTAGTCACTCTTGTGTCTTCAACAGCCCAGTGCCTGGCTCACAGTGGTTTCTTGGCTAATATTTGTAGAGTGAATAAACATCTTTCCTAGCTGTATAGGAAGGACCACCTAGTAACTAGTCATTAGAATCACTTAAAGGGCTTTTGGAAAAAAACCATCTTTGTTACTCAAACTACTGCCATCTTTCTGGCACCCATTCTTGGGTCATGTTTCCACACATATGTGTATGTGTTTTTATATATATAGAAAACTCTAGAAACATGTTCATCCATCGTAATGGTTATAGCCTCTCATTACTTTCAAGAGATTATAGGAAGAAGAAACAGTTTAAAGCTTCTTATTACCAAGGCTCTCTCTATATCTATGAAATCAAGATATCCTGGGGCAGGGTCCCCAAATCACAATCACAATTTGTAACATATATAGCAGTAACTCTTCCTGCCTGTTGTGCCCTCGGTTTTTGTTTTAATTAAGTATTTAAATTTGACGATTCCTAGTTCAGGCTGTTGAGATGACTTTAGCAGATGAAGGTGCCTGCTGCCAAGTCTAGCAGCTTGAGTTCAATCCCCAGGACCCACATGGTGAAAGGAGAGAAACAACTTCAGCAAGTTGTGCATGTTGTGGCTTAGCATATAAACACACACACACACACACAAACACACAAACACACATGAATGTTGTAAACATGATTCATTAGTGAGGAAACAGACGCAGAGGTTTACTCATTTGGCCTAAGACTACTCACATAGAAAGTAGTGGAGTGTAGACTTGAAACCCAGGCTATCCATCCTCTTACCCACTTTTCTGTGCAGTAGATTCTGTTATCAGCTCTGTTTAGGACCCACAGCTATATTTTTTTCCCAATATAGACACCAAAGCTCCGACAAGACAAAGGACCTCTTTGAAGGCATAATCAGGCTTGAGACAGGTTTTCTGTCTCCCCATCTGAGGAGCATTCCATTCTGGCCAGTCATCCTGGGTCTGTGAAAAGCGGGGCTTGGGAGCCTACTGCCTACATAAAAATCCAGGCATGGGAGGATATCTAGAAATACTTTTGCTGTCAGCACTTGGTGCAGGAGGATGCAGAAACATACCCCAGCACTGGGTTGTTCAGCACTGGGTTGGAGGATATAGGCTTCAAGCTAGCCTCCCCCACTTCCCTCGGAGCCAGCGTAGCAGATCCACTGTTGCGGGTGCCTGCTGTTGCAGGCTTTAGCTGAGGATGGTGTCTTAGAGAAGGCTCCTAACAGCAGCCAAGGGAGCAGGCTATTCAGTGGGGCTTATCTGTTCCTGTCACGAAAAATGTGCTAAAGCCTCAGCAGCTCCCTCCCCAGCTCCCATTGAGACAGCCATGAGAAGGCCCAGCCAGATGACATGCCTCGGTTCTTCTCCAAGGAGGCCCTGAGCCAAGCAGGCTTTTCCATTTCCAGATGCTTTTTAATTAAAATAAAGGCCACTCTGTAACCTGGCTTTGAATGGACAAAGTTTCCTCAGTAGAGTGACGGTACAACTTCACCCCTTTTTCTTTACTTTTCATTGAGCAACTGAACGGGAGCAAGTAATAATTTATGGCTTCAGTCACGTGGCAGCAAGAAGCAGGGAAGGGTTAAGTGACTTATGGAAGGTCACTGGGCCAAAGAAAGCCTCTTTTGTTCCCGAGTTAACCTAGTCTGTGTTGTACCTTTCTTTGGCTGACGCATGACAAGGAGGCCAGACTAGCGTCACACTTGAGCACCATGTGGTGATCTTGTCAACCTGGGAATTTACACTCTTCCTCCAGCCCCAGAAGGAATCTCATAAACTCAGAGTTTCTGTATCAGCTGCCTACTGCACTTCCCTCTTCTGAGGATACAGACGGGCAGGACGGAAAAGGCCACTTTTATTTGTATCCTGGTCAGAGAGAAACAAGATGTTTCAGGAGGCCTATTGGGAGACAAGTGAACTTCACCAGCTTCTGTCTTGGACTTGCTTTGTCTAGAATTCCAGCACAGGAAAGGCGGAGGGGGCCAGGCGGCAGCGCAGATGGGATTTCCTTACTTCTCCTTCTTGAATCGGAGCCAGCTCAGCCGTGAACAGAAACAATAGGGCTGCCCACGGGCTCAGGACAAAGCCTAGCTCTCAGGGATGGATTGTGTTCCTCCGTGAGGACTGAGCTCTCCTGCCTCGGACACATCCCCACTATAGTTCTTCACATTCTAGGTTGACCGTGATGGAGGCCTAAGACATCAGTTCGGTTTGTCTGAAGTTCCTCGGCTAGAACATGAGGACAATAGACATTCTTTACCTGATCCCTGCATTCCCCCTCAAATATACACAAAACCCTGTCCTGTGGGTGTTGGGAGCAGCGCTTTTGCCAGGATCTTTTTTTTTTTTTT
>NC_045030.1:56778886-56785106 GCF_008632895.1 Mastomys coucha | reverse complement strand
AATATTGTGTCCTGCCATGTTTCTGGCGTTAAAGACAAAAAGAGAAAAGTGTGAGCAGCCAATGTGGGAAGTCATATTTTGGTTTTCCTCCAATACAACCAAATCGTTCCTTCTATAACCAGGCAGTTCCAAAGCATTTCGTGGGGTCTATCCTGGAGCAAATCTATGCTAAAGTGGTAGAAGCAGTAGGAAAGGGTTGAACCCCGTCAGTCACTGACTGCGAGGCTACGGCTTTTATTTTATTTTATTTGTAGCTTGGAATTCTCCATTTCTGTGTGCTTGTGGCTTGTGGCAGATGCGATTGAGGTTATTGGATGAGTGCTGGAAGAAGCAAGTTTGTTTTGTCTTAAGACCTTTCTCACTTTGGCCTTCTTTTTTGCCTGTGTGGGGTTTTTTTGTTTGGGTTTGTGAGAGACACACACTTTCCAACCTTCTGTTACTTTCATTTTAAATATAATTTTTTGAAAATTATAATTAGATAACGTCCCTTCTCTCCTGCTCTCAAATTCCTCCCATGTATCCTCCACCCCCCTCAATCTCTCTTTCTCTCTCAAATTCATGACCTTTTTTCTTTGTTTTATGTTTATGTACACATATACATGTATATATTCTACATATATACATACAAGCTGTTCAATTTGTGTAATGCTACCTGTATGTATACTATTCCATTGTATTCTTGAATCACATTATGGATGATGCTTACTAGACTTGGCAAAAACAAATAGTATCCCCTTGGGTCTGTTTCAGATTTCCCAAAAGGCTCTGAAGCATGAAGCTGAGAAATATATCTTTGAATATTTAGAATATTTTATACATTTTATCCCAAAGATAGAATCCCCGGAGGAATATTGTCCCTTTGTGTTACTTTAGGGTCTTTCCATAGACATTAAATTTGTGAAATGTCACAAAAGGTCCATATTGTAAGTGGCTCTCAAGTCAGATATTGGACCAAGATTTTGATGTCTAAGGCAAATGTCTTGTGTTTCATTCCATGAGGAGTTGAAATCGTACCCAGCAGACGTATAGCTCCATAAAAGTAAAGGAAAGAAGCCGTCTATTCATCATTTTTCTTTCATCTCTAGGAGAGTTAGAAATCGTATGGACAGTGCTCCCAAACTCTGCATTAAATTACAGTGACATTTTCTCCTCATTAATAGGAAAATAGAGACAAATGAAGAACATTGGGCGATTGGTCCACAAGACCTAGGTCTGTTTCATTGATTCTCTCTGGGTTCTCATTCTGGAATTAAGATATTCTTCCCTCAATAAATGTATATCAAAAAGTAGTGTATGCAGACTTAATTGTATAAAAAGATAGTGTCAAGCTCTGCCATCTAATAACTTGATACTATCTGTGAATGTCTTCTCTCTGCTAGGAAGGCTACCTTAGATGCACAAATTTGGAAGCCAGGGTGGGCTCTGCACTCTGTGCCACTCTCGTTTGGGATCAGTTGGTCCACTAAACTCCCTTTGCAATACTTAGTTTGGGGACCTACAATGAGGCTTCTCATGACAGTAGTAAACCTTATTTTGTTCTGTTTATTGGTTGTTTAAATTCTATTTATTTGGGGGGGTAGTACTTGGGTTGCATGCCATAGCAAATGTCGTGATGGTCAGAGTGTAATGCCATAGCACATGCCGTGATGGTCAGAGCGTAATGCCATAGCACATGCTGTGATGGTCAGAGTGTAATGCCATAGCACATGCCATGATGGTCAGAGCGTAATGCCATAGCACATGCCGTGATGGTCAGAGCGTAATGCCATAGCACATGCTGTGATGGTCAGAGCGTAATGCCATAGCACATGCCATGATGGTCAGAGCGTAATGCCATAGCACATGCCGTGATGGTCAGAGCATAATGCCATAGCACATGCCGTGATTGTCAGAGCGTAATGCCATAGCACATGCCGTGATGGTCAGAGCATAATGCATGAGAGTTGGTTCCTTCTTCCCACCACGTGGATCACAAAGATCAAATTTAGGTCACTGGGCTTGCTGGAAATGCTTTCATGCACTAAGCTATCTCACTGGCCCCCTTTGGTGTTCAACTAGTGTCTCAACCTGTAGCCCAGGCTGCCCTGAAACTCACAGTACTTCTCCTCCCTCAGCCTCCTGAGTCCCAGGAATATAGAGGTGAGCTACCCCACCTAACTATAGGACAGAACTTTTAGCTGAAAAATAAATGACCACAGAAGGATGGATAATTGTCTTTCTTACTTCCGTCACAAAAATTTACTCACCTTTTCATTCCCACTATCCCACCTTCCTTCATCTCTCCCTTCTCTTTCTCTTTCTTTTTTTCTCTCCATAGGGGGCTCACTCACACACCTTTTCCCTGGTCAGCACAGAGAGGATTCCCCAAAAGGGGTGGTTTCAACTTAGACAGACAGACACAGTGAGACCCTTTCATGGCTTACACAAAGACTGTGACTCTCACTGTAGCCCGTTCAGAAACCCAGAGTATAGCTGAAGGAGCCTCCACATTGATAAGACTCCAGGACACAGGGTGGGGGATGGGGGAGACCAAGCAGAGCAGTACTACATCTACGAATGAGGAACAGCACACCAGCTTCAGTCTCTGAAGTCTCAAGCCCGGCCTCCAGCCTCAGTCCCAGCAGTTGCCTGTTGCAGAGCACTCTGCAGCAACTCCTTCAGCACAGTAAGCAGCTAGCCCGTTGCCTGTTTGCTACTATAATAGGAATTGTTTGTTTGCCCGTCTGTCTGAAGTGAAGAACTTATAAATGAGTTTCTTCCCTTCATCATAAGTAGGAGTTTCTCCCTTGAGGTTTTCATTTAGGAGGATTGTATTGTTGGGAGTATAGGGATATAGCTTTAAGCAGCTGCTTTGACAGGCAGCACCAACCCATGACCGAGCAACAGATGAGAGTACTGACTGGTTTTCGTACAACCTCCACAGCTGCTCCAGAGACACCACGCAACCTGTAAATAGAAGGGAAGCATAAGCAAGAACTTGGGACTCTGATGCCTCTGTGAACCTTGTCAGCTAAGGTCCTGGGGCAACCCAGAGACTCCTTGACTGCCCCTCTGTTCTCCATAGTGGGCATAGTAATATAAGTCTGAGGGGCATGTCCTCAAGGTCATCAGTGATTCTTGAACCTCTCCTCTGAGCTCACCTCAACACATGACTGCCCATCCTGTCCTTAGGCCCCTTCAATGGTAGGATCACCTCTATTAGAAAGGATTGCATACGTTTGAATGTTCCAACTGAGAAAGCTTTTCTTTTCATGTATTCAGGAAATTCTGTTCTATTTATTGAGCATATACTTTTGGGTAAGCACTGTATTACATACATCCGTATGTATGTCAGTGGACATAACAAATGGGTCCATAATCTGATGAGAAGACAGATAAGGCATAACCATGACGACTACTACTACACGCTACATCACTCTATCCCTCTTACTCATCTGTTGGTTACGCTCTAAATTTGACCTAGTGACTCAACACAGTTTTGTTTAATGTCTGGAGTCAGGGCAGAACTCTTTTAATCTGAAACCACTTTTGCTTTCTGCTCCATTGGCTACATCATGTATTAACATACACCAGAGACCCCCTAATCCCTACCCCCATATCTTTTTTCTTTTACTTTTACTATCACTAAACTATACTGTTATACTGTTTGTATAATTGATTTTTCCGACCAAAGTGCTAAACATCATATTGATTTCTGTTACATTTTATTTTGCTAAAACACTCTTGTCATTCTATGCTGTTTTGCTAGTTTTCAGTTTACCAGGATGGAAAGCACTTGGCAAAAGGAGCTGATTGATAAAATTTTCAACTTTGGTCTATCAGAGGCAAAAACAGGAGGTCAGGCAAACTCACACCTCAGTCTGTCACAGGAGTATCTTTCTGTAGGATTAAATTTCTGTGAACGAAGGAGACTGGGTAGTCATTATTCTTGGTGAGGAGAACTGCTAAGCGCACAGACCACAGGCTTCACACAAAGATGTGAAACTGCCAGCCCTGAGCTGGGGCAGAGCTTGCAAACTTTGAAATGCACCAATGTCCTCAGGTGATAACAGGGAAGGGAGTCTGAATACCAGAGCCCCAAGACAATAGGGAAAGATGGAAAGTACTCCTGTTTCTGGCCCAAGCAAGAGCTAAGAGCTGTGACATCCTTGTCTTGTTTACATGGCAGGGCTGGGGACTAAGCTGTGACTTAGTTCCATTGGGTAGCAAAAGACCAGTCACCAGAAACTGCTTCGGGGAGGCCAGGGGGGGGATGGTGATCTACTCAGAACCTGGAGTTCATTGACGCTGAACTCAGCTAAGCAGGCTGAAGGGATTTGCTGAGGTCAACAGCCTTGGCCTCCTCTATCCCTACCCTTAGGTCCAGCTAGCCCACCACCTTCTGAAGGTTTTGTTCTCCAAATAGAAATGCAAGATTGGTTGCTTGACTGCTAATCACTCTTGGAAGTGGCATGCTATGAAGTCTGCAAACATTTTCTGCAAACATTGGCCAAGAAGAGCGGAGCTATTGACTTCTGGGAGCCAAGAGGCAGGAGGTGGGAGGGGGTTCACTAGGCATTCCTCAAGCATGAGGCAGCTGCTTTCCCTTGCCTGCTGGATCTCTGCAAGGAGGTCACCAGGGAACCATTGTGTGAGGGACAGTCCCCAAAGTAGAATAGGACCACCAGGGGAGTTGGGCATTGCAGAACCATTTCTCAGGTGAATACGCAAGGTTGGCTGAAGGCTCCCAGATGATAGAAGCTGGGCCATTGATGCTCATTGTTAAAAAGAAAAAGAACAACAACAACAAAAAAAACCTTTCATCTGCCATCCAGCCAAACTTTGCTTGCACACATGTTTTCCAGAAACAGACAAGAATGTGTTTCCTGAGGTGGGGGTGGGGTGGTGAGACTGACGTGACAGTTACATTAGCCGGATGCAGAGCCATCCCCACCACCGGCATTTCCTGCACTTGGGTGCCGCCTCCTGTGAACGCATGCCAAGCTTCTCTCATGATCCAGGGCATACCCCAAGGCCAAGAACAGGCTGGCCTGACTCAGAGGAGAAAGACAGGCTTTAGGAAGAGTAGCTAGGCTGCAGAGGCCCCCTTTGTAGCCAATAACCACCCACAATTCTGGGCCTTCTCTTCTACCTCCTAGAACCTCCAGCTCTAATTCTGCTAGATTAGTACTCCCACCCCACCCCACCCCACTCCATTTTCCTTTGTCAAGCAGTTTCCTCTCTGTCATGGTGCATATTGCTGTCTGTCTCCAGTGCTCATTCACCCATATATATCCCTCCTGGTCCCTACTTTATCCTTCAGAGTTCCCTCAGAAAGTCTTCCTTAACACCTTCTGTCGGATCTAGGCTTTCTCCAATGTGAGGCCACAAAATACTGTGTTTTTTTCCAGCCATGACATTTCTCACGTGTGAGAGCCGTAGCTCCTGCTTATGTTCAACTTTCCAACACATGGGGCAAGCTTTCACATCCTTTATGTGTGTAGCCTCTTAGGCTGAACCACCCTGTAGCGTTCTTGATAACTTGCTTTTATCTGTGACAGAACTGAGAAACAGAGACGTAAAGTCCCTTGTCCCACATCACCTAAGTCATCTCGCTCAGGAATCATTGCAGAAAATGGCAAATCATCCGTGAGTGATCAGAGCAGGCCTTCTGGAAATGCTGGGTATCTATAGTGGAACCCTGAGAGACCACTAAAGTCATGAAAGATGAGAAAGACCAAGAAAAGAGGTAGCCTCTAAAATCACTCTCCTGCCTACTCTTGGGGACAAAGGTGACATCAGGATTTGAGTCTCTGAGGGTCAGCTCGCTCCTCTCCCTCCTTCTGGCTAGAAAATACTAGGCTTAAGTCTCACCTTAGGAAGCCCTTCTCTGGGAAACTATTTGCCAAGGCCTAATCCATTTCCACTAGGCTATCCTGCATTGCTGCCGAGGAATGCAAACAGGGCTACTCATTTGGTTTGACTTCAGTGAGCTCTCAGCTCACTGAAGAAAGTGGAAGGGATAGGGAGGGGCTTGCCTCTGTTTGAGAGGCACTTAGCCTATCCTGCCCCAATCCCAGGGTGACTGAGAAGAACCGGAAGGAAAAAACAAAACAAAACACTTGTCTAACCTTGTCTCAGAAGCCTCTGCCTTCAGCCTTGAAGCTGAGGCTTTACCTGTGTGGGATTCTGGTAGGAAAGTGTGAGCTGGCAGTTAGGACCAGCTCTAAACCTGCCACCT
>NC_045030.1:56775610-56778876 GCF_008632895.1 Mastomys coucha | reverse complement strand
TGAAAACAGAACATGATACCCAGAATCCAGAGCACTGAATTGTGCCTGACATCTACCGCCAGAGCGGCTTCTGGTGTGGGGACTGGAGGGGACTTGCCAAGCCTGTATCTTAGCCCCACTGCTCCATGGTTATAAGGCTTGAGGTGCCTCGCCTGAAAAGTGAAGATAAAAAGAGTGAAAACAACTCCTAGCAATGTTGTCCTGACTCTTCACTCATATCAACTAGCTCATAGTCTTTGGTGATTTTTCATTTCCTTATCAATTTAATAGTCTGTAAGAGAGGGGGTAGGTCATGATCCTGAGGGTCTCTTCCAGCTCCCATTTTCCACAACAGCATCTCTTTCTGCCACAGATGCAATTTAAACTTTGTTACACTGTCACAAAGTTCACTAACCAACTGCTAAGGGTTACTTAGTTTGGTCTGTGTGGTGAAACCATCATAAAAGTGGTTTTCCCAATCCACTCTTCCATCAGCAGAGTAGGAGAGCCTCAACTGCTGTATACCCTCACAGGACTGTCAGCTAGCTTGTTTTACCCACTCCGAAGTGTGTGTTCTCAACCACAACTTTATCTGTGTTGCCATAGACATGGCAACACACAATTATCCTTATCCCAGCACAGTCTCTGCAGCAGGCACTGAAATTGAGAGTGAAAAATATCCAAGGGACACATTTCCAAATTGGCTTTCTAACACTGGCTTCTCCAGAAGAAACGGTCTAGTGTGCTAAAGAGTTTTTGGAAAAATGAGCCTTGGGAGCAAATAGACAAAACACGGCTTTAACCTTAATTTCTGTTTGAGATTTTTTTTTTAAATGGGTGTAGGAAACAGAATTGAATAAAAGTGACCACCCATCCAGGAAAGCTCTAGTGGAAGCCAGGAGTGTGAGTGTCACGTGGTTAGCGACCCACAGTGCCTTTCATAGCAGCTTTCTGGGCGTATGATTCACCTATCATGGCGTATTCACAGTATTATGCAGACATCGTCACCGATTCCAGAACATTGGTGTCACCCCACAAAGAATTCCCAACCCCATTCATCAGTCACTCCAGATTTCCCCTCCCTCAAGTTCTTGGCAAGCACTGATTTTTTTTTTTTTTAAAAAATGGATTTGCCTATGTGGACATTTGCCATAAATGGGATCTCGTAAAGTAAGCAGGCTTTGGGATTGCATGCTTTCACTTAACGTTGTATTGTTAGGGTCCATTCATGTTGGTGTGTGCTAGTACTTCATTCCTATTTGTGGCTGAATAATACTTCCTCATGGAACTACCTGTCTTTGGTAAGCACTTGAGTGTTTTCTGTTGGGCACTATTGTGAATACTGTTGCTATGAATATTCATGCACATGTTT
Source organism: Mastomys coucha (assembly GCF_008632895.1). NCBI lineage: Eukaryota > Metazoa > Chordata > Mammalia > Rodentia > Muridae > Mastomys > Mastomys coucha. Next base: position 56,777,525 of record NC_045030.1, on the reverse strand, counting down.
TTGTGTGGTTGCATTTTCAAATTTCCCTGGAATTACTGGGCCATAAAGTAAACTCCATATTTAACTTTGGAGGCACTGCGAAACTGTGTTTCTAAAAGCTGCATGATGCGGCATCCCAACCAACCATATCTGAGAGTTTCTCTTTCTCCACATCCTTGCCAATATTGGTTATCTTTCCATTTTGCTTTTTACTATAGGCATCCTAATGAGTGGGAAGTCATACCTCGTTTTGCTTTGACTTGCATCAGTCTAATGACTGTTGATGCTGAGTGTCTTAAATACTTATTAAGGATTTGAGTATCCACTTGGATTCTCCCCTTGATCCTTTTGAACTGGGCTTTCTTTTGTCTTTTTAGGATGGGGACTGTTGGTGCTCTGTATATGTTCTAGACACACGTCTCTTAGCACATGAACGATTTGAAATGTTTTCTTCCTGTTATGTACGTGGTCTCCTCACTCTCTTCCTTGTGGGCTCTGAAACACAAAAGTTCTTAAATTTGATGAGGTTTCATTTACCCATTAAGAAAAAAAAAAGATCGCCTATGCTTTGGGCATCAAAGTTGAGAGACCATTGTGTAATGCAAGGTCAGAAGGATTTTCACCCACGCTCCTCTTCGGTTGTGTAGCTTTAGCTCTTGGATTTAGACCTTTGATATACTTTGAGTTAATTTGTGTGTGTGATGTAAGGGAAAGGTTCAACTTCGTTCTTTTGAATGTGGCTAGATATTGATGATAGCCCTATCTGTTTAAAAGACTATCCTTTCTCTCCACTGAATGGTCGTGACATCCCTGTGAAAATAAAAAGATCATAAATGTGAGAGGGCTTATTTCTGTCTCACAGTATTGATAATTGACAGAAAAGAGTGGTCAAATATGGAGCCCTCACTACTCACCTGAAGTCCTTAGCCAGCTCACCTGAGGCCTCCTAGCCTCCATATGTATTGCATAGAAAAGGCCACTGTCCAGAGACATGGTTCTCACTGAAATTATATCCAGTGACTCAATGTGAAAAAAATGTAGAAATGTGTGTGTTTCTAGAGCCAGTCTCCCTTTTTCTGGAAACTTACACTTTATTGTAGACCCCGGTCTTCGTTCTGAGCACATTGTCTTGCTCCCATCATTGTCACCTGCCCTTGTGTTGGCACCAGTCATCCTGGGACTGAAGACTAATTCTACATTGCAGACACCAAGATGAGCCACTTGAACCTCGGTGCAACTGTGGAGAGCCTGGATAGCTGATGGCCTCTGGCTGTTAGCTCTCTTGTGGGTCTGCCTCAGCATCTAAGCCAGGGTCATGATGTTCTTGGGGTGGCTTCTAGATCATGAAAGTGATAGAGGACCCTTTTCCAATATCCAGAAGACTCCTGCAAAAGGCAGTCTAGGCTCCAAAATTCTCTGTTTGCTTTCATGGCTTTACACGTGGATTGGGCTACTCTTACCCATTCTGATGTTTCCAGTTCTCTTTCACAAGCACTGTTTTTCTACCAACCCTTTTAACCTCCGATTGTAACAGCGTTGTCAGTTGTCAAAAGAACTCAGACCCCTTCCCATCCTGCCCACACACCATGTTTCATCCTCTTTGAAAAGAGAGTGGGGACATGGGCATACTGGGAAGACGGAAACAAAGTAAAGTACCTGACACATAGGAGGCATTTTATTAAAGTGAGCTGCTACTCCTGTGCAATATAGGGTTTTGGTGGAGATATCTTAATCTTGAATGGAATTAGAAGCACTCCTAATAGCTCAAACTTGGAAATATCCCCAATGACCAGCAACAGGACAAAAGAGAAATTGCAGTAAGTCTACAGTCAGCAATAAAATGTAATAAACTTTTGTTGTACACAACAATTTGAGTATATCTTAATATTATTAAGAATAGGCTAAAGAGATGTGTATGAGAGAGAGAGGAGGGAGG
>NC_045030.1:56770270-56775600 GCF_008632895.1 Mastomys coucha | reverse complement strand
ACACAGAGAGAGAGAGAGAGAGAGAGAGAGAGAGAGGAGTCCAGACAACTATCAGATAAAAATATTCCTGCCCTTAACCAAGACTGATATAAGCCAAGTTCAAATATTCCAGGCTTTTACCTGTGTTTGTGTAAATTGTGAAAGAAGGGAATTTTGTAATTTGCTTAGATGAGCACGAACTGGCAAAGCTGCCCTGTAGGGAAGATCCTTTGACTGTGATGGAAGCCAGGCAGCTGGAACACTGGACTTTTCTTCCTATGGCTGGGGCTCAGTACAGTGCTACCTTAATAGCAATCAGCATCACCTGGGAAATGGCTAGACCCTACCCTGGACCAAAGGAATGTGGAACTGTGGGTGAGGCCTTGTCATTGTGAGCAGACTCTTCAGGTGAGTCTGATGTACTATCACATTTTAGGATCTTTTTTCTTAAGTTTTCTAAATTCTACTGCCAGTGAAAGCAAGGATGCCCTGGCATGCTCTCATCTCATGCATAAACCCAGCAAGCATCCCCTGTCCTTCATATGACTTTAGGAACATGTGCCAGGTCTGTATAACTTCAAAGTTTCATGTTCATTCTATCTTGAACCCAACTAATGCAATTCCTTTTCCTCTGTTAGCTGAACAAAGATAAAATATAGCCCAATGTTCCCTCACCAAAAAAGATTTATTAATTTGTACTAATGACTGCTCTGAGAAAACATAAAAACCAATGTCCTCGCTGAATATGTCTTCTCCGAGGGTGAAATGTGGATGTTATCTGTAAAATCAACAAATTTGTCACCAAACTGAAATGTTATCTTTTCCCGAGGACTTTCCCAGGCAACTTGAGGCCCCAAAGACTAGACAGCCTCCCCCTCCCCACGGGCAGAGCTTACCACCATAACTCACACACTGAAAACAGCTGAGTGTGTGCTTGCTCTCAGGTTAGGAGGTCTGCTCAGAAGCAGCTGAGGAAAAAAAAAAGGGACACCATGAGCCTGTTCAAATACTCAAGGAATCCACATAGATGTCTGGCTTTCTTTTGGGTATGGCCAGTATACATGTTGGCAAATGCTCAACAGCATGATCTCTGAAAAAAATAAGCATCTGTGGGCATGTACATGCATATTAAAATGTGCAGCACAGTATTTACAATGACACATACGATGTTATGCAGTTCATATGGTACTAACTCTCAGGAACACCATTGGCTGAGTTTTGCCTTAACCATGGCCAACTTGAGGGGGCAGTTAAGAAACACATGTGGTTCTGCCATGAGTATTGCTTGGCATACTGTTTTAATAAATCAGACAAGTGTGAAGCAACAGAATGCATGCGTAAATTACTCTGCTTCATACCAGTACCATAGGTGACTTCACTGTTGAATCAGATAATCGTTTCTGAAGATTGTAAGAACACTTCCTCCAGTGTTTTAGCCCAGTCTACAGTGGAACCCCCACAGAGACAACAGGGTTCAAATTTGAACCTTCACTGACATTTTCTCCATCTTCAACACAGAGCAAGGCTTGTCAAACATCCTCTGCCATGAGGCAAATGGAGTTGGGTATGGTGATGCACAGCTTTAGTCTCCGAACTCGGGAGGCAGAGGCAGGCTTATCTCTGTGAAATCGAGGCTAAACTAGTCTATGAAGCAAGACTCTGTCTCAAGGAAGAAAAAAAAAGTCATCATATATGAAATATCTATGGTTTCACAGCCACATAGCTCATTTCTTTGTGTTCCTTAAAAAACGGTCCAGCTGTTCTTTGCTTGTGGGCTATCCAAAGCAGGTCGTGGGTGGAAGGTCTCTGCACCCTAGTCAAGCCTCAGTGAGACAGTAGATTGAGCTCCTGTTTCTATCATTTGTCAGTTTGCATCATGTCAGCTACTCCTCTGACTTCAAGCTAGCAGCCTGATATCTCTGTGACTGTGCACTTGGGAAGAGATGTGCCATCACCAAATGTTGTCCAGTACTTCCACAGCACAGGTTACAGAAACATCATATGGGAAACTGGAACTTGGATTACTTGATTTCTAAGGCTAGCCATTGTTAATGAGGAATTTTTAGTTCATTGTTTTCGGCACACAGAGCAATAATGGGTTTTTGTGGAATTTTTACACATGCTTTGTCCTTGTTGCCCCTCTTCCTCCAGCCTCCTCCTCCTTTGTCCCCTCCTCCACACTCATGGTCTCCTTCCTCTTCTTCCTCCCCCCAGTATAACTAGCTCTTAAAATGAATAATTGATGCTTGTGAGTTGATACTAACACACTGCTGTGGTCACACCAAATTTCAATCATTTTTTTTTTTTAAGGAAGGGAATAAAAAGAGAATCTTCATTTAATTTGGTCCACTCTTTCCTGTAACAGAAGGATTTACAACGGGGTTGCTTTGAAGCTGGGAGTTTCCCTGGCTCTTCTAAAATAGGAAATGATTTTAGATGTTATTTTTACATATTTTCAAAAAGAGCCCTGTCTCCATTCTCAACAGCTTCCTGACCACCTTTTGCTTCCAAATAATGAGAACTATTTAAAGGAAAAAGGAACTACTGTAGTGTGGTTTGAAGAAAAGCACATAGTTTACTCTTCCAGGGGCAGTTATACAATAGTTCTGCTCATAAACTAGGGAAGAGTTAAAATAGCTTTCCAAGGTCTCTCCCAGGCCTGTGATTTTCCTCTCATCTGCTCAGGTATAGCCACTCATTGCATTCATTCATTTACTCATTCATTCATTCAACTCTCTGAGCATGTCCCATCTGCTAGTCCATCCACTGAGCACCAAGAACCCATCAGAACACAGATGAAATGTGGCCCCTGTGGAGTAAGAATGACAGGGGTTCTTATGTCCTAATAGTTTTCATAAGCTCCTTAAAGGGGATCATATGGCAGTGGGACCTGACCTGTTTTATGGGGTTCAAGATATGACATTCAACCTGATACCTCAAGAATGACTAGAAAGGCCAGCTAAAGAGGAGACAAAAGGAAGAAACAGGAGCAGCCTTCTTCCAAGGTAAAGGGAAAAGCCTTCATACTGTTAGTATAAAACACAGGTACAGAGCCTGGAGAGACACCTCCACTCCTCAGCACGCAAGTGTGAGAACTCATGACAACCAGGGACTTCAGCTCTAGGCGATTCTTGGCACTCCTTAGAAAGTCTCATCCTATCTTTCATGCAGCTTAACTTGGCTTTCATTTTTTCCATCCTTATTCCTCTGTTCTGTATTCTGGATAATATCCTCAACTGGAGCCTAGTTCATTCATCTCCCATCATCTGGGCCTAATTTATTTTTGAATACTACCATTGGTTGGTGTTTTTCTCCTTTTACCAGTTACATATTGATTCTTTTTAATGTATACATATAATTTTAAAACATTCAATAACTGCCTTATAGCACCTACTCCTGTTGTAAATCACTTTGAACATTTGTATTGTATTGTATTGTATTGTATTGTATGTGCTAGGGATTGAATGTAAGGCCTCACATGTGCTAGGCACATGCTCAGCCACTGAGTTTCACACCCAGCCCAAGCATACTTATTTTAAAGTTCTTTTCAGATTTCTCTATTAGCTGGCATTTCTACAGTGTGAAGTCTTCCATGCATTTCATCAGTCTTATGCTGTTTTATTTTCTCATAAACACAGCAGGTTTTAGCTATGAGTTCATCTTCAAGGTGCTAAGTATGAAAAATAGGCGGTATGCTATGATACTTGGGCTTGGATCCTGGCTCTGCTGCTCAGTAACTGCACCCAGGTACCTTGGGTCATTTTCTTCAGTTTCACCATCTATGAAATAAGGCTATCCTAGAAGGTGCTAACTAATAGAAGAAAAGCACTTAGAAACTGGGGAAATATCTCAATTGGCGAAGGAAACAAACAAGCAAATAAAGAAGCATTGTGGTGGTATGTGCTTTTAATCCCAGCACTGGGGAGGCAGAATCAGGCAGATCCTGCAGCTCACTGTCAGCCAAATTAGTTCACTTGGCCAGTTCTAGGCCAGTAAGAAGTGCTACCTCCAATAAAAGAAGCTGATGGTGTCTGAAGGACATTTGCGAATGGACCTGTATACATAAGAATGCATACACACACAGGCATAACACCTCAAATACCCACATACACACAAAAGAAAAACACTTAGGACAGAGCCTAACACATCACTGAGCACTTGGCTAGTGTGATGGGGTGGGGACAAGGACTGTCTTAGCTTGTAGGTCTGCATACCTTGGCTTATATGATACCCCACTCACAGTGTGAAGTGGCAGCTCCAGTTACAGGTGGTGTTTCCTCCATCCCTGTGGACAAGCCAATCCTTTCCACTGCTTCTGCCATTCTATAGGATCTCAGATAGCATTTGCATCCCCAGTCTGCCATGGAAGCCCTGCACCCAAACCCAAACCTCCACCCTAGATTCCTCTACACACTGTATAGGTGCAACTCCTATCACTGCGGCTTGGGCTTTGAGCTCCCTCTTGGTTTCTGACACCAGCCTATGTTGATTTCCGTTGTGTTTGAGACAGGGCTTTGTTATGCTGTCAGTTTGGTTCAAACTCGTGGGCTCAAACAGCCCTCTTGCTTCAGACTTTCCATTGCTGGAATGCACCATCATGTCTAGGTTGGGTTATGTGCTATTTCCTTTCACACTGGCTCTGCCTGGCACAGTGCCTAATACACTAGAGATTTGTTGACTGAATTAAGCAAAGAAAGAGTACATTGGAAATAGCAAGCACAATTAATGGCTAGCTGATTACATGATTTTTCTAATAATGGCTGTCTCCATGATATGACTCCCTCACTGTCTTTTGCTCCCATGAATGAGTTCTTTCCAAGTACAATGGCTTCTAATGAAGACAAGTAAGTAAGGTCCAGCTGGAGATAGCAGTTGGGAAACTGAGGCATAAGTAGTTTAGATTCCAGGCCACCTTGGGCTACACAATCAGAAGACTTTATCTCAAAAAAATAATTAAGATAGTCAGAATGACTGAAAACGTATCCCCAGAGTGAGTACTACGTGTGTGGGTTTCTTTTCCTCTTTAAGAAGATAGGAAACACTGATGAGGACACAGATCCTTCTGATGTTTTCATAAAAATGGAGTAAATTGTCAGTCAGGATGCAATCTGAAAAAAATAAGTGTAGAACTATAGTGACATAAAGACATTCATAGGCATCAGGCCATTGGCAGTGTATACATAAAAAGTGACTCTCCTGTGAAGGCAAGGGCAAGCCCCTCAACACACACACACACACACACACACACACACACCAGCTCCAGTGACTGAGATACATTTTTCCAATCCTAGAGCAACTACAGATGCAGCAAGTCCCTTCTTCCCCTTGGAAACTTGGCAGGCAGGCGGCTC
>NC_045030.1:56747870-56769913 GCF_008632895.1 Mastomys coucha | reverse complement strand
CACACACACACACACACGCACGCACGCACACACGCACACGCACAGACACACACTCATTATCATACGCATGCAAGTGAGCTAGTATCCAACTAATGGGGTGCTACTTAAGAATCTATGTGTAGTCCCTTGGAGCTCATATTTATCATCTAATCTCCCATCCTTTCCCCTGCTTACTTAGCATGCTCTCTTAAGTTCTTGCTTCTTTCCTTGTTCTCCCCCTACCCCTGAGGGGATGTTATGGGAGTTCCCATTAACTTAGATGGATGGTCAGTTTAAGGCCTTTGAGAAAGAGACTGAGAGCCTAAATCCATCTCCCGGATGAACAGCTTAGCCCCATTCTCCTGCAGACACTTCCTGTCTCTGGAAGTCAAATCTGAGAGAAGACAGATGCATGGAAGCATTCTTTTCTTTTTCTTTTTCTTTTGAAATCATTTTAAATTTTTTTATTCACTTTACATCCTGCTCATTGTCCCTCCTCCAGGTCACCCCCTCCTGCTGTCCTTCCTCCTCCCCTTCTCCTCTGAGTGGGTGGGGCTCCCGGGTATCCCCTCAACCCTAGCAATCAAATTTCTGCGGGACTAGGCATACATCCTCTCCCACTGAGGCCAGACAAGGCAGCCCAGCTAGAAGAACAACATATCCCACAGACAGGCGACAGCTTTAGCAATAGCCCCCTGCTCCAGTTGTTGGGGGACCCACATGAAGAATGAGCTGCACATCTGCTACATATGTGTGAGGAGGCCTAGGTCCAGGCCATGGATGCTCTTTGGTTGGTGGGTCAGACTCTGACCCCAAGGGTCCAGGTTAGTTGACTCTGTTGGTCAACGTTCTTTTTCCTAAAGTGGACAACTAGGATACACTTTTTCCAAGTCCCAGCTACTCTCACAGTAGCACTGTCTTTCTTTCATGAAGTGTTGTTCCCTGTGACTCCAGAGGCAGAAGGATAAGAATCTGGGTGGTGCGTTGAGACAGGCTTCAGCTTCAACAGTCAATAGCTGTGTTTCCCTGGACAAGCAACTTGCCCTTCCTGAGCCCATTTCTTCACTTGTTAAATTGGAATCATGAGGAATACACATTCAAAGCACTCAAGTACATACTAGGTAGTGCCCTAAGATAGTAAAACTAAGAACAGTTCCTATGATTTGGGGGGTAATAGTAGTCCCAGCAGTGTGGGAGATAATGAGAAGATCCTCTCTCATCTCTCTGTCAAAAGCAAGGATACTGAAGCCCAGTTTCTCACGGTCAGTCAAGTGAGATTTCTCAGCCCTGTATGTTCAGCAAAGCCCTAGCTCTGGGAACCCTAGGTGGAACAACACTACATGGCCTCTGCCCTTAAGGATCTTGGCTATTCTGACAGATAAGATGGGAATGTAAATGTTGGAGAGCAATAAAACTCCTCTTTGCTAAGTCATCTCCTGGAGGCCACAGAGGCCATGGAAATGCAGAAGGGGGTGGGTGTTACTGTACGTGGGAAGGCTGTGGAGGAGTCAGGGCTGTAGCTGAGACCGGAAAACTCAGCCTGGGTGCCCCTTAGCAGATGTTGGGGTAAAGACATGGCATGTATACAATAGGGTAGTATTCAACCATTACAGGAAATGAAATAGCCTCCGTAGAAAAATGTGTGGAACTGGAGATGATTTTTTTTTTAAGCAACAAAAGCAAGGCTCAGAAAGGCATGCTCTTGCTCATATCCAGAAAACAAAGATAAAACATGGAAAGGGGATGATTTGGAAAGAGGAGAGAGGTCAGAGGAGCGAGAAGAGGGGTGAGAGAGGGGAGTGGGGAGCAGTGCATGATGTTCAGGTCAGAGCCTGTTTCCCTCACCCCAACTCCAAGCCTAATAAGCCAGGTATAGTTACCTATCTTTAATGGACCATTTTAAATAAATGATGGTGACAAAGAGGAAAAGGAGGAAGAAAGAGGCCCTGTGCCCCACCCCTAAGTTTATATTCAGAGTTCTGAGGCTCGCTTTAGTTTCAATAGAGGGCCAGAGGTATACATAGCTAAGCAGCCCGGGGCAACGTGTGGTTCCATCTCCACCCAACCATTGTCTCTCATGTATTGAACTAACTGTATATAGAAATGTGTAAACTCTGGTTCTAGCTCCTGCTTTGGCTGACAGACACCAGTCTCTCAACCTTTGTCCTTCTCTCAGCATGAGATTCCTGAAAGATTCCAATTTCATGGGCTCCATCCTTTGCGTAATCTGAAAGGCAAAGACGGGGTAGAAGATCTGTGTTCCTAACTGTACGATAACAAATGTGATCCAAGCATGCTGTTACGAACACATGTGAAAGGGTCCTAATGAAATTCTTGGTTATGTGTAATCAGCATATGCTAATTTAAATGATGAAGAAAGAAAGGACAGGATTTGGAGTGACCTTTAAAAGAAGTGGCAGCTTTGGGAGAATGTGCTGACCACACTCAAGAAGGAGGCACCATGGATATTTTCATTTTACAGAGAAGAAAGCAAAATTCAGTCTAAACAATGATTTATCCAAGTGCTGGGCTGTGTTGAGATCTAAGTAGACATCTGACACCAGCTAAGACACTGTTTTCTCTTTATTCATAGCAGATCTTCATGGTAAGTTTTAGGTAAAGAAGGACTTACAATACTTTAGAGATGAGGCATTGAAGGCCTGGCCCGTGGTTGGTGTATGGGGGACCAGAGAAGTCATAAAATCACAAGGCAGGTCAGAGGATAAGATAAAGAACTTGGAAACTGACCAAATATGGAAGATGAAAGACAAAGAGGCTGATCAAAAGAGCTGGCCCAGGAGCCAGGAAAGTGGGTAATGCTGCTGGGGATGGTGGAAGATGAGCTCATTTGAAGGTTGCTGTTTATATAAGAAAGGATCTGGTTTCTCTTATTACTGCTAGCAATCACTTATCACAGTTCTGTGAATGGAACCTAGGGCCTTGTTTATGACTTACAAACCATTCTACCACTCAGTCATATCTCTAACTTTCTTTGAGTATTGTATGCCATGAGTGAATTGGTACATCCAGGAATTAAGGTGTACTCTAAGACAACTAAAGTGACCTCTTTAAAAAGGCAGTTTGCTCTCTCTGTCTCTCTGTGTCTCTCTGTGTCTCTCTGTCTCTCTGTCTCTGTCTCTCTGTCTCTGTCTCTGTCTCTGTCTCTGTCTCTCTCTCTCTCTCTCATACATACACAGGGGGTGGTGACATGTACACAGTTATGGTTGAAAGAACAGCAAAGAGACACAAGTAAGTGCAAGTCACAAAGCTTGATTTTAGAATCTGAACTTTGAAAACCTTCAGACAGTTTTCAGAGGATATTGGGACAATTTGACTATGGGTTGGAAAGTAAATGCTGGGGGGGGGGACTTCTGCTTATTTTCTCAGGTAGGAGAATGGTTGTGGTTAGGAGGGAGAAAGTTATTGACTCAGTTTGGAAAATTTAAATGTGTCTCATTGCACATGTGCCTTGCAAGTAGCTCAACCAAAAAACCATGCATGTATATATAGTGAAGATCAATAGAAATCTATGCACCTAATGTGTGTGGCAAGTTGGTTGTGAAATCTTATGTGCCTTTTTCAATCTCTTTGAATTTTTTAAAATAAAAATGAGGAAGAAAAAGAATATGACTGTTATATAAAGTTAGAACTGAACAAAAAGGCTCAGAGGGAATCTTCTTACCCCAGACATCTGGTACTTTCCCTAACACAACTACTCCTCATATTTCTTGAAATTATGTCTGTATTTATGGATCCATATGTGTATTGGTGAGAGTTTTTTGCAGCTAAATGGGTTCATTCTTTGAATGTCTTTGTTACCTGTAACAGATTCTCTTGTATCTATGCAGTTAGAAGAGTTGTCAGTTCAGTAAAAACAGTTAAGCTCGAAGGGCTGTCTTCATCAGCTAGCCATCCAAGCCCATCCTACATGTTGTGGGTATCAATCAATGCGCCTTCCAGAAGAAACAGAGCATCCCCTCATTCTCAAAGCTGGCTCTACAGATGTCTGTGAAGTGAGCTTGCACTGTGATGTTGGCAGCTCACTGATTTCTCATTTCACAAGCCTTCTCAGAGAATGTTCCATCTGAATAAATGTAGATCTGCCTCATTCAGCACAGGTTTTAAGACAAGTGGCTTTTCGAACGACTATGATTTTAATCATATCATGTGTTAGACATCTGGATAGAAAGAAATTGCCCAGGCTTCCTGAACTTGCCCTAATAATAAGAATCACTTAAATATTTGTCTAACTAGCTCCCAAGTTTGTAGCCATGCTGCCATAGGCAGCTGCAGAAATGGCTGGAGATCCAGTGTCAGCCCTGTTCTGAGGGGAAGGATGGAAGTCTTACTAATGGTGCTAAAGGCCTGAGAAGACATACACACAAAAGGTTAGGATGCCAGAAAATTTCTGAAGTTCAAGGACAGAGCCCACAGGCTCTTGTGAGAGTTCCTACTCCCTGCCCCTCCTGATAATTGCCTCCTGTTACAATCTTGGGTGAGGGTGTCGGATTTCTAAACCATATGTAGCTTTGAATATGAAAACCTGCCCTAAATGCCAACACCTGGACAAATTCAAATGGCAAACTCAGAAGTCAGACGCCTCCCTGCAAATGGGAGGGAATTGGCTGAGAAACGAGACTTGGGAAACCAGATCTAGGATTGAGCTATAAACACTTGAAAAAAAAAACAAACTAAAAACAATGATATAATTAACAGTAGCAAGAAAGAGGATCAGATTCCTTATTTATTTCTTTATTTGCAGCAAAAACGCTACACAGCTTGCAAATCGTGGGAGGTGGCCATCCCATTATCATTCCTGGTATGGGCTTGGATTTATCAGAAATGGCTTTTTAAAAAAAAATCTGAAGAATTGAATGCCGACTAGAAGCAGTCCTATTAGCCTTGGTTATAGAGTTACTAGAAAAATTCTCAGATAAGAACCAAGGCTCTGTGAAACCTTGAACGCTCAAAGACCTATAAAGCTACACACTGACCTTAAGTTGCCAGCACTGCATCTAAATTAAGCTCAGAATACATTTCAGTGATGTCTGAGTCTCAAGTAAGCAGAGGATCCCATTGACTTGTCACGCAGTATGAAACCAAAAAGCCATCCCCCCCCACACACACACACCCTTGACACACCCCACACCATTTTCTCTAAATCAAAATGTTTCAGAGGTAGACATGGGCTAGTCAGGTTTGTCTTAGCTTTTTGAAACAGGGTCTTGCTATGTATTTCAAGCTGGCCTCAAATTTGTGGCAGTCTTCCCTCCTCGGCCTGTCTAGTGCAAAGACTACAAGCAGGGTCTCACCAATCTCTTACACCTAACATAAAAAGCTAAGCGGGGAAGGGCAGAGAGTGGTGTGTCTGGGATTCAATATAAGCTCTAGGATCGAGAGGTGGCAGGGAGGAAAGAAAGGAATCTCAAAAAGCCCTTCAAGTCTGGTCCTTGAGTCATCGGTGGAAGCCTGAGCTGTAAGGACCAGGTAGAGGCAATATCAGCCATGCAAGAAGAGCCCAGGCTGTGACTGTTCCAGGTGCGCACGGACTGTGGTGACTGTTGGCATGAGAAGCTGGCACCCATTGCTAGTTTCCCAGTGAACTTATAAAGGACCCTGTCAAGTGTTTGTGCTTTCCATGTGCAGTAGTCTGCTCGCCTCGAGCTCCTTCCATATGCCCCATAATTCAGTGGCAAAGATTGATAGGCCACATTGGTGGAGCACAAGCCCAGTGCTCGTATCTCCGAGTGCAGACCTCAAGGATCTTGTGTTATAGTTTATTGCAGCTCTGCCAGGCTGTTAAAGAGGTCACGATCTTGGCTTTTCTTTGTTTTGTTTTTTACTTTTAACTAGCCTCTTTTAAAAACAACACACATACATACATATGTACGTACATACATACATACATACATACATACATATAATGTGCAAGATGCTAGAGTAAGTCTGTTAGCTATAACCTTGAATTAATCCTTGAATGAATGAATGAATGAATATAACTCCAAGAAACCTAGTGTTTTACCTACCATCAATATTATTTTAAATAAGTGGAAATCCACAAACCAGTCATGGTGTCCCATCCCTGAAATCCTAGAACTACGCACCTGGAGGCAAGAGACCATCGGGGCTATATTCAGCCACAGAGTCAGTTGTTTGAGGCCAGCAATAAATAAATAAATATCAAACTGAGACTTAGAAAACCTAAGTAACTTGAGCAGTTCGCCTGGCTCATAGTAGAACTTCTGGAAGTCAGTAGACACACTAGAATCCTTCAGATGACTTCTAACTGAAACTTATTTCTGGCTTTCTACCCACCGATTCCATTCTTCTGATGATAAATCTCTTTGCAAAAGAGATTGCCTGAGAGCTGGGCAGTGGCAGTGCATGCTTTTCATCCCACCACTCCAGAGGCAGAGGCAGGTGGATCTCGAAATATGTATACTGTGAGTTTCAGAACAGCCAGGGCTACATAGATAAATCCAGTCTCAGGGTGTGTGTGTGGGGGGGGGGTGCCAGAGATACATAGTTCTATCCTGGAGGCAGCTTGACTACTCATCTGGGAGTAGTAGCAATTTCACTAGGGGTGACTATAGACTACAAAAAGCCTTTCAAAAGAACCCATAGTCAGATTACTGGCCACGTTCCCTGAGAATGAGTGATATTAGCAACTATCTATAAAACTTGAGCCATGTGACCCTTCCATTTAAATAATTTCTGGTAGAACTTTTCACTTAACCCAGCTACTGTGACCTAAGTGGCTTTTCAGAGTCTGTTTGAACTAGCTAGATGATTGCATGTGGGTCACTGTAACCCAGAAAGGCTCATTAACATTTGGATATTAGCTTCTCTCCTGTAGTGCTACATATGCCAAATTACATTGTAAGAACATTCAAACATAAAATAGGCTATGGGCATAGCAAAGTCCTTTGGGGAGGGACTCACACACTCACACACACACACACACACACACACACACACACACACACCACTAGAAATTGAAAAGTAGCAAAAGTTTTTTAGTTATAGATAAGTATCTCTTTCTAAAAACTGAAAGCAAAGTTGCTTGAACATTTTTTTGGGGGGGTTGCGGGGTGGTGGGGTAGGAAGTGATCTCTCCAAACCCCAGGGTCTTTGGGCAAGCCTTGACTATTATTTGAGTGGCTAGGAAGGCCATGTGAGGAGCATCTAGCAGGTGGAGGGGTGGGGGAGGCTGAGGGACAGGAAAAGAGTATCCAAAGCAAGGGGGGGATGGGAGGACGGAAAATGAAGGAAGCAGATACAGAGGAAAAGACAGATGCAAAGATGTTTGAAACAGAAGCCACAATGGGGGAGGGGGCTTTGTCATTGAGAGTGTCATTGTCAATCAGCTCCTCATCCTGATAAAGTCATTTCGGCTTATTAACCATCACTGGGGCATTAGAACACGCACACCAATAATTGACTCAATAGTGGCCATTTTGCCTCTTTAAGTACCAATACTTTTGGGACATCAATTTGGGAGGGATGGCATTTTTTAAATGGTTTCACATTCCACAGCTTTCTAAAAAGAAATGTCCTGAATATGTTTTTCTAGAAGTAGTGATGAAATAGACAAAGGGCTTCCTTGTGAAAATTGGTTTCTCTCTTTCAATAGGTATGTGCTGGCTAAGGGTTTTTTTGTGTGTTTCATGTGTTGTGTTAGAAGCTATGGCTACAGTAGTAGATGCCACCAACTAGGAGTATTCTTACAGAGCTTGTTGTACCTTTAACCTAGCCCATTTTGAAGGGGTCCTAGGTTAAACATTCTTGGATCTTGGACTATGTTGCGCTATGATGCAGTGAAGTCGTTGAGGGTCTTGGCAGTTAGGTCTTATGATAAAAAGACTCAAGTTAATCAACTGTCACTTCATGTCACTATCACCATGTGATTCTCATCTGCCATGTTAGTCAATGGGGTGGGGTCCTTTAGTGACCTTTCTCTCCCATAGAGTCCTGTTGGTTGATCACTCCAACACATTTCCCCTTCTCCAATTTCCAAACAGCTTTCCTCTCTATGGTGGCAATTGTTGGGTGGATAGCTTCCAAGAGAAGTAAGGTCTCCCAGAGTTGGCAGGAGGACTGGCAAATGTTTAACACTGGCTCTCCCAGTAGTGGGGGAACCGAAGCTCTGATTTATAGCGTTCTGTGGATTTCTGTGGTATAAATATTCCCATCAGGGCCAATTTCAATTTCCCAAGCTGACGTCACTAGACAAGGAATTGGGCAAAGATGTACAACAGCACACCATTGTACAGTATTCCCGCCATGCAGATACAATAGATGCAAACAACCTCAGGACTATCGATAATCGCAAAGTATGGTCAAATAATTAGGAAGTGATGAGTTTTGAGAATTCACTAGCTTTGTCTTTAATATAACTTAATTGTAAGCTCATATAATTCAATTTTTTAATAATTGCCATCTTTAAAAACTGGCTCACAAGAAGCATGTGAACTGGTTCCTATAATCCGACTGCAATACCTTTTAAAAATTATTTTTGAAAAGCCACAGCATAAATGGTTTTGTAGTTCCTTGCCCCTAGAGTATCCTTCCTACTCGTGACCCGATTTCATGCATGACATTTTTACGTGACCCAGAAATTGTCGGTATAGATCGTAGTTTATTTTCCTGTTGCTATGACAAGATATCCTGACGAAAGCAACTTAAGTGGGAAAGGGATTTTAGCTCACAGTTCCAGGTTACAGTCCGCTGTGGCAGAAAAGGCTAAGTATCAGAAACTTGAAATAACTATTCACATATTATATCTGCAGTCAGAAGAGAACAGTGGACTCATCTATGCTAGTACTCAGTTTGCTGATACAGTCTAGAGAATAGTACCACCCACTGTGGGCACATCTCCTCACCTCAGTCAACAAAATCAAGAAACTTCTCCATAGTTATCCCCAAAGGCCCATCTTCCAGGTAACTGGACCTTTTTTCAAGTTGCAAATTTAACACTGTCACATTATACCAATTGAATACTTTTTGATAATAAATCACAGACATTTATTTTTAAAATAATTATTTGGTATACATAGAGATTTACCATTTATTTAAAAATGCAAATTTGTATGTTAGTAAGATGAATATGCTTATTTATTTGTACCTGAAGACTAAAATGTTAGCTGAATATTTGCTACTACAGGATAGAGAGCATCTTCAACAACCAGAATACTGCTACACACAATACACAAGAGGCTCCACTATGAGCCAAAGCATCTGAAGGAGCATCAGTTGTCATTTCACAGTGTGTATTGTGTGATGTATAAGGGGCACATGCTGTGTGTTCATCACCAAAGCTGCGGTTATATAGCACAATGCAGCACAGGTGAGCACTGCCGGAAACATCTAAGATTCATTCTGGGGTTGGTTTTGACTTAATTTTTGGTTGTTGTTCACTCAGAAATTTTTACCTTTGCAAAAATTTTCACATCTTCTCCCTTTAGCTGCATGACTCCATAGGACGCAGTTTCAGGAACAATGTCTTAAGTCGGCCATATTTTGTCAGCATCTCATTCTTCCTTTTATTCCTTTGCCCCATTTTAGTTACTCCAGAGTCTTAATCCCATTAGTTCCACTTTTACCTTAAAACCATAACACTGAATGTTCACACCCAATTTCAACTTCATACTATACTTTAGAAAAAAACAATCTGAGTTTTGGTGGATTGCTAAATTTGCCCCCAAACAGACACCCGATGGTACATCTCTTTCTCTCTTTTTTCTCCTTTACACAACACATTTGTTTTTCTTGAATAAAAATGAAAAGCTACTTCTAGCAGATGTTTGCTTACTCTCCCCTGAATGCAAGCTTTTCAGCCATGGAAATGGTGGGAGGCCACAAGGGTGTGGATATGACACAATCCTTTTCTAAAGGCAAATTCATCCTCTTGAGCTTGCCAGAGAAATTATTTTTCCAGGAAAACTAAACAGTAAGCACATACTTGGATGTTCCTTTCAAGCAAGAGAGGAGCCCTCTCTATCCCATTAAGGCCAGGCAAGAGCCCAAATGATTTGCTTCACTGCCTATCATAACGGGGCGTATGGGACAGAACCAGCAGGGAACTAGTCTCATCTCCCCCTGCAGTGTGAACTAGTAGAGCAAAGTTCAGAGGTCCAGGCTCGCCCTGAATCCTGCAGTCTGGGAAGCTGAAGCTAAGGCCACCCAGGACTACTCCAGACACATATACCCAAGTGTTCTCTCTCTCTCTCTCTCTCTCTCTCTCTCTCTCTCTGTGTGTGTGTCTGTGTGTGTATGTCTGTTTCCCTCCCTGCTTTCCTATCCTCCCTCCCTCCCTCCCTGCTTCCCTCCTCAGTTCAAGGCAGCAGCTCACCTGGAGAATATCTGGAACCAAAAGTGGATACAGTACATGGGAGCTGGTGGCCAACCACCAAGTCTGCTGAGTACAATGTGTTCAAAGGCAAACAAGCTAGTCAGTGACCCAGGAGCTGTGGGGGACAGACAAGAGGGTTGACCTTTCCTGCCTGCCTGTCTACATTGCAGGCCTAGCTGTACTATAACTTTGCTCCCTGAATTCTGGGCACACTCCAGACACCACCAGCAACATCTTGACCCTATTTTGCTGAGGGTTGTGGCTCACTATCTGAAGGCTTCAACCGTAAGGAGGTATGTGTGCATGCCCAACACATAAAACAAACCCAAAGCTAAATTCTGTCTAGTCTACGCCAAGTTAGGGAATAAATCTTGCTCAATTCCCTGGTTCGTATACCTTTGGCTACCTCTGCAAGCTCAGTCTATTCTTGATCCAAGACTCTTTGGCCAAGATCCCTGCACGGTCAGCACTCTTTCCTCTTTTCCATACAGACTAAGCTCACTCTCCCCTGGTTCCCCCTCAAAGTCCTTCTTTTTCAGAACTGGAATCTTTTGAACCAAAACCTTTATCCCCTACCGCCCCCCCACAAAAAAATCCTCTCTTTTCTGACTTTTAACTTTCTTTGAACCCAGACTTCAGAATTCTCTCAAACATTCTAGCACTTGACGTGTGGGAGATTTAAATGCTCTCCAAGAAGGCCATTTTCATCTGTTGAGTAGCATCCACTGGCAGATTCCCCCATGGAAGCCAGCAAGTGCTAGAGTGAGGGTTCCCCACAATACTTACTTTTGACTGGGAGAGTTGTTGAAATCAAATCTAAGCTACCAACAAAAATCCGGTCTCTTTAATGAACTAAAAGAAACAAAAGTCAGCTTGTCTTTGACAAGTCCCCCAGAGTATCGTGGATTGGTTAGGGTAAGTATAACTTTAGAAAGAAATTGAGAAGTCAAAGATAAATTTCAATACAGTGTCCAAATTCTCATAATAAAATGAATTTTCCCAAGACTTGCTGGAAAGCAAGGCTAACGGGCACTACAAAATGGCAGATCCAAGGGTCACAAAAGAGCCCTGTCTTTCACCTGGCCAAGCAAGGCCTTCACATCACCCATGAGCTCTTGTTGGTCCACTTGGGGCCAAGAATCCAATGTGCTTCTCATTGCTACTTTCTAAAGTGCACTCCTGCCCATTACCTCACTTGCCTCTCACCCTGACCCTATGAGGTAGGTAGGATGACTATTAGCTTTCCTTTGGCTCATTTCTGGAAGAGTCCCAGGAGTCCAATTTTGTACAATTGTAAGTTGACAGATTTGGCTCCATTTGGACATGCTAACAAAACCCGGCCTGATCCAATCCTTATGTAAAGGGAAGATTCGTCATGCAACATTGACCTAAGCTAGGCAGAGAAAAGCCTGATCATAAGGGAGTGATTGGAGAAGGGAGGCATCTTGGGAAATTTGCTAATTCTACTCCTTCTCTCTATTCCTAGAATGAAACCCAGGCTTTGGAATGGGGAGGCTTGTGTTAATTTATTCATTCAGCTGCCCCTGCCCCCCCACCACCACACAAATGCAAGGTTTATACACACGTGTGTGTTTGGGTGCATGCAAAGGCCAGAAGAGTACATCAGATGTCCTCCTCTATCATTCTCTACTTTATTCTTTCAAGGTACAATCTCTCACTGAACCCTGAGCTAGGCTGGTAGCCAGCGAGTCCTAACTATCCTCCTGTCTCTACCCGCCCCCCAAACTCCTGGTGTTAAAAGATGTTTTTACCTGGGTACTGGAACTCCAACTTGGGTCTTCATGCTTGCATGACAAGCTCTCTTACATACTGAACCATCTCTTCAGCCTCCAGGATTCTGAGTTCTTCACTTCTATAGACAGGATACTAAGGACAAATAGCCATATATTTAGCTTCATCTCCTCTACTTCAGGAATTAACAAAGTATTCCTCTCATGGGCCTGTCTATGCTGGGGAGACTGGGGGACAGAGAAACTTGAGGTGTCACCACAACATCTAGATGTTTACAATTTTTCTGGGAGCTAAACTCAGACACATGACACAAGGTATGGGTGCTAGCAGGGATTGAAGAGGTGATGGAAAAGATATGGACAAGAGAAGTCTAGAGCACAAGAACAGAACAGTTCTGGGGAGCATGTGCTCTGGGGTTGGACCTGACATCATCATCAACATAAACCTTGAGGAAATCATTGTAGTTGATCCATAGAGTTGAGAGTTAATGATTATTGAACAGATTAAAGAAGCATGGTACCATGCATGCATATAGTGAAGGACTCAACAAATGGTTCTGCTAACAAGCTTAGAGGTAGGGCATGTAGTCAGTAAAATGCTTAGCATGGGTTAGGCCCTAGGTTAGATCATAAACCAGGCTTGATGGTTCAAGCCTGTGATCTCAGCCCTGGGGAGATGGAGGCAGCAGGATCAAAAGTTCAGAGGTCATCCTCAGCTATATAGGGAATTAGAGGACAGTAAGTGACAAGAAATCCAGTCCCCAAGTTTTTGCTTAAGAAGCCATTAAAGGATAGAGTAGATTTGGAGATCCTGGAGAAGGATAAGTTAGTACAAGTCACTGAACTCAACAAAGTGGGTTATAATACTGGATTTGCTAAAGTAGACAGATTCTCTTAGGGGAACAGAGAAAATAAACTTTGTTGGACTGAGTACATCTACACGGTGAGTGGTTATACATAGAGATATAATAACAAGTGAGAAACCACTGGACATTCGTGAACAAGACGATGGTTTGAAGATGGTTTCAGAACAAGATCACCCTGTCACAGGCATACTTGGTGGCTTGGAAAGGGATTTCAGGGCATCCCGTTGGTTTGGACATGAATCAACATGGACTAGAGATATGGCAGTAAGAAGAGAAAATCCATGAGAAATATTTTTCATGGGAAAGTAACTGGCTAGAGTGGGTAATTAGAAATGGGATATAAATGAGAAAGAAGGACCCAAAAAGTTTCAAAGTCTCAAGTCCAGCTAGCTTAAAAAATGGTAGTGCTACTCACATAAAAAAAAAATGGGACTCACAGGGCAGTTTGGTCCCCACCACCTACATGATTGAAGGAATAATAGACCCTCAAAAGTTACCCTCTGGCCTTGTACACACAATGGCCCAAACACACACATAGAAAACAAGCAAATTAATATTTCCTAAAGGAGGGTAGACATATGGGGATGATGACAGGCTCAGCATTCAATTGGTAGAATTTACAGAAATGTCTAGAAGAAAATACCAATAACTGTGACCTAATCAATGCAATGTCTTTCTCTTACTTCCTGACAGAGGGAGATATAATTCCCGGATAGATAGATCATTACATTGTCTATAAATATTAAGGAATGTGTTCCTTCCCCTCGGGTACTATTCATTCTCTTGTTTGTTCTATTGTCTCCTACTGAGTATTTCATTCTTGTAAAATCTTGAATAGTGGGACTGCAGTGGAATGTGACATTCCTATCTTGGAGGATGTTGTTTTACTATTTTTGAGACAAGGAAAGACTATCTTTCCCAGGCTGGCTGCAGAATCCTTGACACAAATAAACCTCCAGCTTCAGTCTCCTGAGGGACTGGAACTGCAGGCATATTTGTGCTTTTTATTGTTAAGTTTTAGGTTCAAATATAAAGCCACAAGTTTCATCATGGCTTCTTCATGTCTTGCTCTTAGCTTTAAGGGAGGGAACAAAACTTAGCAAATAGGTTTTTAATCCTTCTATAATATTAAGATGAGGAAATTGAGGGACAGAGAAGCTAGGTATTTTGTCCATGGTCAGACAGCCAGAAGGTACTCAAAGATTGAAACTTCTATTCTTTAACTTCAGAAACTGCTATCCAATCTACAATGATTGTTTAACCTTTAAGGATGGAGTTTTCTATAGATTTGGGAGATACTTAAATTAAAACATTCTGCCCTTAATTCCTAATTTCTCCAAAGGTATTTCTGTTTATTCATTTGTTTGTTTGTTTGCTTGCTTGTTTGTTTTTGAGACAGGGTTTCTCTGTGTAGCACTGGCTGTCCTGGAACTTGCTCTGTAGACCAGGGCCTCTCAGAAGGTTTTTTTTATTTTTATTTTGTCCTTTTTTGTCTTTTTATTTTTGATTGGTTGGTTTTATTTTATTTTATTTTATTTTATTACTTATTCACTTTACATCCCGCTCACTGCCCCTCCTCCCAGTCACCCTCTTCAACAATTCTTCCCCCTCCCCTTCTCCTCTGAGTAGATGACCCTCCCCTGTATCCTCCCACCCTGGCACCTCAAGTGTCTGCAAGGCTAGGTGCTTCCTCTCACACTGAGACCAGACAAGGCAGCCCAGCTAGAAGAACATATCCCACAGACAGGCAACAGCCTTTAGGATAGTCCCGGCTCCAGTTACTGAGGACTCACATGAAGACCAAGCTGCACATCTGTTATATATGTGCGGAGGGGCCTAGGTCTAGCCTGTGTATGTTCTTTGGTTGGTGGTTCAGACTCTGAGAGCCCCAGGTTAATTGACTCTGTTGGTGTTCCTGTGGAGTTCCCCTTCCCTTTGGGGACCTCAATTCTTCACTCTTAGGTTTTTGAGACAGGACTTGCCATGTAGCCCAAACTAACCTCAAGTTTAGTGTATATATACCAGGCTAGACTTGAACTTGAGATCCTCCTTGCTCATCTTCCCAATTGCCAGAATTACAGGCATGCTCAGCACTTCATATAGGTTTCTGGGAACAAATAGTTGACCAGCTTTCTCAAATATGTTGAAGTCCATTTATAAAAATGATAGTATACTTTTCCTCTTTAATATGCAAATGCAGTGAATTGTATTGATACATTTTTTAGTGGAGAATCAGCAGTATATTTCAGGGATTTAGCCTATTTGACTAAAATCCTACTTGATGTTTTCTTCTTTCAAAAGTATAAGACTGATGTGCTGCTGGCATACTTAGAAGTTTTGTACAGAGTTGCCTTTCTGTCCACCCTCCAGTTTCAGATGGGGTGATAATAACTTTAGAAGACAGGTACAAGCTTCTCAGTGCCTCCAATGCTCTAAGGCAGTGTGTTGGGTTGGGTCGTTGTGTGCTCTTGAACACTATATAATTTACCAAAAGTCTATATGTGTGTATGTGCACATGCAAGAGAAGTGAGACATGTGTATCTTCAGCTCTATTTCTGTTTGTTCTCCAGTTTTGTTAATTTTCATAGTGTCCATCTAGATTCTAAATGTCTTGGCATAAATACTAATATAAAATATCTGTTACTTATAATTTATGCCCTTACACAACTATTAAGACTACTTAACATTCTCAAGAGTTCTCCTACATCCTCTTTGTCTCTCTCCCTTCTCCACTATTGGGCTCTGTTCTGTTCTGTTCTGTTTTGCTTTTACTCTTTAGTGAGCTGTTCTTTAAACAAACTTGCTAACTTTCACTTATGTTCATGGTCTTCCCAAAGATCAGCTATTGCTTGTATTGATCAACTTTCCATTTGGGTATGCATTTTATAAATCTTTGCAACACTCACTCCTACAAAGACCATCTGTGTGGAGTGTCCTCTCTCCTGTCCCTCCTCACTTAGCTAACTCCTACTCATTCTTTGGTGCATGCATCCTGTCTTTCAGGAAGCCTTCACTGACTCTCCAGTGATTTAAGTGCTGCTCCTCTGGCCTCCCCCAGGACCTTCAAGCTCCTATCACCCTCTGTTATAATTAGTGATCTGTCAGTCTCTCCCTTCCCTATCACACTGTGAATTCCTTAAGGGCAGCGACCATGTCCAGTTCATAATTGTATCTCTAAGTACCCAACATGGAATTTGACATCCAAAGTAGCACTTCTGGTGGAAACTGGCAGGCAAAGCTGGTGGCCCAGTCAGGAGCTGGCATGCAGTTACAATAAAGAAGTTCCCATCACAATCTGCAGGTCTATCTGAGGTTTGGTTTGGAGGTTCATTTGTTTGTTTGCTGTTTTGTTGTTTGTTTTTAAACATAGTCTCTCTATAGCCCAGTCTGTCCTTCAATCCAGGATGTTACTGAATTCATGGCAATACTCTTAGCTCAGCCTCTTGATATGGGGATTATAGGCATGAGTTGCCCCAGCAGCTGACTTTCTTTGGTTGGTTTTTAGAAAATAATCAAAGTCCTTTCAAGGTATCATCCCAATGGCCATCTCTTGGTGAGATGTTCTCTTTCACCCCTGCCCTTTAGCAGAGATCTGGCAAATTCCACTCCAAAGGATGCATAGCCAAGAATGAGCCTACTAGAGATGGTACTAACTACAGTGACGGACTGCAGACTGCCTCATGGCTTTGCTATTTCAAAGCACTATTCCTTCATGAGGGGCCTTCTCTGAAGTGAAGGTGAAAGGATTTCATCCCTTCTACTTCTCTTGTCTCCAGTCTCATCTGAAACACCATTCCTTTGGCTATTATTCTTCTCCCAGCTTCTTCCTCTCATCTACTACTGACCCTGTAGGCTTTTATAACTTGGGTCCAGAGGGGTTTTGAAAATGTGTACTGAAATAGTAGTTTGTGAAATTTGCAACACCTGTGCATGGCTGCTGTAGGTTTTCTTCTGGAAACTTCTGTGGTTAGCAATCTGATCCAAAGAAAGCAGAATGCAGGCTGAAGCAAAAAAGAGGCATAGAAAGAAAATCACAGACTACCGTCAGCATTTGGGCTGGCCCCTGCCACTTCTCAGCCTACACCTCCACCCCAAGCTAGACTATTTCTCAAGACAAACATCAAACTTGTGAGTGAGATTTGTCTTATTCACCGTGAATTTTCTTCCTAAGAAACTTAGTCTCATTTTGTCACATCATCTGGGCTTCTTCTTCAAGGAAGGAATTATAAAACTAAATACTAATAACTTTTAAGAGCAAAATCATGAAATGGAATAGAAATCAAAGAAAGCAGGCCTCAAAGTATACTGTGCTACCTGTTTAAGACAGAACTAAGGGAAGAGGTGTGACCCATGGGGGACCCTTTGGTCCCCAGGGATGCTAATAAAGGATGATGGGCTTATGCTAGTCTACCCCCAGTATCCAGACCATCTTTTACGTGAGAAGTTTCATTCACCATTCTGTCTTTCATTGTACAAATGTTGATGAACACTTCTGATGTTTTAGAAAACATGGTGCAGGGGATTCGTCATCCTAGACATGGAAATGTCCGACCTTCCCCCTTCAAATTATTGTTTTATAGACATAGTTTCAAGTTCTTAACATCCCTAAATGTTGAAGTATGGTAAATGATGGGAAGAAATGGGCCAAAAATTAGAGTGATAAAGTTGCACCCATAAACTGAAATGTGGAATCAGTTAAGTATGGTTACACAAATCAGAACACCTTGAGAAAAAGACCATCAGAGGAAATGGCCCTGTGGCATGGATGTGAAAGAGCTGGGGGAATGGCTGATCATTGTCTTCTTTGCATCCCTCTGTCTGGACAGCCTGGAGAGTATTCTTTAGAGCACCGTTATGGCTGCACACAGTGTGCAGACAGCAAATGCTTCCTTCCACCCATAGTGCAGTTCTCAGGGTCTCTATGTGAGCACCAGGTCACCTGAAATGGAGGAGAGGCAGTGTAGTCCGAGCTAAGGAGGGTGTGCTTCTTGCTGTCTATGCTACAGTTGATCCATTGCCATCTGGCTTTCTTTTGCTGACCCACTGCTTTTCATTTGGGTTGGCAGTTCTTTTTGCTGTTGGCTGCAGTCTTTAACTGTTTACAGAGGGCTGAGATGGATGGAGAATTAGGGGCTTTGCATTCATTCCCTGAATGAAATCCTACCCAGGTACTGTGGGCCTCTTGTCGGGGGCTGAGGCCAAGGCCCTTGGATTTTGATGGATGGTGGAGATTAAGTGTAGGGTAACACATCATTTAGTCTGATTGCAAGGCCAGATTTCTCTCCAAGTGCTGCCAAATGAGCTGGGAGGTCATGTGAATTGTCTGCCCAAGCACTAGGGAGCACCATGCCTTTAAATTGGAATAAAGATCTAATACGTGAGGTTTGGGGTTGTCAGAGAACTTGGAGTGCCTAAATCCTGTACTTCATTCAAGGTTCTCTTGAAGCTTCACTTTGGGCATGGAAGCCTTACATGCACACCATTTTATCTCCACACTCCTCCTCATCGCCTCTCCAAAATGCACTTTCCCACCACTTTGCTTCTGTCTTATCAGCATTTAGCTTCTGTTGTGCACTGTCCTTGGCTTTTACTGCCCTTCTGGAGCCATCCCTTGACGAATCTGGAGAGATCTGTTCATTATGCTGGGTGAGAAATCTCATCACCAAATACATCACATGATTCTGTTCTGAGACATGGAAGAAGAGGTATATCCATAGAAAGAGAAATTAGATTGGTGATTACCTAGGACTGGGAAGACTGGGGGAATTCAGGACTGGGACAAGGATAGCCAAATGAGGTAAGTTCTTTTAGGATGTTAAGAATATTCTAGAAGTGATTGTGGTGATGGCTGCACAACTCAAAATATACAAAAAAAAAATCCACGGAATTTCATATTTTAAATGGGTACATTGATTGCATGGTGTGTAACATATATCTCAATGAAGCTTTAAAAAATTGGCCTCCCACACCAGCTACCCAAGTTAGGCTCTCACTACTTCAGTAAGAACATGGACAGTCTCTTTAGACAGTTCTTAGGCTATAAAATTGACAACCAAGAACTTGGACAAATGTCTCACAAGGATAGATCAGTGGGAGAAAGCCTTTTTAATACCCACAAACTTTTAGGAATTTCCTTATTGGCTTTTTTAATTTCCATTTTAAGACACAGTCTCACTAAACGTCTAAGCTGGCTTCAACCTTGTAACCCTCCTGTCCTGCCTCCCTAGTGCTGAGATTATAAGCATGTCTTGCTACACCCAGCTTGACTAGCCTTTATAGAAACACCAAATCCTAATTTACAGGGTCAAATAATTTTTGACTGGAAAGAGCCTTTGAGCATATGGCACTCTGATCCCCCTGGAAGATGTTTAGTAAGAGAAGGACTTGCCTGTGTCACAGAACATGACAGTGGCAGAGCAAAAAGCAGAATCTGATGCTCTAAACACCTACTCCTTGAGATTTCTCCTGCCTCACTTCTCCCATTTCCCTAGCCTCTCCAAAGCAGTGCCTTTCACATTTCTACTGGGACTCAGGACGAGCCAAGTCTGAGAATCTAAGCACAAAATCAGGGGAATTTACCATTCTGCAACTACAGTACAATTTTCCTAAATAGTTGGTCAGGAGTTCAGCATTATGTCTCCCAACAGCAGGACGTGGACAGAGTACAGATTTGACCCCCTCTGGTATAACTAAATTTGTGGAATAGTCACATGCTTTTCTTTATACTGTATTTGGTAGAATTAGAAGAGAAAAATAATATTCATCTTAGGGAAACCTTGGTAACTGCAGATTTGCTGGCAACTTTATTTCCTCTCACTTTCTTGGAAGAAACCAAATGAAAAAGCAGCTGTACAAATTAGCTCTGACCAGCAGGCCCGGGACCAAAACAAAACAAAGCGGGGGGGAAAAGCCCCAAACAAATCAGGCTAAATATTTAAATCAGAATGGAAAATATAATCCAAGTCTCTGCCAACTGGAGCTCTTGAAACACAAACCTCCACTTGATTATCAGCAATATTCCCTTTCCAGGTCAAGAGCAAGTTGGGGAATTAATTTTGAAACCCCTTCATCTGCATTCCCATATTTTCTGATGGTCCTGTCTTCTGGCAGTGAAATCCTCTTTTTTTTTCTTTTTTTGTGCTTCTTGGAGTCAGATCAGTCCCACAGTAAAAGATGCGGTTACTACATCACTAGTCAACAGACACTGTTCTAGGCACTGCGTGGGTGTGGAGGAAGACAGGCAAGGGGGCGATGTGATGCCTCCCAGACAGGAGCCCTACACCCCCAAAGTCACATAAGAGGAAGGACAAGAGGACAAGTATATGGTGTGAGGGAACTACTCTTTCTGGAATAGAATTTTTAAAAGAAAGTCTGGGGTGTTTGGTTGAAAACGGTTGGAGACAAATTATGGGGGCAAGGTAGCATCTTAAGGGGGTGAGTGGCGGGTGAAAAGCACACTGGGAAGTCTTACTTTCAGCCCTCTACCTATATAGGGTTAATGTTCTCCTCTGACCTCCACTAATCCCTTGGGCCCAATCCTAGTGGTTTTCATACTTTCCTGTAATATGCTTTTTCTTCTATTTCTTCCCTTCAAGCTGAATTCCCTGAGAGAAGCACTTTTGTCTGGTTGTTTGTCTGTATATTTAATAAGTGAACACAAGCTTTAGCATGTGGTTGATGGTGTTCAGGAAATGTGGGTTGCTGGGACAGAATATGATAGAATAATAGAACCTTAGATAGCTGGGAAGACCTTTTTGCGAAAGATGTCAGGCAGAGAGAACCAATTAGGAGGATGTTTCCTGGTGCAAGTGGAAGGAATTACAAGAACAGAGGACTGGGATGCAGAAGACAGAACAAAACAAAAAACTGGGCTTGGTTAATACTGCTGATCTGGCGATATAAAGCCAAACGTCCCTGGGCCTCAGGGAGGTTCCCTGTGATACAGTGCAGCGGGTCCTACATACCACAGTAGAGTGGAGCAGCCTCCCTTCCACTTTGTGGACCAGTTGGTCATGGCCCCAGCTGTCTGTGGGGGCTCTAGTCCTTCTGTCCTCTTCATGTCTAGAGGTAAAGGGGATGACTAGACCGCTGTTGACCAGCCTTTGCCCAGCTGTCTTTTGCTGGCTGTGCTAGGTCCCCAGAGAGCTGGAGCTGACCAGTAAGACTCGGCCCAGGAGGGATGATCTGCCACAGCCCCCTTAATCCTACACTCTCCATCCAGCTCCCACCACCTGGAGGTGTCACACAAAGATGCTACAAACAAAGGCAAGCCCAAGCCCAAGAAACAAGAGACTCCCTTTTCCCTCCGTGCCTGCTTCATTCCATCTTCAGTCTCTCTGCTTCCCCAGGCCTGGGGTTGGAGGGGGGTGGTGAGAGAAAAACCACGGAACTTTTCAAAATCCCATTTTCCAACAGCTCAATCAGATTCATTCTGTGTCTCCTGCACAGACTGCATTCGTCTGGGTAATGTAAACACTGTGAGGCCACAGCTGTCTGCCAGCTGCAATGTTGAAGCCCATTTCAGGGGGCATGAAAAAACCTGTCTGTAACCATCACAGATGAGAAGTGTTAGCTAATGAATGGGCCCTGCTGAGACCAGAGCCCAGCTGAGTTATTTCAGTCTTGGGCCTTAGCAGAGAGTTTTATTGGGTAACACATTTCAAATGCTCCAGTCACTCTCTAGACCCCAGATTGGAGCCCATTGCTCAATCTCCCCCACCCTGCCTCCCTCAAAAAAAAAAAAAAAAAAAAAAAAACCTAATTTACTCCAGGGACATTCCTGGTGGCAGCTCAAGAATCTTGGCATTTAGAGTGCTGGGTGATTGGTTAAGGAGGGTACAGTGGGGGCTTAGAAATGCCATGGGTCTTCTTAGGATCCCTGCCGTAGAATAAAGAACAGCTCTTTCCATAAGCAAGGCTGTATGTAGTTTCTAGTTAGGCTGGTCAGCATGAAGAAACCTAAGAGAGCTGGACATCAAGATTTTAACTGAGCCTAAACTGATAGGGTTTTGTTTTTCCTTTGTAAAAGATTTTGTGTGTGTATCGTGTGTGGATGTGTGCCTGTATGTGTGCAGTATATATGTGCCTTGCGTTTGT
>NC_045030.1:56743632-56747389 GCF_008632895.1 Mastomys coucha | reverse complement strand
CAACCTCTGGTGACGGTCTTCACATTTCACCTTAAGACAGGGTCTTTGGTTGTTTGTTGTTTGTTTGTTGTTGTTGTTGTTGTTGGCTATTGTATATCTGTAAATGCCAGGTTAGCTGGCCCAAAAGCTTCTATGAACTGTTCTATGTCTACCTCAAGTACTATGCCCTCTGAGCCATCTTTCCAGATCTGAAGCTGATAGTTTTTGCTGCCTCTCCCCACTCTGTTCTGCTTATTTCTCCTCTTCCTCTGTAGGTTCAGGTCAAACAGAAAGATAGCAAAGCCAGGTACCACCCAGGGAGAAGGAGGTAAGAGCTATGAACCAGACATTTTGCTGGATATCTTCCTGGAGTATGACCCAGATCTCTCAGAATGCGCTAGAATATAAGTGGGCAGCTGATTATCAGTCCTGTATATGAGAGGAACTGAGAAGAGAATTAAGGCCTAATACAAGCCATGGTGGTTTTGTGGTGGTAAAATAAAACTTACATAAAATTTACTGCTTTAACAATTTTCAAATGCATAGTTTAGTGGTATTCAATACAAGTAGTACACTGTTGCCTCAGCACAACCTCTGCCTAGTTCCAGGACATTTTCATCACCCCAGATACTCCCATAAGCTTTTTTTTTCCTAAGCCCTTCTCCCAACAGCTATTGGAAACAGCTAGTGTGCTTTCTAGCCAGAAATTCACTTGTTCTAGATCTCTCATTTAAGTGGAATTGTGTTCTCAGGCTCTGTGCTATGAAGTCAGCCTTTTGGAGGGCCTGCTGTGTGCTAGAAGTCATCAAAACCAACATGAGGAATGAACCTTGGAGACACATTGGCTGGGACTGCCATGTCTGGGGTGGTACTTATCAACAGTGCATGCTGGGGATTTATAACAACTCTAAAGTAGGAAATAGTAATGTGTTTAGTTAAAAGATCAGTTGTCCAAGGCCTAAAGATATTGAACAAGTAGACCTAGTTTGCACTAGCAATTAAGATTCCAACTTGAATCCTCCTATTATTTATCAACTATTTAGTCCTACTTAGAATCACCCTGTTTACTTTGAGACTATATAAATAGTATATACTTCCTTTGTGTTACATGCTATCTGATCCATCTTGTCCCCACCTTCACCCCTACTGCCACGTAAATCCCTACTGTGACAATACGCACACAGAAGAAGAATCTCAGTAGGCTCTTGTAAGATTCCTTATGTGTTGTCAGAGATAAGATCCTAGCATAAAGGTTGCCTCATGATAGTGTAGCTCAGAGGTAGAGGGATCTGCCTGGCATCATCTCCAGCACTGCCAAGAGGGTGGGATCGAGATCATATGTCTAGCCTGAGTGCCCTAGTGTTCACATGCCCTTGGGCACACCCTGAGTTCTCATTCATACCCAGAGAGCAGATATGAACCTCCTCCTTTACCTCTTACTCATGATAGCATATGGGAGTGGTAGTGAGAAGTGTTCGTGCCAAAATTGTTGAATCCACTCAATTTTTTTGCTGTTTGTTTGTTTGTTTGTTTTATGAGACAGACTTTGTCAGTATAGCTCTGGCTGTCCTGAAACTCACTCTGTAGACCAGGCTGGCCTCAAACTCCCCCTGCCTTTGCCTCCCAAATGCTGGCATTAAAGGTGTGTGCCACTACCACCCTGAACAAATTTATTTTTTGAGTAGGTCATGTGCAAGTTTTAATTTTGTTAGTAGAAACAAGTAGTAGCTGGTTAGCAGATACCACCAGCGAGTCCGGACATCAAAGATGAGCCTCTGATCCAGACGCATCTGGAGGATCTGGAGAGGAGGTCTTACTCAGCTCATTTGGTTTCAGTGTGCAGGTAAACACTCAGATAAGTCAAGTCTTTCCTATCAACTAAAGAGCTTATCTTGGCAAACAAGTCTAGAATGGGCTTTGAGAGGCAGCCTCAAAGACTTGTGCATACCTCATGCCTAGACTGTTTTTGATAGTTGTTTGTTTTCGTTTCGAGATAAGGTCTAGTTACATAGTCCAGACTGGCCTTAAACTCAAATTTTTCCTACTTCAGCCTCCAAAGTCCTAGAGTCATGAGTGTGTACCACAGGCCTAGCTTATACCTAGACTTTAAATGATGACTGGCCACATTTGACAGGGATTCTCATGTTCCAAGTGCCTGCCCAAGACACAAGACCAGCAGCAGACCTTGGGAAAGAGTAAAGGAAAATGTTCCACTGTTTCATAGACTCCAAGATGTGTGTTTAAAAGATCCAGAAATGGGGGAAGCATTTGGGCAAGTTCAATGGAACTAAAAGAGACAAATATTGATACTCAACAGTCAGGTCTATTATAATAAGAAGAATGGTACGGCCTGAATTCAAATAAGCAGAACAGATGTGCCTCATATGTTATGAGTTGAAAATCTTTCCTTCATGTGGGATCAGTTAAAAATCAAGCTTGGGACTTAGTGTATGTTTAATATAAAAACTCTCAATAAAAAGACCCTAGAGACAAAATCCAAGCAAGGGCATGCTACAATCACCAGAGCAAATAATCAACCAGTCAGCGTTTGCCTGTGAGACATCAAGGCAGGCAAATGTGTGAGGATGCCAATTACTGAGAGTGGAGGTGGTGATGGAGAAAAATGTTCTTTGCCATCAAAGCTGACCAGAGCGCAGCACAGAGACTTTTTCCGACATAAGTAAGATTTAGAACTTGGAGCTGAGCTGAGGTCCTGAGGGGAGAACACCAGTTCTATTTATTTATTTACTATTTTATTTTTGTTTCATTATTTTATATTATTGTAGACGGCATCTCTTTCTATAGATATCCCTGGCTGTTCTGAAACTTGCTAGATAGAACAGACTGACCTTAAACTCACAGCGATTCTCCTGCCTCTGCTTCTGTGACTCCTGGTATGAGTTGTCAAGTCCATTGTTTCTTATGACAGTTAATACAGAAGAGTTTTCAAAAGGTGAGCTCTGAGAAATACATGAATCTATCCCACAGACTAGTTCGCTGCAATTTTAATCAGCCCACTGCGTGCACTAGGGCAGCTATGAAGAAAGAACATCAGGCAGAGTGTGTCTGCATGCAGGACCGTAGGGATTTATTTTATTTATTTCTCTACACCAGAGAAGAGCCTGGCCTGAGAACTGGCCAGAACTAGGCCAAACCAGGATCGCACACACTCTTACTTTGCTGATGCAACAACAAATTGGCATGTGCATTCTCATCACAGCAGCACCTACTGGCCCTTTTGTTTTAAAGGATCCATGGAATACAAGAACTACCTGATCCAAAAGAAGAAAAACACAAAGCAGGCAGCCCCACAAAGAAGTCTTGATGAAGTCTGGAAAGGGTTGAGGGTGTTGGGAAGCTGCCTAACAAGACCAGACAAGAAAGATTAAAGCAAAATAGTTAGGGCAGACCGAAGGCACGGAAGGGATGTCATATGATCAAAGTGCATAGAGAGACTCCTTAAAGGTCACAGCCCTTGGGGACTTAGACACGTCAACTAAATTTTGGATGCAAAAGAGAAGGACAGGTCTTGTAATGCAAATTAGGAAGAAACAGACAAAAAAGGGGTAAGATTAGTGTCCATAGAGGGTACTAAATATACAGTAAACATGTAAAAAATACAAAATTCTCCTTCCAAATCGTGTTATAAAGTTACAAAGAATTTTCAATAAATTGATTTCTGGCCTGTCAACAATAATAATAATGTTAGTAGCAGCTACCATTTCTTGAGTACTTTCTGTGTGTCGGGCACTGTGCCGAGTGAGTTCTATACCTTGTT
>NC_045030.1:56729075-56743609 GCF_008632895.1 Mastomys coucha | reverse complement strand
TTTTTCCATCTCCTCCTTCCTTCCTTAGTTTTTCTTCCTATGGTAGTGACAAAGGCACAACACCTTCTTTTCGGATGAGGAAACAGGCTCAGGAAGATTGAGTCATCTGTCCTAAGAGAAATAGTAACCAATCAAGCTCCTTAGCACATCCCTATTTCCTTTCATTCTTAAACACACTCCCTTATCCTGCCTCCATTGATGTAGTGACTTAGTTAGTTTAGCACACTTCCTCCAACAGAAGCGAGATTTGATGAAGGTAAGATTTTACAGTGCTCTTTCTGGTTGGAGGAAAGATGAACAAGAAAATAGATGCCCTGCAACCAAGGAGCCCATTAGGAGGCTGAATCCGTGAAAGGGAATGAAAAGAAAAGATTCTGAGAAATAGCTGCAAAGAAGAAATGACAGGCAGCAAAAGGGTATGATATCTTCTTAACCATGTCTGGCTTGGCCTTTGCCATTTACAATGCAGAGAACTTCTCAAAACAACACAAATAGATTTTTCACTTTGTGTATTTGCTGAGAATCCCATTCTAGGGTTGGGCCATTTTACCCATACTGTCTTGGTGAGCACCTGAGATGCACATCTTGGGGTGGTGGAGTGGTATATGTATGTAGGACCGAGCCCCAGAAGTGACATTTCTCTGCTGAAACCTAACTTACGGACTGGAAATGTAGCTTAGCTAGTAGAGTACTTGCCTACCATGCGTGGGTTCAATCTCCAAATTGTAGAAAACCATGCATGCTAGCACTCAAGAGCTGGAAGCAGGAAGATCAGAATTTCAAAGTCATTCTCTACTGTACAGTGGATTTGAGGCCAACCTTGGCTACCTGGGTCTAGGACCCTGTCCTAGAAAGAAAGGGAGGAGGCTTTGTTTTGTTTTATTTGTTTTCGTTCTTTCAAAACTGGAAAACAGGGTTTCTCTGTGTAGTCCTGGCTATCCTGGAAGTCACTCTGTAGACCAGGCTGGCCTCGAACTCAGAAGAGATTTGCCTGCTTCTGCTGAGACTAAAGGTATGGGCTACCACCACCCAGCTTCAAAGCATTTTAAATACTAGTAAACTTTAGTGTGTGGGGGGGAATCTTCATAATGGATTTTTCTTTTTAATTTGGGATGGGGAAAACGCTCTCTGGTAATATGAAGGAATGGCAGAAATGGCTGCGGTTCTCACCATTCAGAAACGTAATCTAAAAGCAGGGGGCCCTTCCTATCTTCTTTCCCACCACATGCCAGTTTCGTTGAAACTAATGACAAGAAGAGAGAACAGAAGGTGTGGTAACCCTTTGGGAGCCGTTCTCAATTGCTGGCGATCTGCTACCTCATCCCTCTTCATTACTTCATTTTAGGTCAAAGGACCTCTGCTGACATTCTGAGCAGCTGGGTAGCTATGGCTGTCATTTAATAGAGCAGACAGCTTTTTTTGAGGGGTTCCTGGAGGAAAGCTGACAAACTGAAATTAGGGCAATTTTCAGCCATAACAGCAACTTGGCTTTCTTTGTTGTTGAGAAGGCTGCCTATATGGTTTAGGCAAGGAATCTAAATAACTTCTTATATTTTTGGTTGTGAGCCTAGCCTTTAATGGCATCATGAACCAAGTGAAAAGGGAGTACCAGGAGTGACTGAGGTTGGAGATGGTAGCAATCAGCTGCCTGGCCAGACAGGATGCAACAGGGTCAAAGACAAAAGGCTTTCAGAGATTGAACCTACAAGTAGAAACAATAGGCTGCCTTAAATTTCCAAAGAATGGTTACTAACATATTACTCTTTCATGTAACAAATATTTATGGAGACTCTACTATGTGACAGGCACTGTGGTGGGCACCAGCCATACAGTATTGGATTAAAAAAAACAACAACAACAACAAAAAAAAAACAAAAAACAACAAACAAACAAAAAAAAAGCATCCCTGTGCAGTTAGCCTCATAGGAGAGATGACTAGAAAGCAATTACACAAATACTCAGTGTCATCTGCTGGGGCTTGGTTCCACAATGCCCCCCATGATTACATATTGAAATCTCTTATATAAAATGTTATATGTTATAGTCATTGCATATAACCTTCACATCATCTGGGTGCTTTATATAATCTCCAGATTATTTATGGCACCTAATTCACTGCAAATTTCATATGAGTAGTTATTGTATTATATTATTTAGGCAGTGGGGAGTGAGGGTGGGGCAGCGGGACATGTTCAGCACAGACGCAACTTTTTAGAAAACACTTGCAATCTACAGTTGTCTGAACGCATAGATGCAGAATCCATGGATGTGGAAAGCTGGCTTTAATTACTAGTGGTAGTGAGGCCTATGAGTCAGACAAAAAGAAGGAGGAAGAGGAAAAGGAAGAAGGAAGGAAGAGAGAGAGAGAGAGAGGTCTTGCAGAAAAGAACATACACGGGTAGGGTCTGAGCTGAGGGGTCAGGATGGATGAATTCTGGATGAAGAGATTTCCAGCCTCCAAGACTGAGGAGGGTATGGGTGTGAACTGTCTTTGAGCATGGCTGTTGAAGCTACTGGTCAAGCAGGAAGGAGGTTGTACCTTCTTACTGGCAAACCAAAGTGCTCTGGGCTTCGTGGTTCCTAGGGAGCCACAGTCCCAAGTCGGTTCCAGAAGTCAACTTGGATGTTTCCCAGAGAGGATCCATGGTGAGCGCCTGCTTGTAGGTTCAGCCAGTTGGATAAAATTAGCTTCCAACAAACCCAGAAAAGCCTACACCCTCAGAGACTCTTGTTCCTCTGTGATTTCCCCTCCCACTCATAGCTTGATATTTGCGAGGGATGCTTGCCTCCTGAGAGCTGGGCCTGCATTGCTTAAGTTAACAGTTGAGGCAGCACCCAGCTTTGGGAAAAATACAGGCAGCAGTGGAGAGCCAGAGCAAGAACTGGAGCCAAGGAAGCAGCCACTGCCAACAACTTCCGTTTTTTGGTTTGTTTGTTTTTTCCTTTGTTTCCCACATAGCTGCCCATGGAGCCCCTGTGACTGTTTATGGCGATCTGTTTGTTAACAATTAACAAAGAATGAGGGAGCCCTTTTGGCAATTTTTTTTACCCAGAGGCCCCAGATTTCTCCCTATGAAACTGCCAAATACGCAACTTTGGGTGGATATTTGGCTGAATTGCTTTGAAGGGTTTGTCAGTGCCTAAAATGGAAATTGTTAGAAAGCAGAGGAGGGTGGTTGCCAGCAACCATGAAATGGTAATGACCAAAGCATTTATTTTTGCAATGAAATGTCATCCCCTAACACTACAAAAGCAGATTTTTTTTTTTTTGAGCTTAGAAGTACTGACTACCTAGAAAATTCTTCCAAGGCAATCCAGTGTACCACACCCCCACCCACAGATCTTTCCCTCACCTTGGTCTTGCCTCCTAAACTAAACTGCCCCCATGGTTTGGGAACTTAGCTGCAACCTGGGATGAATTAAGAGGTTGGCTGATTATGAAAGGTAATCAGACTTCAACCGTCCTATAAAGCAAAGAGGAAGTTCATTTGCTTCTAAGAGGGTGTGTGGTAGATGTTCTTTCCACATGGGAAAGTTGGTAGGCAGCAGTAGACTTGGCCCCAGAATACAACATGGCTGTTTAAATGATTCATTCAAGTCTTCCTATCATCGCGGCTGGGACACGTGGTACTTAATAAGGTTTTCTGCATATATCAGCTCAGTTAGCAGGCATATCAGGCAGGATCTACAATTTGATACCTTTTAGGTTTTTTTCCTCTGGCACTTATGTTTGGCACTTAGAAGGAAGAGACTGGAAAATACATTGCGGGTTGACACTAGAGAATGTGGACAATCTGCTCGTTTTCTTTGAAAACAGCCATTAAGCTACTGTTCCTTTGGGCCAGTTCCTGGGGCTTTGTTTGTGGTTGAAGCTTCTCAGGTCTTTCTTTTAGTTTTTCCATACTGATCTCTATATTGGGATTAGTGAAAATTTATACTGCTATAAATTTTATTTTAAAGTAATATTTTATAAGCCTTTGGCTTGAAAGTATTTCAGTAACATCTGCATGCTCAAAATTAAAAAAGGAAGATGGCTCTCCTCAGCTTTCATTCAAATAAGCTTTGGGAATTATCTTTAGATCACAGTCATCAGGCCAATTTTTGAACAACTTGTCTTTAAATGGACGTGGCTTTCTCCAGTCATTTGTGTGCTTGGGTGTGATCCATTAGGTAAGCAGACCTGCTGTGAAAACCAAACCAAACCAAACCCAAGCCTAAGAGGGCTGGAGAGATGGTTCAGAGATTAAGATCACTGACTGTTCTTCTTCCAGAGGACCTGAGTTCAATTCCCAGTACCCACCTGGTGCCTCACTCCAGTTCCAGAGGATCCAATACTCTCCTCTGGCTTTTGGGGGCATGGCATACATATGGTGCACAAATGCACAGACAAGTTGGTTGCTCTGTCACGACTTTTGAAAGCCTATGTTTCTGCCTCTCTCTTATGTAAAACCTCAGGAACACCTTACTGGGAAGTTCGGCTCTTATACAGGGGTCTCCCTTGTAAGTAAGTAGCCAGCTCTATCATTTCCCTCCCTTTCCCCATCTTTAAAGTGCCCTCTCAACCCACAGTCTCTGATACAGCAGCTGTAGCAATGACTCCATGTGGAGAACAAACAATTGGAGCAACTGGAGGCCAGGGAACCCTCCCCCCAGTAAAGAACCCCTTAACACCATCTCACAGCTAAAATGATTGTCCTCTGGCCTTTACTTCATGAGTGTCCAAGAATTGGAAAACTGCCCCAGG
This sequence comes from Mastomys coucha, assembly GCF_008632895.1. Classification (NCBI taxonomy): domain Eukaryota; kingdom Metazoa; phylum Chordata; class Mammalia; order Rodentia; family Muridae; genus Mastomys; species Mastomys coucha. The sequence goes on along the minus strand of NC_045030.1, from coordinate 56,738,865 downwards.
CACAGTAGAAATTAGGTGCTTCCTCTCCTTGCTTTGAGCTAGCTGTAAATTTTCATTTCCCACTTTCTTTCTTTGGAATACAGAGAAACTATGGAGGCAGATTATTGGCCCGAGTATCTGGTAACTGGGCCACTGTCTCAACTTCAGTTCCTTCATCCATCCTGAGAACCACTGGGGCTATACAAGTTATCAGTTCTCCCTCAACTCTGACATTTGACTAATCTAATAGACTTACCATCAAAGAAGGATGTAGCTAAGTTTTCAATAGTTTCTTAGCTCCAGGGAAAGCTATTTTATATAATGTCCTTTTTCTGTGTTTTCCTTTTAAGAGGAAAACACGGCTCATTCCAGGACCATAAAGTAAACACATTGCGGATCAGCAGGGGGAAGGCTTTGTTTTTTTTCTTCCAGACCCGGACAAGAGAGGCAGAAACATGAGGCAGGTGGGGCAGACGACTTCGCCAGCACCATCTTCACTCCTGACAGAATGCTAACCTGTTCAGAGGCAGAGATAGGTGACAACACACATCCAGGAATCAACTGATCTAGAACGTGACTCCAGCTCCTCCGTTTACTGCCTGTTTCACCTAGAGGAAGTTCATTTACCACTATGCCCCTCGGTTTCCGAGTCTGTAAAATAGAAAATAGCCATAGCACACAGTAGGGTAGTGGGGTTAAATATCAGAGGAGCAAGGAATAGGTATACAACATTGTCTGATGCGCATCCAGTAAATGTTCCGCCAGTGTCTCTTATTTTGACCTTTAGCCTCCTGTGTCCAGAGATTGACACCAGAATTTGTAGGGTTATATTACACGGGTCTATACTCTTTTTTGTGTGTCTAAGATTCTCAGTGGCCTTGTACAACTCTGTAGTCCCAGACAACATGTGTGTGCTTCTGGAAGACATGATTTTCCTTCTCCCTGTGAGCTGACATTAAGTCCGTGTGAGTCACTGCCAGTGACCAAAAGAACAGAAAATTCTCTCAGATGAGGGGAGAAAGTGTGGCCATTGAAACCTGAGCCATACGCAATTGTCTCCCACATTTGCAGAGGATTTAACAGAATGCAGACTTGAAACTCCTAGTTGCAGAAGTATATTTTTTACAAAAGAATGTTCCCTGGGGGTTCTCCATGTCTAGGGAGGTTGGAAAGAAAACAGACCATGGTCAGACCCAGAGAAGACGTTTCAATACAAGGCGGGGAAAAATGCTGAGGACGGTTCCCAAAACCGGTTCTGCAGTTTTTTTCCTAGGTAAACTAGGGAAAAGAGTAGCTAGCCATTTGTCCCACACTGTTTCTTAGGCCACCAGAGCAGGAAGAACCTTTAGAAATGATCTTATCCAAGCCTCTGATTTAAAGATGTGAATCTAAAAACCTGGAGAGAGGGGACAATTGCCCTATCGTCCTATAGCAAATTATTGACAAAGCCAGGATTTAAAGACTAAGCCAAAGATCACACTGCGGTACCATAGTGGTCTCTTAAAGGTACACAGACTGCTGTCTCTCCTCATTCTGGAATGCTCTGTAGTACAAACATACTAAAAAGTAATTGAGGCCCACCCAGAAGGACTGAAAAGGTATTGAGCAGTGCCCAAATTGCAATCTGTCTAGTTTATCCGTTCGATTTGGGAGCTCTGGCTGTCAAAGTGTTTCAGCCAACTTGCGCCTCACTGAACTAACTGGTCTTCTTAACTTACCATTTGAAAGCAGCTGTGGTTAAAGCCGAGCTTGCTGACTCAGCCCATGTAGTAAGGATGACTAAACACAAGAATTTCCTGTGGGGGGATGGAAAATATCTTTCAGATGCATTTGTTTCAGGGAACCTTTCTGATCAGTCAGGAGCTAGCCCACCGTGGGCCTGTGAAGAAAAGCAGCAGGCTGTCCCCGTGCTGCACCAAGGCAGCATTTGCAGATGTTTCCTTTCTTTCTTTCTAAACAATATCATGGCTGTCTCAGCACCATTTTGGTCTGGCCAGCATTTGCACAGGGCTCCAGCTGCCAACTGATAGAGCCCAAGGCAGAGGAGCGGATGTCTCCTCTGACTGCAGGGGCTTTGCACATTCCCCTGTTCAGAGGCCTTCCCCCGAGGGTGAAGTGGAGCTGAGCTGCTTTATCTCAAGGCAGTTTCAGTTCTGAGCCCACCTTGAATCATTACGCTGAGCGATCTGCAAACAATGTCAGCTGGCTTCTCTCTCCAGGGTGCACTCTGGGGATTCGCAACCTGGAGTGAAGTTATCAATGTTTTAGGTCTAAATACCACACAGACATTGGACAACTTTAGGACAGGAACACTGGCCTTCAGTGGGATTGCTCACCAGCTTAAGGCATTAATCCAGTGAGCCCAAAATTTGGATAACTATTTCAAGACTCTTGCCTGAGAGGGAGCCTGCCTTGCTCAATTAGGAAGTTGGAGACACCTGGTGCATTTGGGCGCCACAGGTTCTCTGCAGCTTGAGAGTTAGGAAAGGGGGCGGGAAAAAGGAGAGGGCGAGTACACGCTCCTGAAAGGCATATATATAAGTGGAAGAGTTCAGGAATCGAAGAGTCAAGTCTAAGGGACCTGCCTCATCCTCTCCCGACCCCTTCCCTCGTGCTCCACTCGGAGAGAACAGGACTAACACAGAATTCTCAGAGAGCCAAAGATTTCTTTTTTTAAGTGAGTAACAACTTCTTATTTCAGTGGGGGTGGGGGAGGTGTGTTTTGGGGACAAGCAACATAGAGCAATGGAAAAGTCGCCTGGGGAGGAGGAGAAAAGAGAAAGGAGAGGGGAAAGAAAGGAGATGGGGAGAGGGAGCTAGTCTAGTTCCTTGCTATGCAGCAGTATATGCTTTTTAAAGTGTTCTTTACTTTTCTAAGTCTGCTTCTAACTCTGTACACGCAAAAGAAAACGTTCACGAACTGCATTTGGTACCTGCTAATAATATGGCCTAGATACGTGGGGTTTGGGTGGGGTTTTTTGTTTGTTTTTTGTTGTTGTTGTTGTTGTTGTTTTTGTTAGTAAGCAAGTGGGAGAGGGAGCAAGAGAGTAAATGAATACACTACAGAACAATGACAATTTGTGTGTCCGCTGGGACTGTGTGAAGTTTCGGTGAAGTTGTGGTCTTGAGTTTGCATGTGTCCCAAAGCTTACTGGTTGATACATGATCTGTGGGTTCGCGCCCTTGGGTGAGTCTTCTGTGGCACCTGTCTGAGAGAGAAACCCTAAGTGTCCTTTCCTGCAAGGGGGATTGATACAGGGTCTCACGGTGCTATCCAGGGTGGCCCAGCATTCACTGTGGAGCTTGTGCTCCTGCCTCAATTTCCCAAGCGCATGGACGTGTGACCTTCCATGCTCAGCTTTAAGCAGTTGTCTAATGGAAAAATGAGGCTCAGAGAGGTGTGGAGAAGTGGGTGATGGACCAAGGGCCCTGGGTCCGGAGTGCTTTCCAACACACCGCTTCCAAGTAAAAATCTTTAAAGGAGAAAGGGCTCTAGAACATTTGCGTCAGATCTGTGCTTTGTGACTGTTCATGTGACAGCTTAAACATTGGAAGTAGATTAGGAGAAGAAATATCGGGCGGTAAATAACAATTCTAGTAAAGATTACAGTAAGAGCTTGTCTTCTCACAACCCAACAGGCCAGGGGGAAATGGTCTTGGAATGACTTAGGTTTGGATTATCTAATATTTGTGTAAAAGAACAATGGGGCCTCTACATGGCAAGGAACTAACAGTTGCTATTTGGAATAACATGGACTGGCTAATTTAAGAAGGCTGACTGCAAACATAGGTGAGTGAGCCAGTATATATACTGAGTCTGCCCCTATCGGGTCCCTGGTCTCTTATGAAGCCATCAGTTGCTTAGTAGGAACACATTTGTGGTCGCTTCTGTACTGCTCTTATACAGGGATTAGAGCATTTGTCTTCAGGTGCTCGCCTGGACTATTAGGGTCACATAACCCAGTCTCTATCCAATGACGTCATTGCTGTCGACTAATGTGGCTGCTTTAGAGTGGGCATCTATGTCTTTCATAGAGAACTAGAGGAATAGGAGATGTAAATGTAAATGTATCTCATGCAAGCAGTTAGACATCCAAAAAAAAAAAGCTTGATAAAGCAAAACCTGGGGTTTGTGCCCTAGGTTGCCTTGTTATTTAAAAGAGTCATTGTTTTCTGATTTATTACATTTTAAAGCATAGAAGTGAGTTCATTTAAAGCAGGAGTTCTTAACCTGGGATCTGTTACTCTTGGATAGCATACAAAAAGCTCAATAAATTTCTCTGAAACTATGTGCAAAATTGTGGGTTTGTGGTTAGCTGTTCCTCCTCAGACAGGGTCCGCAACTTCCCTCAGATTCCCAAAGAGTCCATATTCGAAAAGGTTATTAACCATTGTCTTAAAAGGAGTATAAGTATAATTGTGTTTGTGAATCAATTGCTATTTATTCAGAAGACCGCCTTGTTTCTCTCCTGCGGGGGCTGCTTCACTTTCTTCTGCTGTCCCTATAGGATAAATACCTGGGCAAGAGCCCTGCTCTTTCCTTGTCCCTTTTGTACAATGATAGCTATGCTTCCATGAGTAAAGGGACTGAGTCCGAGGACAGAGAAGGTTAGAACCCAGCTCCTAGGAGTTCGATGATCCAGGCAGACTGGAATGAGGAATTAGATAAAGAAAAAATAGTCCTTGGCTCCCGACACCAGGTGTCCTTTCTAAGGCAGAAGGACTGAACTTTAGAAATGCACAGCTGTGTGACCTGGGGCAAGTGACTTAATTTCTCGAAACCTCAATTTCTTCATCTGGCAGATAGAGATAATAGCAGGGTTGCTATGGAGTTAATAAGTGAGATAAGGCTACAGGCACCAATAGTATCTTTCTGACGTAAGCAACTCACTAAGAAGGCCCAAAGCTTTTTCTCTGAGGGGCTAGCTACATCTGCGTGGGAGTTAACCTTCCTGGTCCGGGACCATGCTCCGGAGCATGGGAACAGAAACGGTTGGACCTTTGTCACATTATCAAACCATGGAGTTTGGCCTGCTCAATTGTCCTCTGCTCCAGTGGGACTCCTGTTTGATCCCTGCACCCAGAAGTTCCACCATGTGGGGCTTTGGGCTGTGGCTATAGAAGACCAGAACAATTGGATTGGTCAAATCAGCTCAAAACCTCCCAGCATTGCTTTACCAACAACAATTCATATCCAAAGGGCTTCCTATCCTGCTGCTACTGGATCCTCAAACCAAACAGCCATGTGAGGGAAGCAGAGAAGCTGTGGGAGAGGACACTTACCAAGGACATGAGAGATCTATATGTGAAACTTATAAAGCGTTAATGTAAGTCCTAGAAGCATGTGTAAATGCAAATCCCTCCCATGCTCATAAAATTTCTGTAATGCCCAAGGGATATTCAGATTAGACGTGGTCTTCACCAAACTTCCAGTAGCAGTTTTTTACTGAAACAGGAAAAACCTAAAACTTCTATAGAATCAAAACATGCAAAAAGCCCATTCAACCCAAAGAAAGAAAAGTGAGGTGGAGCCATTGAACTTTCTAATTTCAAAATATATGACAAAAACTATAGTGAGTGACCAAAACAGCAGAGTACTGGCATCAAACCACACATGGAGAACAGTGAAAAAGAATAGAGAGTCCAGAAATAAACCCAGGAATATGCAGTCAACTAATTCTTCCTATGGGTGCCAAGAATATGCAATGGGAAATGATAGCCTGTTCAGTAAATGATTCTGTGAAAGGTGGCTAGCCACGTGCAAAAGAATCAAATGGCACCGTTATTTTGCATCATACACGCGCACACACACACACGCACACACACACATACAAAATCAACTCAAAGTTGATTCAATACCAAAGTGCAAGAATTCAAATCATCAAACTTCTAGCAGAAAACTAGGTGGGGAAAGCTGCTTGGTAATAGCCTCCTAATGAGTTTTGGGTCTCACATCCAGATTCATCTCCCTAGTTCTCACATGGCCTCTCCAACTCCATTCCTTCTCTTTAGGGCTGGGTGTCAGTGGTCAGAGTGTGAAAGGCAAATGGAATGAGGAAAGAGGTGGCAGATTTCTGGAACCTTTGCCTGGAGTCATGCAAATTTACTTCCCTGTAAGAAGCAAGTCCATTTAGGGATTTGCCTTCTCACCTACATGACTGGTGCCCCCTTTCAACGCAGGAGCTGTTTTCTCTGCTTTAAGGAAACCATGCGGAAGAAACTGCATCCCTGAGAAACAGAAAAGAGAGCCTTAGATATTATTTTATTGATATATTTGATTGATTTTGCTGTGGGGGCAGTGTGCATACAACAGTCCACAGGTGTAGTCAGAGGATAACTACCAAAAGCCAGTTCTCTCCTTTCTACCACGTGAGTTCTGGAAGTTCCGGAACCCAAGTTTTCAGGAGTGGTGTCAAGTCCCCCAACGCAATGAGCCAGCTCACTGACCCAGGAGACTTTTTTCAACTTTGCAAAAATAGTTCTTCCCCAAAGGGTTCACCAGGGCTCTTTGGTCTAGAAACCACCCTCACTGGCGGATGAGTCACTGCCTGTGTCTAGAAGAGGCTTTTCAATCTAAAGGAACACTTCCCAGTGTCTGGGAACCTCTTCAGTCTCTGTTTGGGGTTCTACTTGGTGTCCCAGGTGTTGTGAAAAGCCACTTCCCAACCCACACAGGTCGTGATCCTGGCTTGTGAAATGGTGAGTCCCCATTCCAGAATGAAAAGGATAGAAATAAGAACTGCAGAAGAAGCGTGGTTCCCTGGCTTCTGCTAAGAGTTTCTTTCGCAGAGTGGAACATTTCCCTTGGAAATAGGAACAAGGTGGATTTGTATGGAGGTTCCTATGACACTCCAAAGCAAGATTTCAACCTCCTTTCTGTGCTGGAGAGGCCCATGCGCAACCGAACCTTCTTGCACTCTGACTGCATATTGTTAATAGAAGGCAGGACCCAGGGTGAGTTTGAAAGGGAAGTACACGCTTGACCATTGAAGGTTACCTACCCACAGAGGCTAGACCGCCACATGGGAACTACTTTAGCTTGGGGACATGATAGGACAAAGGTGCCATGCATTTATGCTGATTGCAAGATTTTATTTATACAAACATTAAAGGAATATAAAAATGACTTTGTCCCTTTGCTGGATGCATAGAGCCCTGTGGTTTCAGAACTGACAGAGACTAGGGTGGACAGCGTATATTTCCTAGTATGTTTCTGTATAGATGCACATCCTTATATACAAACGGCTCTGTTTCGAAGCTCTGGGCTAAAACCGAGATGCTGGTATATTTTTCTTTCCATTGTTTCTTTTGTGTGTGTGTATGTGTGTGTAGGGTAGGGTACACATGGGAGTGTTCGCATGTGGAAAGACGAGAGGTAGGTGTCAAATGTCTTTCTTCAGTCACGCACCAGATAATTTACTGAGGGAGAATCTCTTGCTGACTCTGGAGCTCTGCAAGACCTAGCTAGCCAATTCACTCTAGAGATGCCCATCTCCACACCTCCTAGTCACTGGGATTATAGGTGGATTGCTATAGCTTTTGGTTTTAATGTGAGTAGTGGACGCTGAACTTCCAGCCTCATGCTTATGCAGCAAGGCATTTACCATTGAGGCGTCTCCGTAGCCCAAATATGTAGCCTAGGCTAGCCTCAACCTTCATGATCCTCTTCCCTCTACCTATTCAGAATACCCTACTGATTGATATGTACCACAACCAACTACAATTCATTTTGTTCTCTAAGACATGGTTTCACTATGTAGATCACATGGTGTTCCTACGTCAGCTTCTTCAGTGCTGGCATTGAGGGTGACTGCTACCATACCAAGCATGTCTTGGGTTTTGTAAACAGACAGTGATATCATTGTGTGTTTGTGTGTGTGTGTTTGAGTGTGTGTGTGTGCTTCCATTTTATACACAAAGAAAGCGGAAGTTAGTGGACATTTGGCATCTACTATCTTTTAAACAAGATACTTCTAACATTCTTTAATTTGCCCCTTTTAAAAATAAATTCATGCAAATTATATTTTACTTTAATTTATATTCACTTGTGTACATGTGTGCACATGCCTGTATATGGAGGCACATACGTGCCTGTGCACATGGAGGTCAAAGGACAGTTTGTGGAACTTCCTTTCTTCCAAGGGTTCTGGGAAACGCAAAGCTGACTAGGTTGCCTTTGACTTACTTGCCTTTGTAGCTTCAGGGCTAACAGAAGCTAGGGTGGACAGTGCACATTTCCTTGTATGGATCTCAGGCTTACTATCAAGATCTTTTACCCTCTGAGCCATCTCACCTGCTATACAGTTTACTTCCTTGTAGGTGACAGTTTTCTTGAAACTCTTTGCCTAAGTATTATTCAAGAACACGACTTCTATGGATATATAAAATAATTTGGCAAACTGTATAAAATAGTAAACATTTTTGACTGTTTAAGTGGTGTCTGACATCTCAACATGAATCATTCCATAGGAATTGTGACTCTGTGAGTCCAGGATTACTGCAGTCATGTCATGTGAACTGACAAACTCAAGCCGACCACTCCCCTCCCTGCTGGCTCAACCTAGAGTCCCAGCTAGCTCTGGATCCATGGGACCTGAAGAGATTACTGAGTTGCCCTGTGCAAAATGTTCTTGTCTTGATCGTGTGGCTAAGGAACAGGGAACATGGCAAAGGTGTCAGGAGTGAGTTGTTATATTCCTAGGGGAAGCTTGATGTTAGAGCATAAATATGGGACTAAGAAAAAGTCTTCTTTCTTAGCTTCTGAAAAGCTTCATGATGATACTAGAACCTTAGAAAACCCACGGCAGATGGGAGCTTTTAGAAGGGATGAAAGTCAAATATGAATAACCAGGGGTGGTAGAGATGGCTCTGTCACTGAAGTCCTTGCCACATAAGCATGACGAGCTGAGGTTAGAGCTCTGCCATCTATGTTTTTTGTAGTGTACACCTATAGTCCTAGAACTGGAGAGGCAGAGAGGTAGAGACAGTAGGATCCCTGAAGCTTGCTGGCCAGCCAGTCCAGCCAAATGAGTGAGGTACACATTCAGTGAGCAAACCTGTCTCAAAATAAACCAAAATGGAGCATGATAGACGAGGAAGATGTCCACGAGGGTACACATGTGCATGTGTGTGCATGCATATACATACATATGCAAATACACTTGAACACACACACACACACACATATATATATACCTACCCACCACATATGTAAAATCACCATATATATGAGAACAACTGACCATTTCTGTGTTAAAGAGGCAAACATTAATCTATTTCTCATGACCAGGCATGGTGCTGTATTCCAAATCCATTTGGCCACTCAGAGAACTATAATCAGGCACCATCTTGAGAGAGGGCCTATTGTTTGAGACTTAACTACTCTGGGAGCCTGAAATCAAGGAACAATCATAAATCAGGAAATCTAGGATACACTGCCAAAGTATAGCGTCTGGGTAGGAAACAGCCCAGAGTGCGTAGTCATAGCGATGGAGAAGGCTGAGTGTAAACACACTGAGAAGTTTAGGCAGTGGGAGGCTCAGGCTTTTGGAAATCAAGGAAGTTGGTAGCTCTGGCCTCTAGGATGACATGCAAATCCCATCACCTAATGATACCTGCACCATCTGGGAAATCGGGGCCCATGGTAGGTGGATTGGCCTCTAGAAGTGCTTTCCTTGCTATGAATTGTTTGAAAGTTCTCCAGCCTTTCTCATCTACAAGCTGGTTTCCTGGCAGAAAAACTCAGAAATCTCTGAGAGTCGCAGGTAGCAGACTGGGTCCCCACCCCACCTCTCTCTCTCTCTCTCTCTCT
>NC_045030.1:56727413-56729030 GCF_008632895.1 Mastomys coucha | reverse complement strand
TATATTGCAAAGCTCCATGCTTTGTTGGTTTCCCTGATTCTCTGACACATGTAGAGGAATGCTCCCTAGGCTGGGGTATTGGTCTCTGGAACAAGTGGGAACCTGTACAAAGCCCACATGCTGCAGAGCTCCTTGATGCCACCAGTGGCCCCACATACACAAAGAAGTAAAGTTTCTAAAGGGATGCAGGTAATAAGGGTCAGGGAATGCAGATCAGTTGGTGGAATGCTTGCCTAGCATGCATCAAGTCCTAAGTTTCATCTCAGAACCACAAAAATCTCTGCACTAGGAGGTAGAGGCAGGAGGGTCAGAAATGCAAGGTAATTCTCAGCTACATAGAAGGTTCAAAGCCATCCTGGGCTACAAGAAACCCTGTCTCAAAAATAAAATAAATAAAATACAACACACTGATATTGACTTAGCCCATGGTAGCCACATCCTACACAGTGGGAACAGAGAAGAACTATAATAGAATTCAGCTATGGCCTACCACACCCCATCCCTGTCCTGTCCATTAGTGAAAGCAGAAAGAAACTTCTCCAATCTTTTGTTGTCTTCTCTTTCTTGTTTTCACTCATTACTATTTTAGGGGGGTTTATTTTACTTTATTTTAAAAGTCTTTTGTGCTCATTCTTTATTTCTGCTTCTATTTTTAATCTTGTTTTTTGTTTTTATTTTTGGTTTTTATTTAGTTGCTTATTGTTTTACTTTTGGGTTTTTTTAAAAAAATTTTTGAGACAGGGTCTTGCTGTGAAGTAAGGCTTAGGTGGAAGTTACTGTCCAGTTCAAACTAGCTTCAAATTTTTGATGCTCCTGCCTCAGCTTTGTACTTATCTAATTTTACTCATACATTTTTGTCTTTATTTTAGAAATAGACATTTTAATCCCTTGCTTCTGCTTCCTCCCATTTTAAAAATATTTTCTTTTCTTTAATGTTGCTTCTTTTTCCAGTTTCTTGATCCCCTTCTGTATTCTATTACTACCACTACTACTACTACTACTACTACTACTACTACTACTACTACTACTACTACTACAAATATTTTTAGTTTTTTGTGATCAGATGAGACTGAGCTAATACAGGGTGACATGGTTATAGAATATACTCTATTAATTTTTGAACTCATGGTTTAACTCTGCTTTTTTTGCTACTTTTCTTTGGGTGATGTTTAGTTCTATAGTGGTTATCTTTAATCAATTTTACAGTAATTCTATCTCTGGTTTGCTTTGATTGTGTTGAATGGTAGCTTGAATTCCCCTCTCTGAATGGTGCTGGGGTTGAGCCCCCCAGAGAAGGTTATTCTTCATAGAAAATCAGAAGACACAGCCATCTTAGTAGATACACAAATCTCAACAAAGAAACACAAGCTATATGAGAAATTAAGGCAACTTACTCAACAACCAGTGTGGTAGCTAACTTTTGTAATTCCATCACTTGGGAGAGGAAGGGAAGAACATTTAGAGTTCAAGGCCAACCTCAGCTACATAGATAGTTGGAGGCTAGTATCAGTTACATGAGATCCTATTTCAACAAACAAAACAGTGGGGTGGGAAGTTCATCCAAGACTTAGACAATGAATTTGGCAACTTGAACAAGAAATTTGGAGAAAAAAAAAA
>NC_045030.1:56722039-56727362 GCF_008632895.1 Mastomys coucha | reverse complement strand
AAAAAAAACAGGCAAAGTGGCATCCACTTGTAATCCCAGTGATAGTGAGATAGGAGGTGGAGACAGATGAATCCCAGGAGCTCACCAGCTAGCCTGTCCTACTTAGGGAAATTCCAGGCCAATGAGACACCAGATCTTGAATAAAACATACAAGGGAGCTGAGTAATGACATCTGAAGTTATCGCTCATGTCTGTATACACATACCTAGGCACCCATATGCCAACATGCATACACATTTAAGGAAGAAGAGAAAAAGAAAAGAAAATCTCAATAAATAAAGGCAGTAGGTAAGGCATTCAGTAGAAAGCCTTACTTACTGTAGCCTAGATCTGGTAAAAAGAAAAGTATCAGGGACTGAAGACAAGCTTAAGGGTCACTATACTTAGGTAGCAATAAAGTTCCTTCAAAAACAGAATAAAAAGATCTTCATAAATTTGTGGGCGTGGTGGCACACGCCTTCAATCCCAGCACTTGGGAGGCAGAAGCAGGGGGATTTCTGAGTTCAAGGTCAGCCTGGTCTACAGAGTGAATTTCAGGACAGCCAGGGCTACACAGAAAAAAACCCTGTCTTGAAAAAAAAAATAGATCAAAAGGTCTTCCAAGGCATCTACAGAATATTTCACCCAACAGCTGTGGAATGCATGTTCCTCTCAGTGACACATAGAACTTTCTCCAAAATAGATCACATTATAGGCCATAATACAAGTATTTACAAATAAAAAAATGAAATATTTTCCTCTATTTATATCCTATCACAGTGGAAATAAAATTTGAAAAAGTAGTAAGAAGAAAGAGATTAGAGAGATGTCTCGGTTTGTAAACTGCTTGTCATGTATGCAAGAGGACCTGAGTTCAAATCTCTAGCACCCACATAAAAGCCAAGAGCAGCAATGTGAACCTAATATCCCAGTTCTGGGGAGGTGGAGACAAAAGATTACTGGAGCTCTCTGTCCAGCCTGGCCTAACCAGTAAATTCCAGGTTCCGTGAGACACCTTGTCTCAAATTATAAAGGGAAGAACAGTGTAGAAGCATCAATATCTGCCCTCTACATACAAATTATCCAAACAAATGGGGATTGAGCAATATAGTCTGTAGTGTATAGGCATTGTGCAACAAAATGTATTTTGTTATGATTTTTATGTGTATGTGTATGCTGTGTTTGTGTATTTACATGTAGGTACATGTCCATTCAGTGCACATGCATGTATATGTATGCAAAGGCCAGAAGTCAGTTGTATCTTCCTCCTTACTCACCTATGTATTTTTTTTTTTTTGAGACAGGGTCTTTTTCTTCATCTGGAGCTCACCAATTTGGCTAAAGTGGCTGGCCAACAAGCTCCAGGAACCTCCCATCACTCCAGGCCAGTCAAGCTCTGGGATTATAGACACATTGGCATGCCTACATTTTATGTACTTGTTAAGGATTTTAACTTGGGTCCACCTGCCTGTGCAAAGGCTTAACCAACCGAACCATCTCCTCAGACCACTATGACTTATTTTTCATAGATGTAGCATGTGAGAGAAAACAGGATAATTTCTTTCTACGTCTGAATCTGGCTTATTTTGCTTGACAGGATGATCTCCAATTCTATCCATTTTCCTGAAAATGACAAGATTTTATTCTTTATGATTGACTAAAACTACATAATGCATGTATATATTTCCATGACCTGTTGATAGACATCTAAACTGGTTCAGTCACTTGACCATTGTGACTAAGTGCTGAAATGGGCATGTGTGTGTGTGCGTGCCCATGAGTCCCATTGCTGGATCCTATAAATTCCTAATACCAGAGTTGCTCAGTCATATGAGAATCCTGTTGAACCTATTGGGCATCCGAGAATTTGGAACCACTTTGGTTGTAGAGAAGCAGACTTCAAGAACCCAAATCTAATCATCATTTATGACCTCAGTTCCCCTGGCCTCTCAAATCCCAGGCACAGTTCATCACTGGGCATCACAGAACTGCTGAGCTTGGAGCTGCAGCCCAGGTGTTACCTAGGTGGCCTTCTCATCTGGAGCTTGGGGTCCCTTTCTAAGCCGATTCCATCTCCTGCTGCTGCTGAGTTCCTTGCTGCAGTGTCACTGCGGCCCTCAACTCCTAAGCCTAAGGCTGTGCTTTCTTCTTCCTGGCCTGGCTGCTTCCCCAAGGCCATCAGTAAGCCCTCCTCCCCCAGTCTTACTTTTTAATGTCTTTTTCACCCAATTAATGGCCCACCCAGGAGCAAGTCTCTTTTGTAAATTCAAACTCAATTGGTAGGAAGCCTTAATTATATCTTGAAACTTTCTTTTTATATATTATAATAAGTTCTCTAGTCAGATTCATGAGAATAGGAATATATCCTCTCAAAAATGAAAATTGAAGTGAGTTATTCAGTACTTGCCCACTAAGGAGAGAAAAAAAAAATCCAATCTATAGTTCATGTCAGTCAGCTCAGCAATAAACTCGAACAACCTCAGTTTTGAGATTAGTGTTTTTGTCATAACTCTAAGTCACCAATGAAACTGATGGTCCATCATCCAACTCCATGCAGCATAAGACCAAGTAGCTAACACTCACCAAGTCTCTGGGATCCATCCCCAACACTGCAGAAAACTGGGTGTGGTCATACATGCCTGCATCCTTAGGGACATAGTGAGTTTCAGACCAGCCTGGGTACTTAGAGATTTTTTCAAATAAATAAATAAATAAACAAGAAAGACTGTGCTCCTCTAGAGCTCCAGTGCCTTTAGAGTCCGAGGGCCTAGCGTAGTCAACATTTGCTGGGAGAAGACACATAGCAATGTTACTCAGCTCCCTGGAAGTCTTGGCCACAGTCCTCTTGTCACGTTCCTACAGGAGATTGTAGAAGTCACCTCCTTTTCGATGTTGTTTTTGATGTTTTGTTTTGGTTTATTTTTGAGAATACAATCCAAGCTGACTCTCTACTTCAACTCCTCCTCCCTCCAGCATTCAAGGACAAGGACGTCAGGCAGACAGCACCATGCCCAGTTTATATACGCTAGGTAATCAGTCTACTAGCTGAATCAATACATTGGCAAGTCACAGAAGCAAGTGTGTACTGACCCAGGTGTCTTGATTGTGGTTCTGAGGAAAATGATCATCACATTCCCTTGGGCAGATCCCCCCGGGTCTCTTGCCCTTTGTTTTTCTCTAGTGTGGAGTGGAAAGCTTGTTTCTCATCAAAGCTGGATGTATGAACATCCCTGGGTAGTGACTGGCCATGATCCCCTTTGGAGCCTGTCACTGCTGTTGATTTTGAGAATACCAGTGTGGGAACAAATGCTGTTATTGTCACAGCTCAACTACAGGGACCTCTCCTTCCTTAAGCTGGCAGCTGAAGCAAAGTGTTTGAGCTCCCAGGGCCAGCTGTTACAAAGCAAATGCCAGGCAGAGGTAAGGCAGGCCTCAGAACTGGGCCAAGAGCCAAGCGTGAGAAGGGGGTATTGATAGAAAAACTGTTTTCTCAGGAGGTTTGAAAATATACAGTATTTCCTCAAAGTGTAGACAAAACTAACTCCCTCTACCCTAGAGAAGATTCTAGAGCTTTCCCCAAGGAAGCCTTCCCTTAGGAGCCCTGATTGATAGCCACACCCTTTGAAGTGAGCTTCAAACACATAAAGAGCCATGTTGTTTCCACTGAGAAAGAGTGAGACCCTGGCATAATGGTGTGCTTATTCGGTCAACCTCAGAGCATGTGTGACGAGGGGCAAGTGAGCCTGCAGGCTCCGACTGCATGACAAGGGCCTAGTGAGCCTGCTGGCTGACAACAGGGAAGGAGTGCTCAGCAGAAGGCATGCGTTTCCAGTCCGGGGCTGAGCCACATGGAAAGGCCTCCTGAGGAAGACAGTGTGGTCAAAATTGACAGGCAGTTTCAGCTCTTCTAGGATTGCTAAACCAGAACAAGATACCTTTTATTAAAATTGGAATTATGTCTGATCGACAGTTTCCAGCTTGGGCCAATGAGGTAGCTTAGCCCGTAAAGGCTAACCTTCAAGCCTGACCATCTCAATTTGACCCCTGGGAATCCACATGTTGGGAAGAAAGAACCAACTCCCACAAGTTGTCCTCTGGCAGCCACATGAGCACAAAAACTTAAACAAATATGAAAGTGAGGGGGGGGGGAGAGAGAGAGAGAGAGAGAGAGAGAGAAAGTAAGTTTCCAACTTGGTGGATTTCACTGAAACATTGTTTAGGTTTAGAGGTTGTGAAGATAAAAGGCTGATGAGGAAAAACAGACAAACCCATTGTTTTCAATGGAGAAAAGAATGGTGCTGTTTGTGAGAAGAGAGATCGTATCACACAGCAGGCCAGGAGTAGCTGCTAAAGACGTTTATCAGACAGTTACTAAGGACCAGAGCCCCCAGATTAGACCTGAGCAGAGCCTTGATGGACTTCAGGATTCCTATAGCATTACCTCACTCATTCTATGTCAGGGACCACTTCCAAAATTCTGACTCATCTCCCAGGCGAAGGGAGCCGTGTCAGCATGTGAATCCCACCCCTGGTGTTATCCCAGGACATTTTTTGTTTGCCAGATTTGATGCTAACCAGTGATTCCATTAGGTCTGGAAGAAGCTGTTAGTCCAATGGCCAGAGCCCTGCGCTCCAGCCCTGTCTCTGTTAGCAATCTGCTGCCCTTTCATGTGCGGCTCTTATCCAGTTTCTGTGTTATTTTCTTGGGTGGCTAAAAAGTAAGAGTTTAACTGGGTGGCTTGGTCCTTCCCAACTTGAAAATCTAAAAGATTTCTTAGCTTTAAATACAACAGAGAATAATGGCCCTGAAAATGGTCAAATCTTGGGATTTTTCACTAGCTATGAGAGAGTCTCTAGCCTTTATCATACTGATGTAGAAACCCAGGCCAAAAGAGGAGAAAAGCTGGCGGTCAGCCTGGGAGAAATCAGCCTTACAACTCAGGTTTCATCCTAGTCAATTCTCACTCCGTTTCTTTTACAGTCAAAGTAATAAGTGAATCTTGTTTACAACTTTCAAATGATGCCAGCGTTTGTAGGAAAGCATCAAGAACAGCAGCCAACTCCCCACGCCAGGACTCCTCTTCCTCCTCCTTGGAGACCCTCATGTTTATCAGGCCCTGCTTCCAGCGTCTCTGCTGGTTGCTATATACTCTCTAAGCAATGTTTAAACTCCCACTTCCTGACTTGTCCTTTGTAGCCCTTATCAACCGACTCTCTGCTGTACACGATGAAGACTTCGCTTACTTAGCATTACTGTCGTTCCCCCCCCCCTTCTATTACTTCTCCTTGTTTGGTAAAATTTTCGGTTGTTTTGTTGTTGTTGTTGTGGGGTTGGTTGGTTGGT
>NC_045030.1:56716403-56722029 GCF_008632895.1 Mastomys coucha | reverse complement strand
CTGAGTTTAGGCAAATATAATGTCATCTGAGCACCACCAAGAACATCACGCTGAGTAGTTCCATAGCCCAAATGAATGCCTGCCAATGAATATCTGTATACAGCCTTTTATAATAAACTGCCACTCCTCTCTGAGTGGCCTGACAACCACTGAAAAATGCCGTGTCACTTCAGCTTTGCCTTTTACATAATGCTCTACAAATGGAATCATGCAGCACGTGGCGAACTTCTGTCCCTGTGTTCTTTTGCCTATGATAACTGTTTTGAGTCACTGATAACTGTCTTGAAATTCATTGATCGTTGGTCTATATTATATGACCCATTCTTTTGTGTTACTGAGTCCATTGCATGGGTAGACCAGATTTCAACAGTCACCTAGTTGAAACCCAGGGGAGCTGTCTCCAGTTTGACAGTATTGTTTCAGTCATTCCGTTGGTTACCTTTTAGTTTGAAATTGTGCACTTAAGCCTGTATGTCTTAGCCAGTTGCCACTATATGTGAATTGGGCCTGCCTTTTCAACAGAGTAAATGCTTTTGCCAGATTTCCAAAGATGGCAACCTCACTGGTTTAGACTTCCTTGCAGACAGATTTGAGCACACAGTCTGTCAAAGGGTAAGAAGGCTTGCTTAGATGCTATCCAACAGCCCCTATTCAGGTCAACAGGCATGCTGAATGCCTCCCGTAGCATAGGGGCCTTCTCTGCGAAGATAGACATGTACTTTTCTGTTCTGACCATTGCTAACTCAGGCAGGAATTTGGGGGGAAAAAGACCTTTCTTCATGTGGATTTCAGCTTTTGTCTGTCATGCTTTTTCTTTTCCAGCTGCCTTCAGCAGTGAGCACAAAGCCACATTTCAAAGGAGACTGACAAATTGTCCCCAGCTGCCAGAAGGAGGTTAGTTTTCTGTGTGTTCTGTGTCCCCCTTCTCCAATAACCAACAGGTTAACTTTGTAAAGGGAATTGACAAAAGCAGAAATGGTCTTTTCACCCTTGTGCATGTTTCTGAAAGATGTGAATTTGTAATATTCCTCTCTCTTCCCATTCTGCTTTATAGCAGGAAATACACTAAATAATCCCAATTCAACCTCTGTGTTTTGCAAGAGTTCTGTTAATGCATTCTTTTTTTTTCCTCCCGGTACTCATGGGATCTAAATTATTTTAATTAGCTGCATTGGTGTCTTCCTCCAATGAGTAACTATTTAAAGGCTAAGTAGTGTCAGCTCTAGCCATGGAGAATTATGTGTTGTTATTTTCCACTTGCATTTTTAATCATCTTCATATGTGTCTTATCTGGCATTTACTTGGCATAACTAGAGAGTCTAATTACCCAGCATATAGCAGGTGCTTCTGCTTAGAAACAGCTTAGAAAGTCTGGAAAGGTTGAGACACAACATGCTCGCGGGGCTTATTAAATGCCTTTGAGTTGAAATACATAGTGCCCGTATACACGATGGTGAAGGGTTCTGTGTTAATGCAGAAACTTAGGCATTCTTTAGCACCCATAGGAACACAAATCGGTATAACTCACAACAAGGGCAGCTGCAAAATGTGTCAAAGCATTAACAGTGCTCTTGTCTACCCCCTGAGAGGCTTTTCTAAGAAATTCATCTTTTCAAAAGCACAATCATTATGTGTTAATAATAAAAATGTAGTTGTTTAAGGAGAGGGGAATGCCAATTACCCTGATTCAATCATTATACATCAAATACATTTATCAAATTATAACACTGTACCCTATAAATATGTATGATCAAAGTATTAATAAAAATAAGTATTTGAAATATAATAGATATTCATACTACTAAGAAATTATAGCATCATTTAAAAATAAAGTAAAAACTTCTAAAAATGTCTATGTAAAATATATTTATATTGTGAAATGCTATATAGTATGAAACACTGTATCATTATTCTCAATCATATTTAGAAGAATGTTTAATAGTGTGGGGGAAATGCTCACAGCCCAAAGTAAGTGAAGAGGGAGAAGACAGACAAATGAGCATATGGCATGATACCTTGTGTGTGTGTGTGTGTGTGTGTGTGTGTATGTGTGTGTGTGTGTGTGTAGAAGACTAGAAGGAAATAAATATAAATTTTAACAGTAGTTAACTCTGTGTTGTAAGATCATGAATTATTTTCATTTTCTTAATTTTATAATGAGCTTGTCCTGATTTAAAATCTTTTTAAAAATTGACTGAAAAAAATAAAAATTTGATGATAGATGGCGTATGTACGTAAAATTCTAGTAATATGATACAGATTCATCCCACTGACCAGAACTGGACAAGAAAACCCCTTTGCATGCCATGCGGAGAGCCACCATAATGTTTGCTTTCCAAAAAGACAAAATAAAATCCCAAAGTCTTTTCAGCATAAAGTACTAGGAGATTGTGTTTGCTATTGCAAGGACATTTGTTCGTTTCTCATTTTTTAGCAAATTCTCATCCTTCTCTCTTTCCACTCCCTCCTATTTTTCTATTGTCTAGATCTGTGAAACAAATGCCAGAGACACCGGACATAAATAAAACCCAAAGGCTTAAATATACCACAAAGCCTTGCTTCCTGTGTCCTAATGGCCACATGCCCACTGTACTCCTGAGAGTGCAAGAGAGCTCAAAAGACAGAAATGCTTAGGAAGTCTGGAAGGGTTGAGACTCCAGCATACACAGCTCTCCCACCATGACTTTATTAGTTTGGCATGATATAAAGTAATGAGCTCTGTTGGGGGTGGGGGTAGGTAGTAAATAAAAAGGTAGCCACTAAAGGCAGATATCTTAAGAAATCACAGAATCCTAGATCTTTATAGCAGAAAGGAAAATATTTCAAGAATGATATTCTTTTCAAATACCAATCCTATGCTGTGTTAGTTCAAAGATATTATTTATCAAAGCACCCATTTTACAGATGAGGGAGTCAAACACAGGGGAAAGTTTTGAATTGCTTTAAATCTCACAGTTTCCTAGTTTCAAGGTTGGGACTAGGGTCTACACCTTCTGGAGACACTTGGATAAAAAGAATTGTCTAGTTAGATGTTTTTCTCAACTCTAAATATTCCAAATACTTACTGTGCACCTGCACATGGATGTTACCATCATCTCAAGACTGTCAAATACAGGCTGGGCAGTGGTGGTACATGCCTTTAGTCCCTGCACTTGGGAGGCAGAGGCAGGCGGATTTCTGAGTTTGAGGCCAGCCTGGTCTACAGAGTGAGTTCCAGGCCAGCCAAGGCTATACAGAGAAACCCTGTCTTGGGGGAAAAAAAAAGACTGTCAAATACAGAATCAAATTTCTTTCCCTGTCACCAAGAATCTGAGCCAGAGTGAATTTGGCTTTTGTTCTATTTCAAGCCACCCCTTTTCACCCTGGACAGGGCTTGACAGATTGTGTCCGTTTTCCCTCAAAAACTTCTCTATGCTTGACTCTACTAACAACACTCCCAAGGGCTGGGGGGAAAGTCCAACTAGTAAAGCACTTGTAGGGCAGGAGTAAGGAACTAAGTTCAATCCCAAGAGCCCATGGAGAACACCTGGACATCATAGTGTGCTAATGTAATGCTAGCAGTGAGGAGGCAGAGACAGACAGATCCCTGGCCAGTCACCCTAGCCTAATCTACCAGCCCTGGGTCTCAGTGAGAAAATGTGTCCAGTAAGTAAATAAAGAAATAAAGTCCTTGTAGTAGAAATCATTACAACGTAGCTCAGAAATTGTCATTTAGGAGCAATTAGCATTTATTCAGCAACTTTCATGCACACAAGCACCCATTGAGTACCTAATATTTGCCAGCCTTTGGGATGGACAACTCACTTTTCTTGTCTTCTCATCTACATCCCTGAGAGTTGCAGCTGTGTATTTCTCCATAGCCTCTCAAATACCCATTGTGATTCTAAGCAACCCCAGAGACCTTCAAGTTCTTAAGCAGTATAGACTCAAGCAATCTGCCACCAGTTCAGCAGCTAGAGAATTCTATGGATGCTATCATCTGTAGTTCTGCCCCAACTTGCCAAAGCTACATGAGTATAAGCCACTTGCTCAACAAAGATACCATATTACCATGTGACTTCTAAACGCCATTATCTGTAAGCGATGAAATGTCCTAACTCCCTGGAAAGGTGGGATGCTGAAAGTCAAGTGGGTTTTACCACCAGAAGGTTTGAGTAGACATACTTTTCCTCATTCCTCTAAGTATAACTTAAAATCCTGAAAATTAATTATATGTAAAACAAATAAACATCTCAGGAATAATTAGAATGCTATCCTGACCCTCCCGTGAATATGTACCATTACTACATATGAGTTTCAAAACATGTAAAAATAAGGGAAGAGAGGAATGAGTGCTTGCTTGATATGCAGTGGGCCTTGGGTTTGATCCACAGTACTGGAGAGAGAAGGAGGGAGGGAGGGAGGGAAGGAGGGAGGAAGGGACAGAAGGAGGGAAGGACGGAAGAGAGAGGGAGACAGAATCAAGTGAACAGAATCAGTTGGCACTATTACACATCGTCAGTAATCAAGACAGCATGGCGTTGGCAAAGGGACAAACACATAAACCAACAGAACAGCAAAACCCAGAAGGAGCTCCAATAAATATGGCTACTAATTTCTTTTAAAGATACAAATACAACTCAATAGGAAAGGAGCCTTTTAAATTTATTTAATTATTTAATGGGAAGGTACACACGTGTCATGACACTCATGTGGAGGTCAGAGAAAGAGCTTGCTGAAATTTGATCTCTTCTTCCTTCTTGAGGCAGGGTACCCCTTCAATGGGATTTCCTGCTATGAAACAGCATAACCCAGGCTAGCTGGCCCACAGGCACCCAGCAAAGGCACAACCAAGTTGATAAGCAAAATTAATCATCACAAACTTGGACCTCAGTTTCATATTTTATATTTTAAAAGTTCATGATGGGCATATCTAAATATGTTCAGAGTCAAAAAGACTCACAAAAGAAATAGGAACCAATCTTCAGGTCTCAGAGCTTAGTCTAAAAGCTCTCAGACAAGGTAGTACAATGTGGAGTTTCATGAATGAATCAATAACTTGCACCAGATCAAAATGTGAAAGATTCCATTGGTGGTGGCGCACACCTTTCATCTCAGCACTAAGGAGGCAGAGGCAGGCGGATCTCTGAGTTCGAGGCCAGCCTGGTCTACAGAGTGAGTTAGGGACAGTCAGAGCTACACAGAGAGACCCTGTCTCAAAAAACAACCCCCTCCCTATCCATCCCCTTAAAGCACCAAGAATGTTTTTTACATGGGGGCTAGAGAGAGATGGCTCAGTGGTGAATAGCACTGTGTACTCTTCCAGAGAACCCAAGTTCAATTTCCAGCACCCACATGGCAGCTTAAAGCTGTCTCTAACTCCTGCTCCAGGGAATCTGACTTCCTCACACATGTAGGCAAAACACAAATGTACATAAAATAAACTACTTTTAAAAATGCAAAAAGATTCCCAGGAGAGAGTGCCTGTAAAGTCTGTGCTTATAAGGTAAAGTCAGGAGAATTGTGTAATGGAGGCCAGTCAGAGCTGTTCAGCAAGACCCTGTCTCACAAAAACAGTTTTTAAAATGTGAAAGGTCCAGGTTAAGAGATTTTTTTTTCCTAAAACCAACTACAGAATTAGAGAAAA